>NC_063340.1:13139769-13168103 GCF_021869965.1 Rhincodon typus
TGCTGCTTGGCCTGCTGTGTTCATCCAGCCCTGCACCTTGTTGTCTCTGTTGTTCTTCCAGCTTGTGTTGAGCTTCGCTGGAACATTGCAGCAAGCCAGAGACAGAGGTGTTGGCCAGGAAACAGGCATGTTAAAATGGCAGGCAACTGGAAGCTCAGGGATTTTTTTGCAAACAGAAAGTAGATGTTCTACAAAGCGGTCACCCTAACTCTGAAGCTCAATTGCAATTCTACAGCGTGGAAATATTGTTTTCCTTCATTACTGAAAATCTTCTCTCATCTTTCCCTGCTAAGGTACATACAGATTTAATGTTATCTTATCAATTTCTTTACAAAGATTTTTAATAATCAAAATCTCTATCAGGCTTACTGGAAAAAAGAGACTGAAGCAGAAAGCAAGTAAACCAAGTTCCTGCTTAGGCACTTCCTAGAACTTGTTGCATAATAGAATTAGAACACTAGTAAACAGTAGCTCATCCACCATGTGGAATGAGAAACAATTAACAGCTAGGAATAAAACTCAAACCTCAGTTTTATTTGGAAAGATAACAGTTTCAAGTTTCACAACATTAAAGCAAAATAAAGAGGAAAATCTGAAAATGCTAGAGGTCTGAGTTTTATAAACTAATGTATGCATAAGCTCCAATGGAAGATATATTACTCAAAGATGTCTTGTTGTTTCTCCTCCTCTTTAAAAACCTGCAAAATATGTCATCTGCTTGGCTAAAATGGCAAATAAGTGAAGGTGAACAAATAGATGTGATTGGAATAGCATGTTCCTCTTTAACTACGTTATGAATCAGAAGCCCATTGATTACTGTAATGGGTTACAAAGATTCTGAAGATATGACTGGAATTTCTGTAAAAGAATCTGTGCTATTGTATTTTGAGGCAGGTCCTTATTGAAAATGGAAACCAAACCTCTAGTTCATAATGAAAAGTGAAACTGGAAACCAAAACTCCTGTGCAACTGGATGAAGCTGTATGAAAGGGTCACAGCCATGGAAGCTCAGGAGCCGAGGTTGCTGGAATGCAATGGCGCGAGAAGATGACGACAAGGGGCAGATTCAGAAGCTAAATGTAAGCTAATGCACAAATCATACAGGTATTTCTGTTCCTTCATGATAACATTGGTGAATCTATACCATCCAAGCAACCATAAGCAGATGGCAATAGACCCAACACCACAGTTAGAGAACCAGATCAAAACAACCCTGAAGAAATTACACAACTCAGGAGAGATCAAAAAAGGGCAACACACTGCAGCGACATAGAACTACGCCAAGAGGAGGAGGAATACCTCTTCCAAGTGTTCAAGGATAACGGATACCCAAAGAACTGGGTCGGGTGATGCCTACGGGAACAGCATCAGAAAGATACTACACGCCCCGACACACTCATCACACTACCCTACATCAGGAACACGTCAGAACTCGCCACAAGACTTCTACGACCACTGGGCATCAGAGTGGCACACAAGCCCACATCAACCCTACGACAAGTGCTCACCCAAACTAAAGACCCACTCCCCACCATGGACAGGACCAATGTCATCTACAAGATCCCCTGCAGAGACTGCAAGAAACACTACATCGGACAAACAGGAAGGAAACTAACAACAAGAGTACATGAACACCAACTGGCTACAAGAAGACATGACCAATACTCACTCATCTCAATCCACATGGACAAGGAGAACCACGACTTCGACTGGGACAACACCAAGGATCCTGGGATAGGCTAGGCAGAGACAAGCACGAGAATTCCTGAAAGCATGGCACTCCATGAAGCATGCTATTAATAAACACATTGAACTCGACCCTGTATACATTCCACTACGGAGGAAACCCGGAAGTGAGGCAATCCATTGCAACGGACCCCAGAGTTTAAAAACCACCGACGCTTCATCAGGATGTTACCAAGCACGGTAACGAAACGTCTGCAGAACAACAAACCAGCTCGGCAAGCCAAGCAACCTCAACACCCACAACCTGAGCTACAGATCTACTCCAAAACCTCAGGACAGATCAGCATGAGAGGCTACCAAAAATGAAGCCAGAGGAATCCAACACACCCCACTTCTGTGGACTCCCTAAAGTACAGAAGCCAAGGGTCTTCCTCAGACCCACTTCTCACTACCAGGCACACGAACATATAGATTAGCCAAAGTACTACAACGGAAACTGAAATACTTAGTTGATAACACCACCCACTCCATCCACTCCTTCCAAGAATTCCTCAACATCAAGAACACCAGAATGGAAGAGATGAGATAATGATATCCTTTGACATAACAGCGCTATTTACATCCATAAACATCAACCTAGCCAAAGAGACAATTGCCACACTGCTGGACAAACAGGAAGGCAGGTACCTCACTACACCAACAGCATCAACAAGGACAGCACCCCGAAACTGCTGGATCTGTGCCTCACAACCCACTTCACCTTCAAAAACCGCATATTCAAACTAATCAATGGAACACCAATGGGATCCCCAATATCAGGGCTGGTTGCAGAAGCAGTCATGCGAAGGTTAGAACGGACAGTGCTCCCAACTATACAACCCAAACTCTGGGTCCACTATGTAGATGACACCTTTGTGATTATCAAACACACAAGACAAAAAGAAACCCACCAACACAAACAACATCCTCACTGGAATAAAACTCACAAAAGAACACAACAATAACCGGCTACCCTTCCTAGACATAATGGTAGAACACGAGAATAACGGGGAACTCCACACAAGTGTATACAGAAAGACCACCCATACGGACCAGATACTTAATTACACGAGCAAACACCCATAAATGGAGCTGCATCTGGACGTTATTCAAACGAGCCACAGCACACTGCAGCAACCCGGAATTGCGCAAAGCAGAACAGGAGCACTTATGCAGAGTTTTTAAATGGAATGGATACCCAAAAAGCACAACCTGCCGTTACCTCCACGACAAACCACAGGACAACACAACACAACACAACACAACACAACACACAGCCAGACACACCAGTCACCCTACCATACATCAGAGACATATCAGAGAAGACCACAAGACTACTCAGAGCCCTCAGTATCGGGGTAGCCCACAAACCAACAACCACCCAGCAACTGCTACTGACCAATGTCAAGGATCCCATACCCACGACCAATAAAACTAACGTAATATACAAAATACCATGCAAGCACTGCGAATTCGACTGGGACAACACATCATAACGACACAAACCAAACAGAGACATGCCAAGTAATTCTGGAGGCCTGGCATTCCAACCAGAACTCCATCAACAAACACACCGAACCAGACCCGATATACAAACCACTGAAAAACAGAACTGGAAGTGATACCAACCACTCCAGCAAACCAAGGCATATAAACAACAAGCAGGACAGAACACCAACGCTTCACCAGAGGTGCACTGACGATATTACCTAGCAGGATGACGAAATGTCTGCAATCAAACATACTGGCTCGGTCAGCAAGTCTACACCCTCAACCATAGGCAGAACTGATAAGGTTCTGCAAACATGTGCCATTTTTGTTGAAAACCATGTCTGTGGAATTGGAAATTTGTTTTGCACGGTGGGCAAAAGGGAACTTATAAATGTGGTGTATTTGGATTCCCAAAAGATATTCAACAAGGTGAAACATCAAAGATTACTATACAACATAAGTGGTCAAAAGTAGACTTTTAACACATAAGCAAGGATAGTAGATTAGTTAGCTAACAGGAAGCAGATATTAGGTTTGAACGGGTCATTTCCAGGTTGGCAAACTGTTATTGGTCGAGTGTGACAGGAGCAGTGTAGGACCTCAACTGTTTGCAATCTCTTTCAATGACTTGGATGGAAAGACTAAATTTTCTGCTGAAACAAGAACAGATCGAAAAGTAAGTCGTCAAGAGGACATAAAGAGTCCACTAAGTAAAGTGAATGGTCATTCGCCTTCACCAAAGGTCTGAATGAATAATTTGTGGTAATCTTGTGCATAGTTACCAAAGGAAAAGAAGGTATGTGAACGTAAAAAGCATAAGATGATGAAAACAGTTTGGAGAAAAATACAGACACAGACAGGGAACTAGTCTAATTTAGTAATGATACAGAAACTGCAGCATGAACCAAAACAAAGAACTGTGAATGCTGGAAATCTGAAACAAAAACAAAGATAGCTGGAGAAACTCAGCAGGTCCGGCAGCATTCGTGGAGAGAAAGTAGAGTTAATGTTTCAGATCCCCTGACCCCTCTTTAAAAAATTGCAGCGTGCAACATTTTAGCAAAGGTAAATTCAAGCAATAGATAGCTAGTAGACTACACCTCAATGTTTCTGAGCAAAACAGCTTTGATCTTTTGTTTTTAACTGAATTGGAAAATAGTGCAGCAATTGTTCAACAGTTTAACACCTGCAGAACATTTTATTTAAATGCAGCTCGAAATTTGAAATTAAAATCATGAGACAAATGTCTTTATTCTATCAATTTAGATCAGTTGAAAAGTCTCTCAAGGTAGTTTTCTCTCATTGTTAAATTGACAGAATGACAACAACTCAAAAATTCCACATGGCATGAAATTTGAATCCATAAATCTCATCATGAACAAATCTTCATGGTTTCTAGTACAAAACTTCATTTTAGTTTGTGCAATATAGTTTAATTTCTTTAGTGTCAGTTAAACTTAATTGAATGAGATTCAAAATGTAATGACGGCAACAAAATGAAATTTGCACCTGGTTTAGCACTACACATTTTGATAAAAAGCTACAAGTGTATTTGTAACTTAAAATTCAACCTGCAGCAGAAATGTTATTGGAAAGCCATTGCCACAGCTGCATCATTATAATTTCCTTCCTAACTTGAGGGTGTTACAGCCTTTCTTAAAAAAAGAGGGCTAACTTTTCTAAACTACAGATTTCTGAAATCTTCGCATTTTGGCAAGTATTTTTAAACTTTTGATAGCCAGATAACAGACCAGATAATACTGCCTGAAATTTCTCCCCACATTCTAAAGTTGTTGATTAGAACGACAGGATAGTAAACCAAGTGCCAGGCTTTTCCGTCTAAGAGTGTGAAAGAGGGGTTGGGACTGTTGCCAGGTCTTGAACCAGCCTTATCGGGTAACAGCCACTCATTGAGATTTTCACAGAACTGGCACCTTAATTGGCCTTGATAAGGGGCTTAGCAGCCATGGGATCTTAAAGTTAGATGGCCAAAAGGCTGCAATAAAAGGTTAGTGAAAGGACACATTGAAATGGAGGCAATCTCTCACCTTCTTCAAATCTTAACTTACCAAACAAATCTCATAGCCAAATAACAACTGTTTTAGGGAAAGTGTCCTTTTTATAGGGCAGCCTATGGCTGCTCCTGCATTTAAATGGGCAGGAGGGCAGGTAGGGTTGCTGCATACCAACCCGAGACATGGTACAGGAAGGATGCCTTCAAGCATCAAACATGCCTCCACCTCCTATGGGAACCTGAAGGCAGAATGGAAAGTTCCAATCAGCCTCCTCCAATTAGCCTCAACAGACTCAGGCTATATCAGGTGCATCACCATGCCCAATTGCTGTCTGTAACAAAATGGTGCAGCAAATGACTGGAACTGGAGAACCAGCAGTCTGGTCAACAGGATTCCTTTTAACTCCCACCTGCTTTTGTGGCCTTGTCAACAACTTAAAATCCCACACTCAGTTAGCTGGACAGCTGGTTTGTGAGGCAGAGTGACAACAACACTGCAGGTTCAATTCTTGCGTTGGCTGATATCATCATGAAAGCCCAGCCTTCTTAATCTTGCCTCTCACCTAAGGCATTAAACTCTCCACTAGTCATCTCTCTCTTTAATGAGACAGCTGCCTACAGTCCTTTGGGAATTTGGTGACTTTCACTTCAAAATCGAGCCAATGAGTCTTCTGAAATAGCATCAACTACTTTTACCTTGAAGTATTGTCGAGACATCCATTAACTGTGGCTGATGTTCTTCTGAAGCTTGACATTCTGAATTTTTATTCACTGTAGGTTTAGAATCATTGCTTTCCCTTCACAAGAAGTGAAAGGGGAAAATATTTAAGCAAGCTACACAGCAAGTAATGCAATTCACCAGGATCAGGTTCCACAGATGATCTAAAACAACAGCTGTATCAGTCAATAAACCTTCTCAAAAACACTGCTCACTATGCCAATCACCGATTTCAGGAACAGGTAAGGATACCAAACAGAGTGGGTCTCCACGGAGGCAAAGGATCAATTAAAATAGCTTCTCAATATACAATGAGGGATTTCTTTGTTCAAAATGTATTCAGCCTAACTTTCTTTACTCTTTATCTATCTTTCTTCCATCAATGTTATTCGGATTATTTTGAAGAAATGGTTTGCATCACATTTTAATCTTTTTGTCAAATTAATCAAGATAAACTCACAGTTAGTCCCTTCAGATGTTAAAGTTTCAGTCACATACACGCTTGTTTCTTTCTGTGGCATCTTCAATATAGTGGAGAACTATCCCTTTGACACAGAATATTCAAGACTGAATATAACATTGTGAAAGAAAAACTGTAAATGCTGTTGTGTAACAGAACTTTCAGTATCTGTTACAAGACAATGCAGGATACATTACTTCAGCTTACCACCCAAAAAAGCTATAAGTTGCCTTTTCATTAAACTTACCTGTTTTGTGCTTCAAGCATTTTATTTCAGACTTAGAGTCATAGGGATGTACAGCAGGGAAACAGAGCCTCTGGGGCAACCCGCCCATGCCTATCAGATATCCTGAACTAATCTAGCCCCATTTGCCAGCATTTGGTCCGTATCCCTCTAAACCTTTCCTATTCACGTACCCATCCAGATGCCTTTCAAATGTTGTAATTGTACCAGCCTCCACCACTTCCTCTGGCAACTCATTCCATACACACACACCATCCTCCGTGTGAAAAAGTTGCCCCTTAGATCCCTTTTAAATCTTTCCCCTCTCGCCTTAAACCGATGCCCCTAGTTTTGGACTCCCCCTACCCTGGGGAAATAATCCTGATTATTCACCCTATCCATGCTCTTCATGATTTTATAAACCTCTGTAAGGTCAGCCCTTAGCCTCCAACACCCAGGGAAAACAGCACCAAACTATTTAGCCTCTCCCTATAGCTCAAACCACCCAACCCTGGCAACATCCTTGTAAATCTTTTCTGCACCCTTTCAAGTTTAGCAACATGTTTCCTATAGCAAGGAGACCAGAACTGAATGCAATATTCCAAAAGTGGCCTAACCAATGTCCTGTAAACACTCAACATGACCTCCCAATTCCTATGCTCAATGCATTGACCAATAAAGTGAAGCATGCCAAACGCCTTCTTCACTATCCTGTCTACGTGTGACTCCACTTTCAAGGAACTATGAACCCACACTCCTAGGTTTCTTTGTTTAGCAGCACTCCTCAGGACCCTACCATTAAAATGTATAAGTCCTGCCCTGATTTGCCCTACCAAAATGTACTGTCTCACATTTATCCAGATTAAACTCCATCTGCCACTCCTTGGCCAATCAGCCCATCTGATCAAGATCCCATTATACTCTGAGGTAACCTTCTTCACTGCCCACTACACCTCCAATTTTGGTGTCATCTGCAAATTTACGAACCATACCTTCTACATTCACAGCCAAATCATTTATATAATGACAAAAAGCAATGCTCCCAGCACCGATCCCTGCAGCACACCACTGGTCACAGGTCTCCAGTCCAAAAAACAACCCTCCATCACCACCCTCTGTCTATCTTCTAGCCAATTTGTATTCCAAATGGCAAGTTCTCCCTGTATTGCATGTGATCTAATGTTGTTAACCAGCCTGCCAATGCAGAACCTTGTCAAACACCTTACTGAAGTCCATATAGACCACATCCATCGCTCTGCTTTCATCAGTCCTCCTTCACCTCTTCAAAAAACTGAAATCAAATTAGCGAGGCACGATTTCCCACGCACAAAGCCATGTTGATTATCCCTAATCAGTCCCTGCCTTTCCAAATACATGCGAGTCCTGTCCCTCAGAATCCCTTCCGACAACTTGCCTACCACTGAGGTCAGGCTCACCAGTCTACAGTTTCCTGGCTCTTCCTTACCACCTTTCTTAAATAACGGCACTACATTAGCCAACCTCTAGTCTCCCAGCACCTGTAGCTATTGATGATACAAATATTTCAGCAAGAGAACCTTCTCTATCTTCCCACAAATTTCTAGGGTACACTTGATCAAGTCCCAGGGATTTATCCACATTTATGCATCTTAAGAAGGCCAGCACCACCTCCTCTGTAATATGGAGGCTTCAAGACATTGTTAATTATTTCCCCAAGTTGTCTAGCTTCCATTTCCTTCTCCACAGTAAGCACTGATGCGAAATACTCATTTACTATCTCACCCATCTCCTGCAGTTCCACACATAAGCGGCCTTGCAGATCTTTATGGGGCCCTTTTCTCTCCCTAGTTACTCTCTTGTTCTTAATGTATTTGTAGGAACTCTTTGGATTCTCCTTAATCCTATTTGCCAAAGATCTCTCAAGTCCCATTTTTGCCCATTCTGATTTCCCTCTTAAATATACTCCTACTGCCCTTATTTGCCTCTAGAGATTCACTTGATCCCTGCTGTCTATACCAGAACCTCAATTTCTCTAGTCATCCAGCATTCCCTACATCTACCAGCCTTGCCCTTCTCCGGAACAGGGACATACTGTCCCCAGACTTCCGCATTTTCTTTTCATGTACAATATTCTAAACTTGGAATCCTAGTAATCTTAAATTACGGAATGAGGAGTATGAAAGGAGGCCATTCAGTTCATCTTGTTTGTACTGGCTCTTTGAACGAACTAATTAGTCTCATTTTCTTTCTCTTCTTACCATAGCATTACAAATGTTTTAACGTCACGTTTATCCAATTTCCTTTCCAAAATTAGAAATGCATATGGGTTCCACCACCTTTCAGCTATTGCAACCCAGATACCAATAACTTGCTGCACAACAAAAAAATTCTTGTATTTCTCCTCTGATCCTTTTGTTAATTATTTTACTTTTCATTGGTTACTGAACTTTCAGGTATGGAAGTTTCTCCATGTTTACTCTACCAAAACTATGCATGATTTCGAACACCTCTTAAATCTGACCGCTAAATTATAACATATAAACACAAGAGCAGAAAATTTTACACAACAGAAGGACATTATTCAGCAAATCTTCTCAGTGAAAGCTGAAATAGGCTATCCTGTCAAACGTGGCATTACAGTTCTTTTTGTCTGTAGCCATGCATGGCACTTCAAGTGCTTAGGGTTTCTGCCTCTTCTGACCTTTCAAGTAGTTAGTTCCAGTATCCCCCAACCTCTTGATGAAAATGTCTCCTCAATCCCCTGCTAATACTGCGTTAATCACTAAATTTATATTCCCTGGTTTTTGACATCGCTGCCAAAAGAAAAACAGATGTTTCCTATCCTTGTTATCTAGACCTCTCAATTTCACACACTTTAGTTCAGATCTTCTTTCAACCTCCACTGTTTTAGAGAAAACAACCTTAATCCATTCAGTCTTCCTCACAGTTAAAGTTTTCCATTCCTGGCAAAATCCCGTGAATCTTATTTCCAACTACTCTCTTACAATCTCATCCTCCCTGGAGGAGGCAACTGAGGAATGTGATAGGGTGGATTTGTGGTATGTAAAAATGAGGAACCACAACAGCATGGATGGGAAGAACCTATTACAACATACTCTGCCATTAACAGTGGCCTGTTATTTTTCTTTGCAGAGCAGGCAGTACCAACATTTTACGATTTTATCTCAAACTAGGGACTGTCTGTAAATAGAGAGCAAAAAGTGCTAAAGTTGGAGCAACCAAAAATAGATACCAAAGGAACCGCATGACAAGCCAATCAACTGCTGTGCAGAAAACATAAGTAATTTCACGCGTGGACCCTTCATCATAATTTCCGACAGTCTTCTTCAGCATCTACAACAGAAACATTAAGTCTCTCCAACAGGAAGGCCTGCTGAGTATTTCCGGCATTTTGTTCTACAGGCCCTGCATTTTCCAGCTCTTTTGACAAGTCCCCCCAGTGTCAAGAGATAACAAGGTGTAGAGCTCGATGAACACAGCAGGCCAAGCAGCATCAGAGGAGCTAACATTTCGGGCCTAGACCCTTCTTCAGAAAAAATTTTTAGGAATAGTTTCACATTGTCTAGACTCTTTCAGTGCAATCAATATTCACACCCAAATCTCCCATTCAATCTCTGGTCCCTGTGAATAATGCACAGGAGGAGATGTAGCAATAATGATGCAATGGTTAACCTACTCCCATATTTATTATATAGCTATAATTCTAACCTTCATCTTGCATAATTTTCTAAATATGCTTTGTTAATTTCTTTTGCAATTCAATAATCTTCCCAAAGAAAATTTAAATAAATCTGTTTGTCTACCTTCCAGTTCTAAAAGTACGACACTATGTGCTATACATTTACACTGAATGAGAAGCCATCAAAACAAACAAGATGCAAGCATGTTCATGAAATTTAGCAAAATGACACAATGATAAGATTGTAATACTCAAAAAGTCATTTTCCGGGATAGGCTAGCCATTGACATCCATTACAAACCCATCACCTCCCACACTTAACTTGATTATAAATCCTCACACCCTAGTTCCTGCAAGGACTCCATTCCAGTCTGTCGATCTCCACTGCAACTGTTTTGATGGTGCCACCTTCTGCAGGGGAGCCTCAGATATGTCCAGCTTTTTCATCAACCAACAATTCCCAACTGTGATGGTTGACAGGATCCTTAGGCATCTCAGACCAGTTTCCTGCACTTCTGCCCTCACCCCTTCCCTCCCATGTAGGGTCACCTTTGTTCTCACTTTCCACACCACCCGCCTCTGCATTCAAAGGACTGTAAGCTGCCATTTCTACTACCGCCAACAGATACATATTTCCTATCAGCACTCCTCAGGAACCATTCCCTGAGACACCCTGGTCCACTCCCAGTGGTACCTTCCCATATAATCACAGAAATTGTAACATTTTTCCGTTTAACTCCTTCCTCCTCAATATCCAAGGCCACAGACATACCTTCCCGCCTTCTGTCCTTAAGAATTACTATTTATTTCAAACAAATAGATTCTAGCTATAGTAAATAATATGAACTGTCAACATATAACTCTCTTAGTTACTATTCTAACCCCCTTATAAAGCTTCCCCCTACACACGTGGGCAGATTGGTGTCATGGGTTGGAGAAAAAAATTGGGATGCATTTCAATGGTACCTATTCTCAGGATTTTTTGACATGAACCTTTAGACTTGCCATTCAGCAATCTGTTTTCCAGGTAATTTCACATGCCAGTGGGAGGCACAGAGCACTGGTTCACAACTTATAAAGTATCTTATTTATTGGTTAAAAGCAACAGCTTACAATAATCGGTGAAAGAAAACAGACTGGCGTTTTTCAGGTTCTAACTATTTTTACTGCAAACAAAAGGACAGCACCTTCCTTTCTGGCGGTTCGATGGCTTCTGCTATCTTGTTCACATGCATGAGCTGAACAGCCACCTGGGAGCCAGTCACAGAGTTGGTTGGCCAGCAGAAAGCTTTTGTCACAAACAACTGGTCATCACTCCACACACCAATCAACTGTTGCTGGCTGAATCTCATTTTGGACACATTCCCTGATGCCAGTTCAACTGTAACTAAACCTCTTTCACTGGTTGAACAAACAGCAGCATAAGTCACATTCACACTAAGTGCTGGCAGCTTGCTTTTTTTTTTAAAAAAGTACAGCAACCAACAATCGCTGGTTTTTAAAACGGTCCTTTTCTATTTCAGTCCACAATCAAAAATACAAAATTTAGAAGATGCAGTCTTTTTAACATTTATAATTTTTAACAGCTTCTTATATAGAGTCACAGAGTCATACAGCACGGAAACAGACCTTTTGGTCCAACCAGTCCATGCCGAACATAATCCCAAACTAAACTAGTCCTACCTGCCTGCTCCTGGCCCATATCTCTCCAAACTTTTCCTATTCATGTATCTATCCAAATGTCTTTTAAACGTTGTAACTGAACTCAGGAAGTTCATTCCACATGTGAACCACCCTCTGTGTAATTGCCTCATGTCTATTTTTAAAAATCGCTCTCCTCTCACCTTAAAAATGTGCTCCCTAGTCTTGAAATCCCCCATCCTAGGGAAAAGATTACTACTATTAACTCTTTCTACACCTCTCATTATTTTTAAAAGTTTTCATCAAGTCGCTTCTCAACCTCCTATGCTCCAGTCCATAACATTTGCTCCTCCTCCAAAACCTCTTGGATCTGGAAACATAGGCTAAACTTCTAAATTCCACACTTCACACGGTGTACTTAAATTTTGATATTCCCAAAATAGTAATTTCAATTTCTTGGGGGCCCAAATCGCATGATCAGAAAATTCTATCAATCTCTTGTGGTATTTCTTGCATGACTGAAATGTTTCCCTACTAAAATAATACATCACATTAAATCGTGCAACAGTTTAGAAGTGTATATCTGAGAAGAAGCTTTGTTGGAATGATATATACAAAATGCACAAAATAAAATGGCGAAATAATTATTTAGCACATTATCAATCACAAAGTGCATGAGAGTTATTTGAATTGTAATAAACAATTTCATACGGGATTAGAAAGCAAAACACTAGTTTAGATGACTGAAAATCAAAACCTACATTACATGCAAGATAAGATTTACATGTGCTTTGCAACTGGTTTTCTTTATTATATACAAAAGATGGTAAAAGAAACAGAGAAGAGAGTCACAAAGACAAGGACAATGGAAGTTAATGGCAAGCTCAAAAAGAACAAAGCTCCACATCTGGCATATACCTTACATTGGGGTGACATGATTTTAACGAACATTGTTACAAAACAATTTTGAAAGCGAGCTTTTCCAGAAAAAAAACCCTATCTTCTTACAGCATTTAAACAAGCCATTCAGCAGATCAAACTTGCCCTGGTCCTTTAAATGAACTACTTTATCTAATTCCACTCTTCTATATATATTGTTAATATTCATTACACTAATATTCCTGTTTTGAAACAATTTATCCCATTAAAACCATTTGCAGATGGTGCTTCAACTGTTTATGGCAAAAGAAGCGTCAATACTCTAACCATGCTTTCGGTAAATAAATGTTTACTAACCTATGATTCATTTCATGATCAAATTCAATCTGTGCACTCTCAAACACAATCGTGCCTTATAGTGGAGACAATCAAATGCCACTTAATTGTAATCTTGAGGCCCACAATCAAGTCAAAGGTATGGGGTCACTGAGGTTAAACCCATCAGTCATCTTGTATGAGAGAGCAGCCTATGCTTCTCTGGCCTATTGCAACTTTTACTTCATTCATCTACATCTTAAATGTTAGCTTGTGTGAAAATCAATTTTAACTTCTCAATTCTATACTCGTAACATTCACCCGCTAACATCCCAGCGAGTACATTCCGCACCTTGTCTATATTACTTTTGTATCCATAAGACCCAAGACATAAGACATAGCAGCAGACATTAGGCCATTCAGCCCACTGAGTCTGCTCTGCCATTCAATCATGGCTGCTAAGTTTCTCAACCTCACCTTCTCCCTGTAACCTTTGATCCCCTTAACAATCAAGAGCCTATCTATCTCTGCCTTAAATATACTCAATGACCCGTCCTCCACAACCTTCTGTGCCACAGATTCACCACTCTCTGGCTGAAGTTTCTCCTCATTTCCATTCTAAAGGGTCTTCCCTTTATTCTAAGGCTGCGCCCTCAGGTCCTAATCTCTCCTGCCAATGGAAAAATCTTCCCAATGTCCACTCTATCCAGGCCTTTCAGTATTTTCTAAGTTTCAATTAGATCCCCCCCCATCCTTCTAAACTCCATCAAGTATAGACCCAGAGTCCTCAAATGTTCCTCATATGTTAAGCCTTTCATTCCTGGGATCATTCTTGTGAACCTTGTCTGGACCCACTCCCAGACCAGTACATCATTCCTGAGATATGGGGCCCAAAATTGCTCACAATATTCTGTATGTAGTCTGACCAGACCCTTAAAGCCTCAGAAGACCATCCCTTCTTTTATATTCTAGTCCTCTCCAAATAAATGCCACCATTGCATTTGCCTTCCTAACTATCAACTCAACCTGCAAGTTATCCTTAAGAGAATCCTAGACTAGGACTCAAGTCCCTTTGCACTTCAGATTTCTGCATTTTCTTCCCATATAGAAAATAGTCTATACTTCTATTCTTCCTACTGAAGGACACTGCCTGAAGGACAAAGCCTCACACTTTCCCTATGTTGCATTCCATCTGCCACTTTTTTGCCCACTCTCCTAACCTGTCTAAGTCATTCTGCAGCCTCCCCACCTCTTCAATACCACCGGTTGTATCATCTGCAAACTTAACCAGACTGCCCTCCGTTCCTTCACCTACATCACTAAATATAAAGTGAAAAGTTGTAGTCCCAACACTGATCCTTGTGGAACTCCACTAATCACCAGCTGCCACTCTGTTTTCTGCAGACAGCCAATCTTCTATACATGCCAGTAACACCATGGGCTCTTATCTTACTCAGCAGCCTCCTGTGCAGCATCTTGTCAATGTCCTTTGGCATGTCCAAGTAGATAACATCCATTGGCTCTCCTTTGGGGACGTAACAAGCAGGTTAGACAAACAATTCTAACAAATTTGTCAGGCACGACCTCCCCTTGATGAAACCATGCTGACTATGCCCTATTTTACTATGCACTTCCAAGTATTCAGAAATCTCATCCTTCACAATGGACACCAAAATCTTAGCAATGGCCTAGATCAGGCTAAGTTGGCCTGGAAATTCCCTCTTTTGCCTTATTCTCTTCTTAAAAAGGGGGATTGCGTTAGCCATTTTCCAGTCCTCTGGCACCCTCCCTGACTCCAGTGATTCCTGAAAGATCACCACTAACACCTCCACTATCTCTTTGATCTCCACGATCTCTGGGGAATAGACTATCCAAGTCCAGGTGATTTATCACCTTCAGACCTTTCAGTTTTTCTCACGCCTTTTCCTTGCTGATGGCTACCATAATCACCTCTGCCTCCCAACTCAAATTTTTGGGAGGTTACTCATGTCTTCCACCATGAAGACTGATGCAAAGTACTCATTCAGTTCCTCCACCTTTGTTCCCAATTACTACTTCTCCAGTGTCATTTTCCAGTGGCCCAGTGTCCACTTTTGCCTCTCTTTTACCCTTTATATATCTAAAGAAACTTTCACAATCTTCTTTTATGTTACTGGCTAGCTTACCCTCATATTTAATCTTCTCCCTCCTTATAGAACATAGAACATTACACCGCAGTACAGGCCCTTCGGCCCTCGATGTTGCGCCAACCTGCGAAACCAATCTGAAGCCCATCTAACCTAAACTATTCCATTATCATCCATATGTTTATCCAATGACCATTTAAATGCCCTTAAAGTGGGCGAGTCTACTATTTTTGCAGGCAGGGCATTCCACGCCCTTACTACTCTCTGAGTAAAGAACCTACTTCTGACATCTGTCCTATATCTATCACCCCTCAATTTAAAGCTATGTCCCCTCGTGCTAGCCATCACCATCCGAGGAAAAAGGCTCCCACTGTCCACCCTATCTAATCCTCTGATCATCTTGTATGTCTCTATCAAGTCACCTCTTAACCTTCTTCTCTCTAACGAAAACAGCCTCAAGACCCTCAGCCTTTCCTCATAAGACCTTCCCTCCATACCAGGCAACATCCTGGTAAATCTCCTCTGCACCCTTTCCAATGCTTCCACATCCTTCCTATAATGCGGTGACCAGAACTGTACGCAATACTCCAAGTGCGGCGGCACCAGAGTTTTGTACAGCTGCAACATGACCTCATGGCTCCGAAACTCAATCCCTCTACTAATAAAACCTAACATACTGTACGCCTTCTTAACAACGCTATCAACCTGGGTGGCAAATTTCAGTGATCTATGCACATGGACACCGAGATCTTTCTGCTCATCCACACTACCAAGAATCTTACCATTAGCCCAGTACTCTGTATTCCTGTTACTCCTTCCAAAGTGAATCACCTCACACTTTTCCACATTAAACTCCATTTGCCATCTCTCAGCCCAGTTCTGCAGCTTATCTATGTCCCTCTGTAACCTGCAACATCCTTCCGCACTATCCACAACTCCACCAACTTTGGTGTCATCCGCAAATTTACTAACCCATCCTTCTATGCCCTCATCCAGGTCATTTATAAAAATGACAAACAGCAGTGGCCCCAAAACAGATCCTTGAGGTACACCACTAGTAACTGAACTCCAGGATGAACATTTCCCATCAACCACCACCCTCTGTCTTCTTACAGCTAGCCAATTTCTGATCCAAACCGCTAAATCACCCTCAATCCCATGCCTCCGTATTTTCTGCAATAGCCTACCATGGGAAGCCTTATCAAACGCTTTACTGAAATCCAAATACACCACATCAACCGCTTTACCCTCATCCACCTGTTTGGTCACCTTCTCGAAGAACTCAATAAGGTTTGTGAGGCACGACCTACCCTTCACAAAACCGTGTTGACTATCCCTAATCAAATTATTCCTTTCTAGATGATTATAAATCCTATCTCTTATAATCCTTTCCAACACTTTACCCACAACCGAAGTAAGGCTCACTGGTCTATAATTACCAGAGTGGTCTCTACTCCCCTTCTTGAACAAGGGGACAACATTTGCTAGTCTCCAGTCTTCTGGCACTATTCCTGAAGACAATGACGACAAAGATCAAAGCCAAAGGCTCTGCAATCTCCTCTCTAGCTTCCCAGAGAATCCTAGGATAAATCCCATCCGGCCCAGGGGACTTATCTATTTTCACACCTTCCAGAATTGCTAACACCTCCTCCTTATGAACCTCAATCCCGTCTAGTCTAATAGACTATATCTCAGTATTCTCCTCGACTACATCATCAGTATTCACACAGGGAAAAAACAAAAAATATTCATTTAGCACCTCTCCTATCTCTTCAGACTCCACGCACAACTTCCCACTACTGTCCTTGACCGGCCCCAATCTTACTCTAGTCATTCTTTTATTCCTGACATACCTATAGAAAGCTTTAGGGTTTTCCTTGATCCTACTTGTTAAAGACTTCTCATGTCCCTTCCTGGCTAACTTGTAACTCTCAAGCGCCCTAACTGAGCCTTCACGCCTCATCTCTACATAAGCCTCCTTCTTCCTCTTGACAAGAGATTCAACTTCTTTAGTAAACCACGGTTCCCTCGCTCGACCACTTCCTCCCTGCCTGACAGGTACATACTTATCAAGGACACGCAGTAGCTGTTCCTTGAACAAGCTCCACATTTCAATTGTGCCCAGCCCCTGCAGTTTCCTTCTCCATCCTATGCATCCTAAATCTTGCCTCATTGCCTCATAATTGCCTTTCCCCCAGCTATAACTCTTGCCCTGCGTTATATACCGATCCCTTTCCATCGCTAAAGTTTCTTTTTTAAGTTGTCCTCTGTTCGTCTTTGTAGGCTTTCCAATCCCCTGCCTTACCACAGCCCTTCACCGCACATATGCTTTCTCTTTTGATTTAATGCTGTCTATGACTTCCCTGGTCAGCCATGGTATCCTCATTGTCCCTTTAGTATCCTTCTTTCTCCTAGGGATAAATTTTAGCTGTGTCTCCCAAATTACTCTCTGAAACTCTTGCCATTGTTGTTCCACTGACCCTCCTGCTCGGCTCCTCTCCCAGTCAATTCTGGCCAGCTCTTCCCTCACGCTTCTGTCGTTACCTTTATTCAACTGTAATGCCGTTGCATCTGATTCCAGCTTCTACCTTTCAAATTGCAGAGTAAATTCTATTATATTGTGGTCACTGCCTCTGAGGGGGTCCTTCCACCTTAAGCTCCCTTATCAAGTCTGTCTCATTATACATCACTAAATCCAGAATTTCCAGTTTCCTAGTGGGTTCACCACAAGCTGCTCAAAAAAGCCTTCTCATAGATGTTCTTTATATCCTTCCTATAATGTAATTCCCAAAACTGCACACCACATTACAACTGATCTTCTGTACACACTTGCTAGTTACATGCTTAGACAACAATAAGGAGAAGAACACTAGCAGCCACATAAGACACAAATTGATCAATAACAATAAAAGACGCTTGAATCTCTAGTTTATTGCCAATAATGACTTACCTCGAATACAAAGAGAATGGAGTCCAGCTCCTCCCTCTGTGACTTATTCCCTAAATCCACACCAAAAGAAAGAAAAATGAGCAATTTCTGTATTTTCAAACACAATTCGCACGGGTCATATGAACTTGGGGAAAAAAACGTATCGTATATGACAAGAAAGCACCACAAAGTAGTTCAGCTGGCTCTTGAAAATCAAAGCCAAAAGATCTATTTTGCACGAACACTTAGTAATTACTAGTTATTAATAATTTCAAAATAGTAAGACAGATGAAGCAATTTAATAAGATAAACATAATGGAGGTTAATGGTAAGTTTACAAAGGGATAAAGCTGTAATTATGCCATATGACACTCAGTAATGGAGTGTGAATCATTAACGAGTTATTCAAAACTTGGAATTAATATATTCATTGCATACAAAAGCACAAGGGCTCCACAGTCTCTGCAACATCCAGGTTTTCCTGTAATTGATTAGCTTGTGCTAGATATAAACCCTGTCTCTGAAGAGACTCCCTCACCCAATCCCCAACCCTACTTCCATTTTCATTGATGGGCTTTGCTGAAACTCAAGTGGTATCTCGATGCCAAATTCACCACCATTGACCATATTTAGTCAATGAGGTTCACAACTGGATGACCCTAGTGAAACCCCTCGATATCAGTATATAGGCTTTTGATGATTAAGTGTCACTTGATAGCGTTACTTGCTATTGGTTGAAGTTGTAATATACTGATGAAGTGGTATTTGGCAGGACTGAAGTCCTGCTTTTTGTGAACTATACTGGGCAAAACTGTCAGGTGTTGATATGCCAGTGGTGTTGATATACAGGAACAACTTAGCCAGAGATGCAGTTTGTTCTGGAGCACTAAACATGGGATGTTGGCAAGGCCCATAGACTGAGCTTTATCCAGTACTCGGTGCCATTTCTACCCATATAGTTAACTATTTGATTATGCACCCCCAATCATAACTAGATGTGGTAGCAATGCAAAGTTTTGATCCATATACTCAATTACACAGATCGATTACACATCATTAACATAATTATTCCTTTAAAAACCAAAACTGTCGATGCTTTAAATCAGAAACAAAAACAGAAATTGCTAGAAAATCTCAGCAGGTCTGGCAGCATCTGTGGAGAGAAATCACAGTTAACATTTTGGTTCCAGTGGCCATTCCTCAGAACAGAATAATACCTTTCTTGCACTGGGTAATCAACATCCATTTGTTATGGTGGCAGTAGGTCACTGCTGGAAGTTTTCAGGTATGATAAACTCCTCAAAAGAAATTGTCATGAATTTTCCTGAAACTTTGTCATGCAAGCAGTGAGGCAAAATTGTGTCTTTATAAGATATTATATGCACAGATTTTCAAATTGCTTTCCTTTCCCCACAGTTCAGTCTATTGGCAACTAGCCGATCTTTGTAGTTCCACATGCTCTATAACATAGCAGTATTGTTATTTCAAAACAAAGGAAGTAATGTATTATCTTGGGCTATAGCAAGCAATTCTGCCAGTCAGATTCATCCATCCATTCAATTATGAAACATATATAAATAAAAATATACATAAATAAATATAAATAAACATAACTTCTATTTTTTAGTAGCTTGAGCTGTATAATTTCCATTGTTTCTCATTAGTTAAGCTTCATCAATATATCTGATCAAGAACCAGAAAATTTTCCATGCAGGCAGGAAGTAAACACATATTAGATCAATGCAATAAGAATGTTCAATGGTTTAGAAACATCCTAGGCAACTAAAAGAAAATTCAGAATATCACATCTTTATCCCCTGAGCATTTCACTGGAAAAAAAATAGCATGGTAGAAGGAATAACATCATCTCTTCATTGATGCTACCATACCCAAGCTTTCCAAGACTGATTACTTAGTGGTATAATTGGTGTGCCACTGCTTATTGGTTTCAATGGAGCAATGACAGTAAAAAGGGGGAAAAAAAGTTAGCCATAAAACATTGGCCAAGATTCTACTGAAACGAAGTATCTTAAAGTGTTGATCGTTAGTGAGATTTTTCCTACACCTTTTGACGTGAAAATTTTACTCTAATTGCTGAACGTGCAAGCTGATAACAGTATGTTGTAAAGATCTTTGCCTTTGAGAAAAATTTGTTCTGTCCTGGTTCTCTTGATATTATAAACCTGCTGCCGAGGTATCTGCTCCACAGAAAGCAGAGTAAATAGTTTTGGATTTTTTTTTAAAAAAAGAAGCAGACAACAAAAGCACCAGGTCACACAGACCCTGAATTTCAGTTTTGCTTTCAGTTGTTGAAGTTGGGGTTTTGGAGTTGAATCTGCTAGATACTGCTCTCTACTGCTGGAAAAGCTCGAGTTGCCTCTCTGCTACTCGACTCATTCTGTTGGCGTTCCTTCTCTTGGACTTCCTTCTCTTGGACTGGGTGAGATAGCAAGTGAGGGAAATCTGTTTTGTTGAATTTACCTTTGCCAAGGGCATGTTCATGTGATGCTGCCATATTGGAACAGTAAAGGAGTAGCAGTTAAATAATATTATTTTAAGCATTTTTATGCTAATTAATTTTACATTTGTATTTTAACCGTGGTGTAAGAATAAAATGTGTTTTGCTGAAAGCCGAGTAGTTTGACCAAACAAATCACATCTGGAACACCACACCTTACACTTCCTCTTAAATAAGATAAAAGTTAGGGTCTAGACTATCTCCTTGATATGTTTTGAGGGAGTTTGGTCTGATCCATCATGATGAGGGTAAAACAACATCTGGCATGTTAATGAACATTGGAACAAACAGTTTAGGCTCCTTGACCAACCAGACTGTAAAAAATGAGAAATAAACAAGTAAAATGGAAATGAATTGAATAAAAGTCCAATCAAGAACAAAAACAGATTATAATTACAGACAGGGAATAGATGTACAAATAAAAATTTAAAAACAACAAATTCATTTGTTTCTCCCAAATCCAGAAAAATTTGCTACATGTAAGAAACCAACACAATTTAAAGTTAGAGATAGTAGGAACTGCAGATGCTGGAGAATCCGAGACAACAAGGTGCAGGGCTGGATGAACACAGCAGGCCAAGCAGCATCATAGGAGCAGATTCCATTTCTGGGTCAATAGGTCGATTTGCACATTAACAATTGCCAAATCATGAAAAATCTAATTATATTCTCAACTCCTCTTATAATATATTTTGTGGTGAGTTAAATGGGTAATTATTATGGAAATCCAATACATTCCTAGAAATTAACAAGGAAGCAAAGGACAAGATGCCAGCTGTGCAAAGCAAAAGATGGAATGGTGTAAATCAACCAGCAGGTCTTGGAGATTCACAACATACCTCAAACTTACTGGCCAATTGGCACATTAATAATAGCATGCATTATTAACGTTCTGTTCTTTTCCCAGCAAGTTCTAAACAGTGTTTATCATCATGCCATACATGGCCTTAAAGAGTGCATACAGCATTGAAGCCGCATGGCATGCCTGCTAAAACAGAAAGCTTTAGAACGTAAACCAGAAATATTCAAATTACTGCACGTGATGAGTATAAATACAGTTCATACAATATACTTGGTTTATTCATATTTTAAATATAAATGATTCAACATCCAAGGGAAAAGTGTACAGCTGAATGCAAGAACTTTTGCACAAACACAAAACAGGGAACTAAATTTTCAGTAATCATTCTTACCTTTTTGTTTTAAACTACTTTCCAGTGTGAACAGATTTTCAAAGAATATAAAATAAATCTGAGAGTAGTTGGTTTCAAAGAACTGCTTCAGTTCACTTCTTTCCAAAGTATCTGTAATAATAAACAATACATACTGTCACATGAAAGCAAAAGGAGATGGTATTAAAAGTTTAGGTGAGAAAAACAGATTACAGCCAGATCAGTATGTGATTGGGGAAACAAAGGGCTTACATCTGACAGATGACATTTAATATAGAAGATATATTATTAGGTACATAAATAGAAACACCAAGCACATGTACATTAAGCAGGGCTGCATGCTTAAGTCTCCAACACAGGAGACAGTGCATTAACATCAGAGAATCCAAGACCAGTTCCACAAGGTTACTGCAAAAGCATTTGGAGCGCTGGGTTATACTACAAGAATGAACAAATGCAAAAATAAAAAAAGTGGTACCTTCATAGAAGACCTTCACTAAGACTCATTTAGAATATTGTGATCAGTTCTGGTCCCTTAGAAGGTTCAAATGTGGACTACTCCTTGGCACCTAATTTTTGCAATAGCCATTATCTTCACATAATTGTGCATTTGAGGGAGATTTCATTTGTTTCTAAAATAATGTAAGGGTTACATGTGATTCAGCAATTTCAGTTAGAAGTTTAGAAGAGTCAAGGGAGACAGTAGCAAAAGTGATTTAAGCAGATGAAGATGCCAGGTACGAGGTGCAGCAACACTAAGAGAGATGGGCAAGTTCATAAAAGCTGCCAAGACAACTGCGTGTAAGGTGAGAAATCACACGACACCAGATTATAGTCTGACAGGTTCATTTGAAAACACAAGCTGTCACAGCCTCGCTCCTCCTTCAAGTGTAAGTGAGAGAGGTGGCATCAAACACACAAGTTATAAGTAAAAGATCAGAGGGCCACACAACTAACGAGGATGTATTAAACAAACCTAAGATGCTGTTAAATCTTTAATCAGTTAAAAGGTTTCGATTGATTAATATGTATATGTAAACCCCTGAATCAGTGTAAAGAAGAAGTGACATTTTAGGTCAGACAATGCACGTTAGGCACGAGACCTTGTTAAGAATCTGTTGGTGTTTCGGTTTGGAGTCAGACTGGTTTTATTTCTAAAGTAGGAATTTACAAACTGCCACTTTGACTGACTATCTATAAACTTTGTGCTTTTTGAACAAAATAGGATGTATCCACAAATACAAACTGACCCTATAGATTTACATGTATGCACGTGCATACGGGAGAGAGACAGAGAGAGAGAGCGCGAGACACCGAGAGACAGTAAGAGAGACAGACACACAGACA
Source organism: Rhincodon typus (assembly GCF_021869965.1). Lineage (NCBI taxonomy): Eukaryota > Metazoa > Chordata > Chondrichthyes > Orectolobiformes > Rhincodontidae > Rhincodon > Rhincodon typus. The sequence goes on from NC_063340.1 coordinate 13,163,007, forward strand.
GCGCGAGAGCGAGAGAGAGAGACACACACACAGACACACACACACAGAGAGAGAGAGACACAGAGAGCACGAGCGAGACAGAGCGTGCAAAAGTGAGCAGGGGGAGCGCACGCGTGGGGGAAAGAGAGCCTGCGGGGGCGGGGTGAGGGGTAGTGGTTTATGAGAGAGAGTGTGCATAGTGTAGTATCCCAGGGTCTGTGACTCTGCGTTGTTGTGCACCCCAAAGTTCTTTACGGAGAGGGTGGTGGGTGCCTGGAATGCATTGCCAGTGGAGGTGGTAGAGGCAGGCATGATAGCATCATTTAAGATGTATCTAGACAGATACACGAGTGGGCAGGGAGCAGAGGGACACAGATCCTTGGAAAATAGGTAACAGGTTTAGATACAGGATCTGGATTGGCGCAGGCTTGGAGGGCCGAAGGGTTTGTTCCTGTGCTGTAATTTTCTTTGTTCTTTGTTCTAAAGTTCACCTTGGAGGACGTTTACCCGAAGATCTGAGGCTGAATGGCCTTGACCGCCAAAGTGATCCCCCACTGGCAGTGACCATCCCTGTCTGGTGATTGTTGCACGGTGTCCTTTCATCTGTTGTCATAGCGTATGCATGGTCTCACCAATATACCATGCCCTGGGGCATCCTTGCCAGCAGCGTATGTGATAGACAACGTTGGCCAAATCACATGAATATCTGCCATGCACATGGTGGGTGGTGACTGCACATGTGATAGTGTCCATGTTGAAGATCTGACATATCTAGCAGAGGTTGCCATGACAGGGTTGTACAAAGTTGTGGTCAATGTTGTCCTGAATTAGTTTGCTGCAAACAATGGTCTAAGGTTTGGTGGTTGTCTGAAGGCAAGAAGTGGAATCACGGGGATGATCGTGGTGAGGTGCTCATTATCGATGACAATGTTTTGAAGGCCTCAAAGAACATGGTGTAGTTTCTCCTCTCCTGGGCACTACTGGACGACAAAGGATACCCGATCGGTTGTATCCAGTGTCTGTCTTCTGAGGAGGTCATTACAGTTCCTCGCTGTGGCACGTCTGAGCTGGTGATCGATGAGTTGAGCATCATATCCCATTCCAACGAGGACGTACTTCAACATCTTCAGGTGTCCACTGCGTTCCTCCTAATCTGAATAGATCCTGTGTATGTGTGGGGTTTGTCCGTAGGGGATGGCTGTTAATACGTTTAGGGTGGAAGCTGGAGAAGTGCAGCATTGTGAGATTATCCGTAGACATGCAGTAGAGTGAGGCATGGAGGTGTCTGTCCCTGATGGAGATGCTTGTGTCCAAGAATGAGATGGATTCTGAAGAGTTGTCTATGGTAAGTCTGATGGTGGGCTGAAACTTGTTGATATCGCTAAATGGATTTACATATACATATTAAAATAGATTAAAACCTTCTAACTGATTAAAGATTTAACAGTGTCTTAGGTTTGTTTAATACATCCTCATCAGTTGTGCGACACTTTGATCTTTTACTTAAATTCTGTGTCTGATGCCACCTTTCTCACTAACACCTGAAGAAGGAGCGAGGCTCTGAAAGCTTGTTTTCAAATAAGCTGTTGGTCTATAACCAGGTGTTGTGAGATTTCTGACCTTGTCTACTGCAGTCCAACACCGGCACTTCCATGTAGCTGTGTACGGACACAGGACGGATATATAGTTACTCCCAGGCTCAATGGTGTCCTGGAACATGTCAAAAGTAGAAGAAAGGAATTTCCCAAAGTTGCTTTTCCTAAATTGGCCTACTACTCTTTTTTATGCCTCTTGCAATAAATGAAGAGATTAGCAGCAAGGAGAGCTCCGTTTACATACAAAACCATATGGTACAGGCTAAAAAAAAAACGCTGCTCTCTTGCTAGCTGTCATTTTCATATGTGCATATGAATTGTCCAAAGGATGCAAGGTTAGAAAACTGGATGGGAATAAGTCAAGAATAATGGAAAGGTTAGCTACACCGACAAAGGTTCATCTAATGGAGTAAAACAGGGATTTAAAAATGTAAAGTTCCAACAGGGGTAGCACGTTTGACAAATCTGAATTAATCAAAACATTCAGCTAAAGAGAAAGGGAATGGCATATATGATTTTATATGGATTTTCAAAAGGAAAACAGTTCAACAAGAGGCTTAAATACTAAAACTATATATACATCTAGAGTAAAGTCATTGGATGTGGACAGAGATAGTTATTAAATTGACAAGAGTGGAAATTAACCTTTTTCCATATTAACGTGTGCCCAGAAATTAGGCTAGAACTCTTCCAATTTGCAGATAGATACAGGAGGAAATTGCATCAAAATTTTAGGCTTGCACCAAAAGGGGGTGTGGCAAGTTGTGAAAAAAAATGCAAAAACGCCATGATAGGTCATCGTGTAGACAGAGGTAGCAGATGGGGTGGCTTGCAAGGTTGCATATATAGGAAACGGGGTAAATTTATTTCACTCATCCAAGCAGTAGGATGTTTAGATGAGGGGAAGAGGGATATTTTGTGGTGCAAACGCATAGATCTTTAAACTGAGAATTAAGATACCAATGGCCATAAAGGCATACATATTCTAGGTTTCATATACAGAACACTGAATATCTACAGGACATTTACTGAACCATACTTGGGACACTGTGCAGTTATACTAGAATTAGAAATAGAATTAGGTTTTATTGTCATATGTACTCAAGTACAGAAGTAGAGGAGCACAGTGAAAAGTGTACAAAGTCACCGTTCTCTAGTGCCATCCTCGGTACAAAAAAACCCAAATTTTAAAAACAAAACAAGCATCTTGGATACAGAAACCAAAACAACCACCTAAGATACAAAATCCAGAATTGCAAAAACACAAAAGCATAAACATGCTATAGGAAGCATTTTAGTCCAGAGAAAAAGAGGTCAAATAAAGTTTGAGAGCATAGAACAGTACAGCACAGCACAGGCCCTTCGGCCCACGATGTTGTGCCAACCTATTATCCTACTAAGATCAATCTACCCTGCATTTTATTATCCTCCATGTGCCTATCCAAGAGTCGCTTAAATGTCTCTGAAGTCTCTGACTCCACTACCACTGCCGGCAGCGCATTCCACACGCTCACCACTCTGTGTGAAGAACCTACCTCTGACATCTCCCCTATACCTTCCTCCAATAACCTTAAAATTATGCCCCCTTGTAATAGTCATTTCCGTCCTGGAAGAAAAAAAGTCTCTGACTATCCACTCTATCTGTGCCTCTCATCATCTTGTAAACCTCTATCAAGTCACCTTTCATCCTTCTTCACTCCAATGAAAAAAGCCCTAGCTCCCTCAACCTTTCTTCGCAAGACCTGCCCTCCAGTCCAGGCAGCATCCCGGTAAATCTCCTCTGCACCCTCTCTAAAGCGTCCACATCTTTTCTATAGTAAGGTGACCAGAACTGAACACAATATTCCAAATGTGGTCTGACCAGAATTTTATAGCATAACCTCACGGCTCTCAAACTCAATTCCCCTGCCAATGAAAGCCAACACACCTTCCTTACAACCCTATCAACTTTGAAGGATCTAGGAACGTGGACCCCAAGATCCCTCTGTTCCTCCACACTGCTAAGAATCCTGCCATTAACCCTGTATTCTGCATTCAAATTCAACCTTCCAAAATGAATCACTTCACACTTTTCTGGGTTGAATTCCACCTGCCACTTCTTTGGCCAGCTCTGCATCCTGTCAATGTCCCATTGCAATCTACAACAGCCCTCCACGCTGTCCACAACTCCACCAACCGTCGTGTCATTGGCAAACTTACTAACCCACCCTTCCACTTCCTCATCCAAGTCATTTATAAAGATCACAAACAGCAGAGGTCCCAGAACAGATCACTGCAGAACACCACCAGTCACCAAGCTCCAGGCTGAATACTTTCCGTCTACTACCACCCTCTGTCTTCTATTGGACTGCCAGTTTTGTATCAAGACAGCCAAATTTCCCTGAATCCCATGCCTCCTTACTTTCTGAATGAGTCTATCATGTGGAACCTTATCAAATGCCTTGCTAAAATCCATATACACCACATCCACTGCTCTACCGTCATCGAAGTGTTTTGTCACATCCTCAAAGAATTCAGTAAGGATTGTGAGGCATGACCTGCCCCTCACAAAGCCATGCTGACTATTTCTAATCAAACTGTCCTTTTCCAAATCATCATAAATACGATCTCTCAGAATCCTCTCCAATAATATGTTAGAAGTTAGGTTGAAGTAATGAAGAAGAAATCATTACAACAGCCAGGTTAAAAGGAAGAAAACAGTGACTTTCAAAATTCTGAAAGATTATTTCCATAAGTGCTGAACCCATAACAAGTGGGCACTCAGTCAGAATGATCAGTAAAAGAATATAAGCAAAGTTACAGGCAGGACATGCTGTCTGCCAAATCCTATCAAAATGCTAATGGCAAAATTGCAACAGCAATTGAAAATTAATTCATAGAATCCCTACACTACAGAAACAGGTCCTTCAGCCCAACAAGTCCACACTGACCCTCAGACATCCCACCCAGATCCATCCGCCTGTAACCCAGCTAATCTACACATCCCTGACACTGCAGGCAATTTAGCACGGCCAAGCCACCTTTTCTGAAGAAGGGTCTGGGCCCGAAACGTCAGCCTTCCTGCTCGGCCTGCTGTGTTCATCCGGCTCTACACCTTGTTATCCCACCCAGCCTGTACATCTTTGGACTGTGGGAGAAAACCAGAGCACCCAGAGGAAACCCACGCAGACACTGGGAGAATATGCAAACTCCACACAGACAGTTGCCCGAGGGTGGAATTGAACTCGGGTTCCTGGTGCTGTGAGGCTGTAGTGCTAACCACTGAACCACCATGAATGAAGAATTTTTAAAGAAGGTATACAAGATACAGCTATGTGCAGATAAATGTAGCAAAATTGTTCCCTGTTAGGAGCAAGGCGAAATGCTGCTGCAATTTCTCTAATTCTATGGATCGTTGCCTTCAGGGCAAATCAGACCCTCAAAACTTAACGATGCAATTGCAATTTCATGACCCCTGGAGGGGGGGGGGGGGGGGTGGAATTACCAGGCAATGAAACTGAATATATCAATTAGAATCACAGAA
>NC_063340.1:13168603-13177215 GCF_021869965.1 Rhincodon typus
TCTGGAGAGGTATCAGAGGACTGGAAAACAGCTAATGTGACACCCCTATTCAAGATGGAAAGGAGATAAAAAGTGGATAACTATAGGCCAATTAACCAAACATCTATTGTTGGAGAAGTATTCAAATCAATTACTGAGGAAGTAACAGCAGAACACTTGGAAAATCATAATCTAATCAAGCAGAGTCAGTATCTCTCATGAATGGGAAATCATGTCTGACTAATTTATTAGAGTTTTTCAGCGTGGGTAGAGGGAACCTAGTAGATATTTTGTATTTGGACTTTCAGAATGCATTCAACAAGGTACATCACAAAAGCTTAAATTATAAGAAGAGCCCTCTTTGGAGGTAGTTTATTGGCATGGATAGAGAACTGGCTCATGGGCAGGAAACATTGACTGGGGAATAAAAGGTTCTTTTTCAGATTGGTGACCTATGATGTGTGGGTTCCACAGGGATCAGTGCCAGGATCATGCTGTTTACAATATATATTAGTGACTTGAAGAAAAGAGGTGAACATACAGTAGCCAAATTTGCAGATGGCATAAAAATAGGTGGAAAGGCAGGTTGTGAGAGGGATACAAACAGTTGACAGAGAGATATTGATATATTCAGCAAGCAGGAAAAGATTGGGAAATGGAGTATAATGTGGGAAAATTCAAAGCTGTTCATTTTGGAAGGGAGAACAAAGGAACAAACTGCAATATTATTTAAATGGAGAGAAACTGCAACACAAAGGGACTTGGGGGTACTTATGCATGAAATACAGAAGACCAGCACATAGGTGCAGCAGGTGATCAGTAAGCCTAATGGAATATTGGTCCTACTTCAAAGGGGTTGGAGTATTAGAGTAGGTAAATCTTACTGCAACTATACAAGTGCTAGTGAGACCACATCTGGAGTAAAGTGAGCAGTTTTGATCCCCTTGTTTAAGGAAAGATATCATTTCACTGGAGCCAGTTCATAGAAGGTTCACTGGGATGATCCCTGGTAGGAAGGGATTGTCTTATGTGCAAACATTAAATAGGTTAAGAGTCTATTGACTGGAGTTTAGAAGAATGAAAGGTGATCTCATTGAAACATACAGGATTCTTAAGGGGCTTGACAGGGTAAATGCTGAGAAGATGTTTCCTTTCATAGGACAGGTCTAAAACCAGAGGCCATTATCTTAGAATAAAGAGGTGCCAATTTAAAACTGAGATGAGGAGGGATTTCCTTTCTCATGAGTTGACAGTCTTTGGAACTCCTTGACACTGAGATCCTTGAGGGCAGTTATTTTAAGGCTGAGATAGATAGATTCTTGCACAATAGCGGAATCAATGGTTATGGGGAAAGTGCAGGAAAGTGGACGCGAGAACATCAGATCAGCCACGATTCTATTGAATGACAGAGAAGATTTGAGGGGCCTAACAGTCTGCTCTTGTTCCTATTTCTTCTGGTCTTACATCAGCCGTGATTGAATGGCAATGCAGACCTGATGGCCTGAATGGTCTAATTGTACTCCAATATCTTATGGTCTTATGGAACAAAAGCACTTGTTTAAATATGGACTGATGAGTGAGCGAGATAGCAGGAACTTATCAACTAACATGTTGACATTTTTTTGGAAATGTACCTAACCTGGTTTCCAAGGGAATGTGTGTAAAAGTTATTTGAATAGATTTTGTGAATGCATATGACAAGGATCCATATTATAGAAACAAAAACAAAGTGCATGAAATTGGAGGGAACCTATTTACATGGGACTGAGCGAGCACTTGAGGCCATATGGTTGCTACTTTTGGAACACAGCCAGAAGGCCCTAGTGCCAGCTGTCATTGTCACTGCTGTGGTAAAGGCTGACTATCCTTTGTTGCTTTGAGGTATAAGCTTCTGTCAGGCATGGGCCAGTGTGCAGGAATGTCTGGTTTATGCAAACAACATTAACCTGCAGATTTGAATGAGTTTAAGTAAATACTAATTGCACCACAGGTGAACTCCAAATAGTTGATGCCAGGTGAAAGAAGGAACAGGAATATCATCCTACTTTTGTCTCTTGTACTCAAATCAATTTTGAAGCCTGAAGCTGGTGCTCTGTTTTAATTCCAGTTACCTGACTGTGCTGATTCCCTTATTTTCAGAAACACTGACTTTGAATGATATCAAACAAAATGCTTAGAAAGAGGAATAAATAATATGGATGACAGAATCACAGAACTGTGGTGGTCCCTGTATGGGCTCTCTGATGAGCTACATGACTTAGTGTAATTCAATGGCTATTTCCTCCTGATCCTGAAGGTTATTTCTATCCAAATAATCAGCTAGTGCCCTCTTGATCGCCTTCATTGAAACTGCGTCCACCACTCTCCGGGCAGTGCTTTTAAAACTCAAACCATTTGCTGTGCAAAAATATTTTCTGTCACATCACATTGGATTGTTCTTCAAATCACTTTAAGTCTGTGCACTCTCATTCTTGACACTTTTAAGTGAGGGGACAGTTGCACCCTGTCTACTTTGTCTGGATATAAGGATTTCGAAATCTTAAATCAAATCTCCTTTTCACTTTCTCTACTCCCAGGAGAATAGTTCTGACTTCTCCAACCTATCTTTATAACTGAGATTTATGATACCTAATATCTCTTAAACATCTTCTGCATTCACCATCCTTACTTGGAAGTAGATCACTGTGCCTTTGCTATTGTGGAGTCAAAATCCTGGAATTCCCTCCTTATTGGCATTGTGGATCAACTGACAGCAGGTGGATTGCAGCGGTTCAAGAAGGCAACTCACCATCACCTTCTCAAGGGCAACCAGGGATAGACAATAAAATCTGGCCAGTCAGCCACACCCACATCCCACAAATGAATAAAAAAAACTCTAACCAATGTATTCAAATCCTTCCTAAAGTGCAGAGCCCAATAGTCCAGCTGAGGTCTAATTAATATCTTGTACAATAACAATTATATTTTAAAGGCTTTATTTTTAAAAAAGCCTGAACTCAAGATAGCTCTGAGCTGTTTCCAATGGGAAGGGCAATCTTAGGAAGCTGGTTATAGTTTGAAAGGAGTAAAGACTACTGAATAGTTTAGCAATCCTGCTTTAGAGGCAGTTCATCTGCCTATAATCTAATCTTTCTTAATCCATAGTAGGGAGAGAGAAGTATTTGTAGTTTTATTTCTTCTCATTTGGTTGCTGTGTATTATTTTCACTCTTCATCGTAAACCTCACAGAAAACTTGTAAATTACAGAAGGGTTTGCTTCAACTTTTGTAGAAATTCTCCATTAGTCACTGTCATGGACACGTTCATGTGTTCTTTGCTTATTCTCCTTTGATCTCCAACATTTCTATGTGCATGGGTGTATTTTCTTACCCTTGGAGTGATTGTGTCAATTTTAAATTACCCAGCAGTAAGTTTCTGCGTATTTAAGATGGAGATTACTTTTTCTCAAATACTTTCCCTAGGTCTCACTGATACAACTCACCTATATTATACACACAAACATTTACATACAGGTCAACATAAAACTGTACTTATAAAAATTGAATATAATTCAGGCCCCATTTTAGTGCAGACCTGACACTTCTTGGGTTGAGTTGATACTTAGCTGAAAGACAGTCTTGGTAAAAAAAATTTCCCAGCAACTGCAAAGATTCTCATAGTTGATCTGCTCCGAGGTAGATTTCTCAGGTTAACAAGAAGATTGTTACGATCCCAGCTGTTACTACTGAATGAGTCAGATTCCAAAAGAAAACCTGGGTGGGTAGATTTTTAAAACAAAAACATGTGGTTAACATAATGATCATTTGCTGAAACAAGGTCATGAGGGTTCTGAGTTTCTTGCTAACAAAAGACAGAGGTTGATGGTCGAGGGTTACTCTTCAGACTAGAGGCCCGTGACCAGTGGTGTGCCGCAAGGATTGGTGCTGGGTCTACCGCTTTTTGTCATTTTGTCATTTTTGTCATTTATATAAATGACTTGGATAAGAACATAGGAGGTAAGATTAGTAAGTTTGCAGATGACACCAAAATTGGTGGTGTAGTGGACAGTGAAGAAGGTTACCTCACAGTACAACAGGACTTTGACCAGATGGGCCGAGAAGTCACAGATGGAGTTTAATTTAGATAAATGTGAGGGGCTGCATTTTGGAAAGGCAAATCAGGGGAGGACTTATACACTTAATGGTAAGGTTCTGGGGAGTGTTGCCGAACAAAGAGACTTTGAAAGTGGAGTCGCAGGTAGACAGGATAGTGAAGAAAGCGTATGGTACACTTGCCTTAATTGCTTAATGTACCGAGTATAGAAATTGGGATGTCATGTTGCGGGTGTATACGACATTGGTTAGGCCACTTTTGGAATACTGTGTTCAGTTCTAGTCTCCCTGCTATAGGAAGGATGTTGTGAATCTTGAAAGGGTTCAGAAAAGATTTACAAGGATGTTGCCAGGGTTGGAGGGTGTCAGCTATAGGGGGAGACTGAATAGGCTGGGTTTGTTTTCCCTGGAGCATCGGAGGCTGAGTGGTGACTTATAGAAGTTTATAAAATCATGAAGGCATGCATAGGGCGAACAGCCAAGGTCTTTTCCCTGGGCAAGGGAGTCCAAAAGTAGAGGGCATAGGTTTCAGGTGAGAGAGGAAAGATTTAAAAGGGACCTAAGTGGCAACTTTTTCATGCAGAGGGTGGTGCGTGTATGGAAGGATATGGCCAAATGCTGGAAAATGGGACTAGTTTAATTAAGGATATCTGGTTGGCATGGATGAGTTGGACAGAAAGGTCTGTTTCCATGCTGTACAGTTCTATGACTCTAAAAGATTAAAACAAAAACAATCAAGCTATCTAGATATAGAACACAGTTTTTAAAAATTCTGAAATACCCAGCAAAGTTTCATCCTATTCTCATCACCATCAATTTGCAGCAATTCAAGTACAGAGAAATTACCCCTCTATAATAGATCTTTAAATTTGGCTTAACCAATTTTCTCCAGTTTGTCCAGTGGACTGTGGAGTCTTCTCACATGGGTTACTCAAAACTGACAATCTAGACTTCCTCAGCTTCGAACAGCCTATGGATTTCTAACAACATACTCCTGGTCTGGATGTTGCACAAACTATAATGTTCATGCTGAGTCGTTATTCTCTTAATTGCTCTCAAAATGCTCCTTTCTAGGAGACTAAACTTGCTTCTGATCCAAGTATCCTTCAAAATGCCCAAAAATACTTTCAATCACTGTTCTGTTTCTAAACTAAAAATTAATCCTTGAACCAAAAAAAGTTTTCAATGATTGCCCTACCTCTTAAAAAACTACAGTATATACAAATTTCCATTAACAATCCAGGAGGTTCTCAGCTCTCTGACACGTACTGGGTTTGGTTACTCACAAAAATCAAATCATTCAGATCATTAACTAAAATCCATATGCCACTATTTTAAAATCTAAACCCTAAAAATATGTAGCCAGTTTTAACTACAAGATGGACCAGATTGTAGAAGAGAATGTCCCTTATTCTCCTACGAAGAACTGCAGCTAGGCATTTTGGCTGCACAGTTGACTGCTGCTATCAAATGGTCATGTTTGCCAGATTCGCTCTTGATCTGATGGAATTTTCCCTGCTCTGCTCAAAAGCAGTTCGAATTTGTGCTACAATTTTTAGCAGGAAGCAAAAACCCTTACCTATGTGACCTTGAGGCAAATGTTGAGTCATAGTACAAATAAAGAATTGTGATAACATAATCAGCAGTCTATATCCTTCTACAACCTGTGGTTTTAGGTGCCAGCCTACTTTTATTTTTGACAAAGAAATTGCAAGTTCTATGATGAGGGATTGTGTTTATCCCCTGGCTGAAACTCCAGTGAGTCACAATCAAATCAAAGGTCAACTTTGCACTGTCAACTGACAAGAGAATTCAATCCATAAGTTCATCTGACAATCCTATCTTGTGTATCTGGAGCTGCCTTGTTTCATTGCTCTTAGGTCATTGAATAGAGTGGCAGTAAGAGCAAGGAAGTGAGGGGTCAGTCAGTTCCAGGTTCCAGGTGCACATTGATTATGTCAGTGAGGGGTCAGGACTTGAGCAGTCAAATGTTGGGAGTGGGACAGTGTATAAATCACAACCTCTGGGTTTGATTTCTCTTAAAATATTTGGAAATACTCATTTTACTGCTTGTATTCTGTGAGACAGGCACTTTGTTGCAGTATTGCTGGCAGTGATGTTTTTGCCACTGTGACTGCATAGGCTGAGAGTGCACCCCAGCAGTTGCAGAAGCAACACAAGCAGACTTTTTAAGATGTAGCCTTTAAGATACAATATTAAAGATTTATAAACTATCATCCGTGTACTGATGTGTCAACACTCTGATAAATATGGCATTGTACCTGGATAGTCAAGACCTGCTTAAATTTTTTTCAGTCAAACTAGATCAAAGGGTGGAGAATAACTGAACAAACATATGGGCCCAGAGAAATAGGAAGGACAGAGAGAGAGGTCAAGAAGAGGTGATGGGGAGAGTACAGGAGGAAAGAAGACAGCGAGTGGGTAGGAAGGGAGGGAGGTGTATTGAGGAGCTGCAAAGCAGAACAGCAGAAAGAAGTGGCTTGAGGCATTGTTGAGTCAGTCACTGGAAGGAGAAATGTGATCTTGGTAGGAACTGTCATCAGGCTGGCTCTTTAAAAAGAGAATGGATTAGAGTAGGGAGAACCATGGATAGATCGTTGCAATTTGTGGGTGCTGGGTGGGACCAAGAGATTTGCAAACAGTGGGTGGATTGAAACAGGAAATTCACTCAACAGAAAAAGAGATTGCACTGGGACAGGGAAGTAGAAAATAACAGCAGGTGTAGGCCATTCAGCCCACATCACCATCCAATATGATCGTGGCTGACCATCCAACTCAGTCCCTTGCTCCCATTTTCTTTCCATACCCTTTCATGGAATCCCCAGTGTGGAGACTGGCCATTTGGCCCAACGTCCACACCGACCCTCCAAACAGAATCCCACCTAGACCCATTCCTGCATTTTCCTGTGGCTAATGCACCTAACATACACATCCCTGAACAATATGGCCAATTTAGTAAGGCCAATCCACCTAACCTAAACACCTTTGGACTGTGGGAGGAAACCGGAGCACCCTGCGGAAACCCACGCAGACATGGGGAGAATGTGCAAAGTCCAGTTTAGAATCAAACACGGGTCCCTGGAGCCATGAAGCAGCAGTGCTAACCACTGAGCCATCCTAAAAATTATCAATTACTTGAAAACATTCAATGTTTTGGTCTCAACTGCTTTCAGTAAAAGAGAATTCCACAGGCTAATGGGTTAATTAGATTCTTGTGGTACAGTGGCAATGTCACTACTTTTGGGACAGCAGGGCTCGATTCAAGTTTCTCACCAATCCCGGACGTATTTCACTGCATATGAGAGTAACTGAATTAAAAATACCTAACACCGAATACCGCACATTATTGCTGGGCATGCAGATATAGCTAAATACACCCCACGTGCTCAATAATGGGTGGCGTCAGGAGGGCGGGGGAACACAAAGCCCCGCCTCCACGGTGGCTTGTGTCGCTAGGGCGCAGGCGCAATCCCGAGGCGGCGACCCCGGATGATGAGGGTGCCGATTTCGGTGTCCCGAAGCTCCGTCTCCACGCAGGGCGTCTGGCGTCAGAGGGGGCGTGCCCCGCGAGGCGGGGCCCAATGACCGTTGGGCGTATGGCGGCGAGTTCCGTGTTTACACCCGGAGGACGGGAGCTGAGCGGAGGTCGGTGTCAGTGAGGTGGGAAAGCGGAGGAAGAACAGGACAACAATCATAGAAGGATCCAAAAGATCGGCGGAGATGCGTCGGGGAGCTTGAGGGCGACTGCTGGAAAGGGGGGGGAGTGCGGCCGGACTGCGAACAAGACGGAGGTTTCGGGCCGCTCGCGGAACGGAATGTTTTCCAGAAAGGCTCATGGAGACGTCAAGAAATCTACACAGAAAGTTCTGGACCCAAAGAAGGATGTGCTGACCCGCCTGAAGCACCTGAGGACTCTGCTAGGTGGGTGAACAGGCTGGAAAACGCGGGAAGGGGACGGAGACGTGCGTCAGGACAGGTCTCGAGGCGGGATTGTGGGCCGTATTGTCTCCCTCCCCACTTCCCCTCACCTCTACTAACGAAGGGCATCCCCACGACCGGTCCAATCTAGCGGGAGGCGCGCAGGCGCCTTCGAGGTTGTTTCGGCAGGAAATCCATGAGGCTCAGGAAACGTGATGGTCGATGAAATTCCATTAAATATCAACCCCTAACCCAAAGAACAAAAACTACCCTCCCACATTCATTCATCTCCGCCACAGTCCCCTCTGATCCTCGCACCCTTCTCGGTACCCCCGGACCGCGCCTCCCCTACACCTTCGCCCCCGCCACGCGCCCAGGATAGCTGCATCTACGCTGGCTCCCTGTTAGCTCTCAGCTCCGTGCAACCCCATAAACCTTCTCCCTCCCCTTTCCCATTTTTCTAAGCGCTCCCCCACCCCCAGGGTCGATAACCTGGGCTCATTATATATGCAACAAAAACAAAGTTGCTGGAAAAGCTCAGCAGGTCTGGCAGCATCTGTGAAGGAGAAAACAGAGTTAACGTTTCGGGTCCGGTGGCCCTTC
>NC_063340.1:13177615-13193603 GCF_021869965.1 Rhincodon typus
ACTTTGTTTTTATTCCTGATTTACAGCATCCGCAGCTCTTGTGGTTTTTACTGAAATATGCACCCGGTTATGCTTTTTGTCATGTCGCTTTTGATGTTAAGGTTGCTGGACAATTGTGAAGTTCAGAATTATAAGCATTGTCCTTTAATGAGCATCTTTGTCCAGTTTGAGATTTGTACAGTATGCATTTTGTTATTGAGGAACAAAAGCCTGCCTTGTGTGTTAAGTTGAAACAAGGTATTAGAGTTTTCAGTTTTGAGTATCTAGCTAAACCAGATTCTACATCCATGTGTACCTGCTGTTTATTTTAATTTTTGACTTACAAGGATTGGCATATCTTTTACTGGAAACTAATAAAGTGGTGCAAAAACAAAAGTTGCTGGAAAAGCTCACCAAGTCTGGCAGCATCTGTGAAGAAAAGAATCAGTGTTAACGTTTTGGGTCTGGTGACCCTTCCTCAGAACTAATGGTAGCTGGGAAATTGTCGGTTTCTATGCAGAAAATAGGGAGGTGGTTAGGGTCGGGAGTTAAACAATAGGATAGACCTGAAGAGAGAGAGAGGAGCAGTTGGTTACACAAAGTTGATAACGATCTGGCTAGGAGGGTGAATAGCTGTTAATGGGGACTGTTAGTGACTAACAACAGGGGTGTGTAATGGCAGGTTATGTGATAACAAGGCCTGGTGTGTGGGGTAGAGGGTTAGGACAAGGCAGAGTTTAGGTGCTACAATTTTTGAACTCTGTATTGAGTCCAGAGGGCTGCATGGTCCCCAGGTGGAAAATGAGATGTTTTTCCAGCTTGTGTTGAGCTTTGCTGGAACTCTGCAGCAAGCCAGAGACAGAGATGTTGGCCAGGGAACAAGGTGCTGTGTTAAAGTGGCAGGCAATAGGTTGCTCAAGGTCTTTTTTTGCGAGCAGAGTGTAGATGTTCTGAGAAGCAGTCACCCAGTCTATGCTTCGTTTCCCCAGCGTAGAGGAGACCACATTGTGAGCAGTGAATGCAGTAGACTAGATTCTGGGAAGTGCTGGTCAAGTGTTGCTTCACCTGGAAAGGTATGTTGAGCCCTTGGATACTGGGGAGGGAGGAGGTAAACGAACAGGTGTTGCATCTTCACCAGTTGCATGAGAAGATGCCGTAAGGGGAGGTGGGGGATGTTGGGGGTGAAGGTAGACCAGGGTGACCCGGAGGGAACGGTCCCTGCGGAAGGCAGACGAGGGAGGCGAGTGGAATATGCGTCTGGTGGTGGCATCTCGCTGGAAGTGGCAGAAATGGTGTCTGATGATCTTCTGGATGTGGATGCTATTGAGGGAGGGAAGATAAGGGACGAGGACAGAAGTGCGGGAGATGTGTCAGACCCGGTTGAGGGCCCTGTCGACAACTGTGGTGAGGAATCCTTGGTTAAGAAAGAAGGTGGACATTTTGAAGGCCTTGTTGAATTCTGGATGAGAGAGGGAAGCAGCACCGATGATATCGTCGATATATCAGAGAAAGAGTCGTGGTTGGGCGTTGGAATAGGACTGGAACAAGGAATGTTTTACATATCCCACGAAGAGACAGGAATAACTGGGGCCCAAGTGGGTACCCATGGCCACCGCTTTGACGTGAAGAAAATAAGAGGAGTCAAAAGAGAAATTGTTGAGGGTGAGGATGAGCTCAGCTGAGCGGAGGAGGGTGTTGGAGGGTGGAGATGGTTCAGGTCTTTTGCTGCTGGAAGACCTCCATCGCATATGTTCAGATGAGGCCAACTTCAACACGGGACCCTCTGAAATGTGTACCACCTTCCTCAACCGAGGATTCCCCAGCACTGTTGTTGACAGGTCCCTCAACCGGGTCTGACCCATCTCCTGCACGTCTGCCCTCACCCCTTCTCTTCCCTCCCGCAACAACGATAGTGTTCCCCTTATCCTTACCTACCATCCCACCAGCATCAATATCCAGAAGATCAACAGATGCCACTTCCAGACACACATTCCCCTCCCCTCCCTTGTCCACAGGGACCGTTCCCTCATGGACACCCTGGTCCACTCTTCCTTTACCCCCAGCACCTCTTCCCCACCCCCCCACCCCTTCCAAACCCAATGGCACCTTCCCCTGGAACTGGCAAAGGTGCAACACCTGCCCATTTACCTCCTCCCTCCACATGATCCAAGGGCCCGAACATACTTTTCCAGGTGAAGCAACACTTCACCTGCACTTCCCAGAATCTACTGACTTCGCTGCTCACAATGTGGTCTGCTCTGCATTGGGAAACGAAGCATAGACTGGGTGACCGCTTTGCTGAACATCTACGTTCTGCTCGCAAAAAAGACTCAGCTACCTGTTGCCTGCCACTTCAATGCACCACCCTGTTCCCTGGCCAACATCTCTGTCTCTGAGCTTTGCTGGAACACTGCAACAAGCCAACACAAGCTGGAAAAATAACCTCTTGTATTCCTCTTGGGGACCCTGCAGCCCTCCAGACTCAATATTGAGTTCAATAATTTTAGGGCCTAAACTCTCCCTCATTCTTGCCCCCCACCCCACATACCAGGCCTTGTTATCACAGCCTTCCATTATATAATAAAAACTGAAAGAACTGCAGATGCTGTAAATCAGGAACCAAAGCAAAGTTGCTGGAAAAGCCCAGCAGGTCTGGCAGCATCTGTGAAGAAAAAAATCAGCGTTAACGTTTTTGGGTCTGGTGACCCTTCCTCAGAACTGATGGTGGCTGGGAAAACGTCAGTTTATATGCAGAAAATAGGGAGGTGGATGGGGTAGGAAGTAAATGATAGGACAGGACCCAAAGAGAGAGAGAGACAGTTGGACAGACAAAGGAGTTGATAACGATCAGGCTGGGAGGGTGAATAGTTGTTAATGGGGACTGTTAGTGACTAACAACAGGGGGTGTGGAATGGCAGGCTATGTGATAACAAGGGGTCAGGGGCTGGGACATGGGAGAGTTTGGGCCCTAAAATTATTGAACACACTATTGAGTCCTGAGGGCTGAAGGGTCCCCAAGCAGAAAATGAGATGTTGTTCCTCCAGTTTGCATTGGGCTTCGTTGGAACATTGCAGCAAACCAGAGACGGAGATGTTGGCCATGGAGCAGGGTGGCAAGCAAGAGATAGTTCAGGGTCTTTTTTTGCGAGCAGAGCGTAGACGTTGTGTGAAGCGGTCGCCAAATCTACGCTTCGTTTCCCCAGTGTAGAGGAGACCACATTGTGAGCAGTGGATGCAGTAGACTAGATTCTGGGAAGTGCAGCTGAAGTGTTGCTTCACCTGGAAGGTATGTTTGGGCCCTTGAATACTGGGGAGGGAGGAGGTAAATGGGCAGGTGTTGCACCTTCGCCGTTTACAGGGGAAGATACTGTAGGGCTGTGGGGATGAAGGAAATGTAGACCAGGGTGTCCTGGAGGGAATGGTCCCTGCGGAATGTGGACAAAGGATGGGTGGGGAATATGTGTCTGGTGGTGGAATCTCGCTGAAGGTGCTGGAAATGGCATCTGATGATCTCCTGGATGTGGATGCTGGTGGGATGATAGATAAGGATAAGAGGAACCCTATTGCTGTTGCAGGAGGGAAGAGAAAGGATGAGGTCGGAAGTGTGGGAAATGGGTCGGACCTGGTTGAGGGCCCTGTCAACAATGGAGCTGGGGAATCCTCGGTTGAGGAAGAAGGTGGATGTTTTGGAGACTCCCTTGTCGAAGTTGGCCTCATCTGAACGTATGAGATGGAGGAACTGAGAGAATGGGATGCAGTCTTTACAGGAAGTGGGGTGTGAGGATGTATACCCCAGATAGCAGTGTGAGTCAGTGCGTTTGTGGTGAATATTAGTAGCCAGTCTATCCCCAGAAACGGAAACAGAAATGTCAAGGAAGGGAAGGGAGGAGCCAGAAATAGACCAGGTGAAAGTGAGGGCAGGGTGGAAATTGGAGGTGAAATTGATGAAGTTTTCCAATTCCAGATGTGAGAGGGAAGCAGCACCAATGAAATCATCGATGTATCGGAGAAAGAGTTGTGGGTGGGGGCCGGAATAGGACTGGAATAAGGCATGTTCCACGTACCCCATGAAGAGACAGGCATAACTTGGGCCCATGCGGGTACCCATGGCCACCCCTCTTACCTGAAGAAAATGGGAGGAGTTGAAAGAGAAGTTGTTGAGGGTGAGGACAAGCTCGGCCAAGCGGAGGAGGATTGTGGTGGGTGGGGATGGTTCAGGTCTTTGCTCCAGGAAGAAGCGGAGAGCCCTAAGACCCTCCTGGTGGGGAATGGACGTGTAAAGGGATTGCACGTCCACGGTAAAGAGGAGGTGGCTGGAACCGGCAAACTGGAAGTTTTGAAACTGGCGTAAGGCATTGGAGGAATCATGGATGTACGTGGGTAGGGCTTGGACCAGGGGGGAGAAGACTGAGTCAAGGTAGGAAGAGATGAGTTCTGTGGGGCACGAGCAGACTGAAACAATGGTCTGTCCGGACAGTCCTGTTTGTGGATTTTTGGCAGGAGGTAGAAACGAGCTGTGCGGGGTTGGGGGACTATAGGCTCGGAAGCGGGGGTGCGATCACCGGATGAAATGAGATCAGTTACTGTAGTAGATACAGTGGCCTGATGTGCCATGGTGGGGTCATGGTACAGAGGAAGGTAGGAGAAGGTATCAGAGTTGGTGCTCAGCCTCTGCAAGGTAAAGGTCAGTACGCCAGACTACAACAGCACCACCTTTATCAGCCGGCTTCATGACAAAGTCAGGGTTCGATCTGAGTGCCTCCCATTACGTGCTATCTATTGTTAGTCGCTAACAGTCCCCATTAACAGCTATTCACCCTCCGAGCCAGGTCGTTATCAACTCCTTTGTCTATCCAACTGCTCAGCTCTTCTCTCTCTTCAGACCCCGTCCCTATTTTCTGCATATAAACCAACGTTTTCCCAGCTACTATTAGTCCTGAGAAAGGGTTACCGGACCCAAAACGTTAACTCTGATTTTTTTTTTTCTTCAGATGCTGCCAGACCTGCTGAGCTTTTCCAGCAACTTCTGTTTTTGTTCCTGATTTACAGCATCAGCAGTTCTTTTGGTTTTTAAAATGGTACGCCTTTCTGGTCCAGTGTTAGTTAATGTTATATTTTGATAAAGGACTGGGGCCCTAGGAATTTGTCAATATTTACCATATGTTAAAGCCAAGTTTGGAAACAATTGCAAGTGTATAAAATGTAAACAATTACATTGTGTATTAATTTTAATTGTATGGAATCCTGGATATTTCTGGACTTTTAAGTATTGAATTGTCTTAATATCATTTGTATTTTATGAATTTGCAGAAGGCAATATTTGATTTTGGACTTTTTTCTAAGTTTGGACAGCTTTCTTTCCCTTGGAATGAAAAGACTTGAATGGCTTTGTGAACATTTGGAAGTTTTGTTGCTTCTACAGAGTTTCTCTGCACGTGTACCTCAATTGAGGTTCAAGTAATATCTGATAAAGCAGATTTGGTGAGACCTTGATAGATGTATTTGATTTTCAGGAGTAAATTAATTTCTGACTGCACTTAATTGAAGATCAATATAAACTGCTTTCCCTTTTGGAAATGGCAAAAATTCTGGTCTTCCACATCTTTGTTTGAAGAATGATGGACTCAGAATTCCCGGGGGAGTTTTTTGATATATCAAATGTATAAGATGTTTTGCAAGTAGTACAGATAGAGATTTTATTCAGAGCTATGGTTGCAAATGCATAGTTCATGGTGATTGCCAGAACATGCAAAACAAATCGCAGTTCAGAGATTTACCACTGTTTCTTAACCGTCATCTGTGTGGAAAAAATTGCCCCTCGGGTCCCAAACACCTTGCTTGGTTGGAAATGCAGTGAATGTAAATCTTGCAGTGGTGGCAGTCCAGAGGGAGTTGGAGCTAAATTAACTCAAAAGCAATCAGTAAACCTTAAATGTCATTGGTAACAATCATTATGCAGGCTATGTCATCATGGAGATGAGTAGACCTCAGGGTTCTTTAGTTCCAATTTATCTGAGGATGTGTTTGTTAGGAGAGTGTTGTCGTTTGCAGAATCCAGGCAGTGAAGACAGGAGAGATCCCTGGAAGCCATTGATAGTGGGAGTGAAAGAAGCATAAAAACAGTATTTGCTTGATGTAGCTGAGAAAGATTGGAGCTTGGAGAATCCTGGTATATGGCATATGATACAAGGCTTATTGAACTCTCTCTACTTACTGTTTAATCAAACTTGACTAGTTTTGTATTTTTTGGGATGAATTTTGTACTTATTAAAGGAAGCAATGCTGCAGTAGAGAATGGAACATTCCATTTTCTCTACTTTGTCAGCAACAAGCATTCCAGGTCAGATTAGAAGCAAAGTAGTATTTGTATTTTCTGACCAAACAGTTTGATTCTGTTCCAATTCAAGAGCATACATGTTGCTGCATTGTTATTTTTCAACACATCTCTTAGCTTTTGAGTGAAATTGCCGTTTGTGCTTAATTGGGAGCAGTTTCATGCTGCATGCCAAATGCATTGGCAACTGTATTGATTTGTCCCAAATGTAATTTTGCGTAGGATTTGTATAGCTGCTTAAGTGAGTTCATCATTTAGGATTATACATGAACTCCAGATCCTAGGCTAGAAAGTCTAGTGTCATAGCTTGCTGATTCATCTAAACTCCCCTCTTCGCATCAATTAAAATGTGCCTACTTGTAAATTTGATATGACAGTGTGGCATGTTTAGCTTCAGATTTTCTGGAGCAGTTGTTTGCAGATCAAATAAAAATGTGCTTTGATTTTTCAATTGAATTCCATCTGTTTAGATTACAAGAGGATCACCCATGGCATCACCAACGGAAAATCAGAATTAAATTAACTTTTGAGTACAAGTGATTCTATGGGTGTATTAGTGGGAATTTGCAGCTTTTGGAATTTGAGATCTTGTTGACTCGTCGAAGAGCTTAAGATCAGGACTGTATATATGATAACTGGCATTATAAAGGAATGTATTAAGAGGCCACCTAATTCTTTTAAGAGTTATCATAACTGATCAGCTGTCCTCCACTTTTTGTGCTGGCATTTTGTTTTTGGAATGAATATGGGTGCTTAGTCATTAACTTGTATTCACTTTTAGCTGTGTCATTACTTGCAGGTTGCAACTGTCACTTGCTAACTCAAGCATTGGCTCATCCACATTTTAGTTGCATTTCTTCTGTCACAGGGCTTACATCCACGTTCAAATGCCTAAATATTCAAGGCTATTGACACTTTCAGGGGATGACGAGGTAATGTAATTGTCTTCTGGGTACACTCAGGTAGTCATAGGTAATGCCATCTATTGTCGTTATAGATGAAGGTTTTAATACGTGACCTGAGGAGCATGACGTGACAATAATGCTCAAACAAGAGTGTACCGTGTCCAAGTTAAATTACATATATGATAGTTTCAGTCTCTCAACTTCATTGAGTCCTTTTAATATTTCAAACACTTGAGTGACCGTTCTTCCAAACTCAAGAGTGTAACTCAAATTTTTGCAAGCTATCCTTATGGCTTAACTCTTTAAAGCCTTGTACAAGTCTGGCATGTATCTCCTTAAAAGCGTTATGCGGTGCCCAAAACTTCTCGGACTCATACAGCACAGAAACAGACCCTTCGGTCCATATAGTATTCCAAACAGGACCCCACTGAGGCTTTGTATAATTGCCCTTAGGTAAAAGCTAACATTTCAATAAATGTTTGATTACTTTTCATACCTGTTAATTAGCTTTTACTTTTTTGTGTGTGTGGACAATCGCATTCCATTGTCATTCACCAGTATTTCACAAATAATTAAAATATTTGATTTGTCCTTGGAAGATCCAAACTGGATTACTAAATGCTGAAGTGATACATGTAATCAGCAAGAGAGGGAGTCTAAACTAAATGTTACAGTTTTCAAGAGGATGCATAAATGAATTGACCTGAGTGTCCACATTCAATTCTTTGAGGGGCTTAGGACATCAACTTGACTTGGTTCACCCTATGCACTATGTAGCTTGGAGAAACAGGTCAGCAGCTGAGAATTTTATGGCGTGTAACTTGCTTCCCAACTCCCCATAACTTGTCAATTATTTGCATAGCACCTTTGAGGAGTTTGGAGCACTCCTCACTTGATTACATGAGTGCAGTTCCCGCAACGCATTCAATACTTGACACTATGCTGGATGAAACAACATACCTGATTACATACACACCACCCTAAACCTATAACCTTGTACTTATTGGTGTTTCTGAAGAATGTGAGGCAACCTTATTTAACCTTACAAAATTCTTAGGAGACTTGACAAGGTAGATGCGGAAATGTTATTTTCTTGTCTGGGAGTACCTGTGATCAGAGGGCATAACCTCAGTAAGAGGTTGCCTAATTAAAACAGGATTGTGAATCCGTGGAATTCTTGCGCTTGGAGAGCTGGAGAGGCATTGCTAAGTGTATTCAAGGCTCAAATAGATTTTTAGTCAGGATTATGGGGAAAGACAAACGTAGAGTTGTGGATTATCAGATTAGCCACAATGTCATTGATTGGCAGGCCAAAAACGACCTCCTTCTACTCTTGCCTCTTTTGCTATCTACTTCCTAAAGAAACAAGATCTCAGACCCACAGGAATACCACCACCACTTGCAAGTGCCCCTTAAGGCAGGTACGTAGTTCCTCGAAAGTGGAGTCGCAGGTAGATGGGATAGTGTAGAAGGTGTTTGGCATGCTTGCCTTTATTGTTCAGTGCATTGAGTATAGGAGTTGAGGGGTCATGTTGTGGCTGTACCGGACACTGGTTTGGCCACTTTTGTAATACTGCGTGCAATTCTGGTCTCCCTCCTGTAGGAAGGATGTTGTGAAACTGGAAAGGGTTCAGAAAAGATTGACAAGGATGTTGCCAGGGTTGGAGGATTTGAGCTAAAGGGAGAGGCTGAATAGGCTGGGGCTATTTTCCCTGGGTGTTGTAGGCTGAGGGGTGACCTTACAGAGGCTTACAAAATTGAGGGACAAGGATGGATAGGGTAAATGGGCAAGGTCCTTTCCCTAGGTTGGGAGAGTTCAAAATTGGAGAACATAAGTTTAATGTGAGAGGGGAAAGATATAAAAGGGACCTAAGGGGTAACTATTTTCACAGAGGGTGGCGTGTGTATGAAATGAGCTGCTTGAGGAAGTGGTGGAGCCAGGTGTGATTACAACATTTAAAAGGCGTCTGGATGGGTATATGAATAGGATTGTGTTTAGAGGGATATGGGCCAAATGCTGGCAAATGGGACTAGATTTATGTCGGATATCTGGTCAGTATGGATGAGTTGGACCAAAGGGTCTGTTTCCATGTTGTGTATCTCTCTGACTCAATGTCTCTATTGTTGCTTAATGACGTTCTTGCAACTCCATCTCAAATAGGTCTGTCAGTCTACCTGAATTCCATTAACCATATTGGTACAAGAGGGGAGCTTACTACTTGTCAAAGGCAATGGGGTGGATAATATGCTAATTGTAACCAATGGTATCCTGTGAATAATACGACAAAAGTTATGAAATTCTCATAAAAAGTCAATAGTATCTATAACTTTACTAAGAAAGGTGGGGTTCATGTGTAAGATAGAAAATTTTATAGATTCCTGGCTAGATTTTTGCTGTGCTATCTTGCTAGTTCTGACCATCAGTGTGTATGATATCAAGGGCTGAGGAGAAAATGTGAAGGAGGCTTGCCAAAGTAGTACTAGCATGAGAGAATTCAATTCTGTGTTGAAAATAGAGAAGCTGGGATTGTTCTACTTACAGCCAAAAGCATGAAAGTTTCGTTTATTAGAAACATTCAAACGTTTGTGGTTTTAATGGCGTAGATGAGGAAATGCTTATTTCACTGTAAGAATGGAAAGGGAAAAATGATTGAGAAACTCAACAAAGAAAAGGACAACTTCCGTGGTGTGCATTGTCCAACCCAGAGAAAGCTGGATAAGTGCTGGCGACTCTTCTCCTCTTCTTTCTGTTTGTTGTCTCTCTTTCTTTGTCACTCTCGTGTTCTCGCTTGCTTTCTTCCTCACTCTTTCTGTGTACTTGGATTTTGAGAGAGACCGTTTAGCTGTTGGAACTCAGTTATTAACTGAAAGAATCATACCACAAAGTTTAAAATTTTAGACAAAAGTCCTCCTTTATTGATTTTAAACAAAGCAAATGCTAACCTTGAACCCAAAATTCTCTAAAGCACAATCCTTATCCTACTTTTAATTCTGCACAAGAGTTATGCTGTACTATGCAGGATCTTGGAGGTTTCTTCACTTATAAACTAAACAAAGATGTTCTGAGTTCTCCGTAATAACCTTGATTTGCTTGGTGTTCCTGCTGTTCTCCCAAAGTATGAGATTGTTTGGGGTCCTTCTGATACCATTTAGTTAGGCAATCCTCTAATTCTTCTTAAGCATCTTATGATATTGGACAAGACTTAATGCTTTCTTGTTAAGTTGCTCCAAAACCAGAAAGCCCTGCTTTTTTTCCTGATCAGCAGCAACAGGACTAATCTCTTGGAAAATTCTCTTTCTGCTTCTCAAAATTACTCACGTCACCAGCTAAATTGCTTCTGTGAAAAATTACATAGCTAAAACCAAAACAAACTTGTATTGCCATGCAATAGATGCCTGTGGCAAAATGTACATTTTGGATGTCCAAGTTAGAGATTTCATTACATTAATGTTATCTCCCTTTTGATTCTGGGATCCAATGAATAATTTGTTTCTCTAATTGGAGCTACTGCAGACTCGCTGGCTCTCTTACAAGAGAATTCCATCAATTATTATTGTTTTCCACTTAAATCTGATCTTATTGACTAAACCAAGACAACCTTCTAATCTGTTTACCAGCCCCTGCCAAACAAGGTGCTTCCATTTTGCATTTAAGCATTTCAATCCTTACTATAAGATATACTCCTAAAACATATAGATCATAGAATCCCTACAGTGTGGAAACAGGCCCTTTGGCCCAACAAGTCCACACCGACCCACAGAGCATCCCACCCAGACCCATCCCCCTATAACCCACCTAATCTATACATCCCTATGGGCAATTTAGCATGGCCTCGGTAATTTTATTTTTGCAACAATATATACTGTTATGACACAAACAAGTTATAGATATACCTGCACTTGAATTTATATGAAGTCTTTGATAAGATACCACATGACTTACAACACAGGTTAGAGTGCATGGAGTCAAGGACATATAGCTGAATAGATAGCGAGTTGATTAAGAATTACAAATCAGAAAGGATTTTTAAAGTAGAAAACAGTGTTTTGTATGAACCAGTGCTGGGGCCACTGTCGTTTTCTGATTTATTATTAATTTGAATTTAGAAACTGGTAACTATCTAGTTCTAGATCCTCATGTAGAGGAGAAAGCATCCTTTCCTACCCTGTCTAGCCCTGTCTAGGATGCTATCTTTCAATCAAGTCACCTCTTACTCTTCTAAATATCAGCAATTAGAAACCTAGCTTGTCCAATCTGTCCTCAAGGCAATTACATCATTCCAGGCATTAGTTTGATAAACTTTCTCTGAACTGCCTTCAGTGCATTTATATCCTTCTTCAAATGACCAGTACTGTGCACAAACTCCAGATGTGGTCTCACAGTGACCTGTATAACTGAAGCATACAGTTGTAATCAGTTCCTCCAGAATGCACTGAGACATCCAAATCTGTGTGCATCTTAGAGTTCTGTAAACTTTCACCGTTTAGATAATAATGCTGTTTTATTTTTCGTGCCAAGATGGACAGTTCTACATTTTCTCATGTTATATTAGATTTGTCGTAAATTTGCCACTTAGCTAATCTATCAATGTATCTTTGTAGCCTCCTTGCATCCTCTTCATAATTTACTTTCCTACCTGCCTTAGTGTTGTTAGCCAATTTGACAATCGTATCTTCTGCCTCTTCATCTAAGTCATTGATATAAATTGTAAACAATTGAGGCCCCAGCATCGAACCCTGTGGTACACCACTCGTGAAATGAAAAAAACCCATTGATACTTACTTCCTGCTTCCTCTCAGCCAGCTAGTCTTTTGTCCATGCCAATATGTTGCCCCTCTACACCATGATCTTTATTTTTCACATTAAGCTTTGAAACTTTGTGGAACCTTATCAGTTGCTTTCTGGAAATCTAATTACAGTGCATCCACCAGTTAGTTCCCTTTTATCTGCAGCACGTGTTACTTCTTCAAAGAAGTTAACAAATTGGTTAAACATTAAGATAAAACAAAGACCTGAGAATGCAGGACATTTGAAACAAAAACAAATTGCTGGAGGTATACTGTTGGTCTGACAGCATCTAGTCCAGTTTTGTTTCTGGTTAGGGGTAAACCCCAAGATGTTGACTGTAGGGTATTCACTGCTGATACAATTGAATGTCATGGAGGGGAAGGGGTGGTGGTGTGGTGGTGCTGGTGGTTAGGTTCTCTCTTGTTGGAGATGGTCATTGTCTGGCACTTGTCTGAATGCTACTTGCCACTTGTCAGTCCAAGCCCTGGATATTGTTAAGATCTTGCTACATTTGAACATGGACTGCTTCAGTATCTGAGGAGTCATGAATTGTAAAGAACATAGAAAATAGGAGCAGGAATAGGGTATTCAGACCTTTGAGTCTACTCATCTCCCATTCGATATGATCGCAGTTGATCATCCAACTTAGTACCCTGTTCCTGCTTTCTTCCATACCCTTTGATCCCTTTTAACTCTAAGAAGTATCTCTGTCTCCTTTACATTGTTCAGTTAGCAGCGATATGAGGGAGGGAAGGTAACTGACGAAGAAGCTGAAGATGGTTGGGTCAAGAACACTACCCTGAGGAATTCCTGCAGAGATGTCCTAGTGCTGAAGTGCTGAAATGCTGAAAATAGTGTTACATTTATCATCTAGCCTAATGGGACATCTTGAACCATGTGAGCTTTGGAAAATTAAAACCAATGCATCAACTATCTCAGTAGCCACTTTTTGGGCACTCTGAAGTCCTTCAAGTCTTGGAGCTGTGGGCTGATAAATGCCCAACAATTTAGTCAATGCCAGTTCTCTCATGAGTGTATTTCTCCTCAGTTCCTCCTTTCCTTCCATTTCTTGATTTACTTCAGGGATGTTAATTATATCCTCTATAGTGAAGATTTATTAAAATACCTGTCCAATTTATCTGCCATCTCCTTGTTTTCCATGATTACTTCTTCGGATTCACTTTCTATAGGACCAACAGTCATTTTTTAAATATGGAATCTCTTACTATGCCTTTTATATTTATTGCTTTATCCTTACACGGTACGTTGTCTACCATTTTAGATGTTTTCTGATCAATCTGTTCAGATATGGTATTACACACTTGTGGAGGAGGTGGGACTTGAATCCAGGCCTTCTGGCTCAAAGGTTGGGTGAGATACTACCACTGCAGCACAAAAGCGGTGTTTAAGGAAAGTCAAAGGCACGTACAGAAGTCTGCATGAAATTTTGTAAAAAAAGATGCATCCTGTCAGTGCTGTGACAGTTATTTTGTACTTTTTCAGCCCATTTCATTGAATTTAGTTCTGCTTGCTTATGCTTATAGCTATCCTAGGATGATACGTTCACATCTGGACTAGACTGATACCTATAGGCCGTACGAATGTTTCAGATTAAAGCAATTGTCAGCAAAGAGCATCTGCTTCACTTTGTGTTTACCAGAAAATATGGTACAGCAGCTTCTACCCCTAATGAACTTGATTAGCGTGCCAGAAAAATTGTTACAAGTTATTATGATTTTTGGCAACTTGCAATACTTGAATACTTGGAAGTAATGTTTTTCCAGTCCTTGAACTTATAAAACAACAGGTTTTTTAATATTAAGTATAAAATGCAAAGTGGATTGCTGGAACTTGGTATTTAGTCAACTTTGGTCCTTTACAATAAGCAATTAATATCTGTGGTTTTAAACACATGAGAAAGGCCTGAAGAAATATTACTTTGAGTTGTAATTTTAAACGTGGTGTAACCCTCACCTTCCTCTGAAACTCTGTAATATGCTCAGTTTTTCACCTGCAGTGTGTTGTAGTTGTATGCTACCCGAGAACAAGTAATACTTTGTTTGCTGAAACAGTGTGTTAGTTACCTTGAGGCTAGAGACCTGGGTTCAAATCTCGCCTTGTTCACAGATGTGTTTTAAAATCCCTGGACAAAAATACTAATCATAGTGTGTTGAGTTGTCAGTTGATCTGTGGAGGGAATTAACGTTTTGGGTTTTAGTATTGAGTTGGTGTGTTCTGTAAAATGCTTTAAAATGTAAGTTGCACTGCTGATCTTTAGATCTTACTCAACCATTTAATGCATCCATAGAAGAGGACCATTTATTATGAGGTTATTGTTTATTTAGATACCTTAAATGCTAAATAGATTAATTACTCAACTTGGAAACTTTAGACGTGAGCTCAGTTTGTCAATTATTTTCAGTGTTTTGACCTATGAAGCACCTCTGGGATAGATAGGATTTGAACCAGGACCTTCTGAGCTAGAGATAAGGTAAAGTTGCAATAGTCCAAGAAGGCCATAGGGCTACTCGCCCTTTAGAGAGACATGACTGGCAGAGCTTTAACCTGAGGGTCACCACACCACAGGCAAGGGACAAAGTTGAGAGGTGGGACCTTCATGTTAACCTCCAGCTGGTGTGGGACTTGAACGACTGTTGTCATTGCTGTATCAGAAACCAGCCATCCAGTCAACAGAGCTAACTGACCCCAGTGAGAGAGAAGGACATTTAGTGCTGAACCACAGGACTCCAATTTGTTCACGGTTGTGTTAATTTGTATTTTTAAGGTTAAGAATAAATGGCTGGGTGATATTGATTTAAGGCCATAAGATACTCAGTATCTTGAGCACACAAGTGTAACGGATAAGTGTTCGTAGAATGGGGTAGATAAGAGTCAGACACGTATACTGCTACATTCTGTAAATAAATGATCAAGGAAAGAATTTGTGCTTGGTTTCGTACTTCACCATCAGTTAACTCTGAAATGGGATGTGCCGTTGTGCTTGAAGGATGTTCATTCATCTGTACACGAAGGGCAGTAGTTCTTCAGCATGAAAACTGACATGTTTCTCGACATAGAATTTAAAGGGGATTGGATTTTGGGAGCTAATTATAGTTTTGCTTGAAAATTTGTAACTATTTGCAAGTTAATTGGCTTGTTTGTGCATCAGTCATTTGAAGCCTAGATGCCTATTGTATGTAAGTATCTGGCTTTGCAGTTTATTTGGTGCAAAATATGAAACCATGGATGTATTGTACTGGTTTACAATGGAAATTGCATTTGGAAATGAAATGCCTGAGTTTTTCATGATCTGTTCTTTGGCCCCGTTCTGTTTCTCATCCAAATGCTGCTCTTTTCTGGAATCATCAAGTTGAGGTGAAGTTCTCATACAAGTGAGGATGACTCTCTCTAATGTCGTTACACTATCATACTGCGTGAATAACATCTAATATTCGGGCCTGAGGAACCATAATCTCTCCCAGCTAAACATTAGGAAATCCAAAGCAGTAGGGCTTCCTACAAAGTCAGTCTTTGCAAATGATACCATTGCATTGTTGCCATTGTCCATGGTTGAACCAGACTGTTTGCAACCTTGATCTTCTATTCAGAGAGGATTGTATCTCTACGTATTATAAAGAAGCTGAAGGAAAGATAGCAAACACATCTTCAGGCTACAGCTGGAAACCTTATTGTCAAAAGTACAAAGGAACAGATCCTTAGAATTATTAACCAAATAGCTTAATGTAGGCAGTGTGAAAGATACTGTATATTTGAATAAAGGTTGAACTGAAAAATGTCTAGAAACTGAAAATAGATAGTATGGAGTTCAAAAGGGGAAGGATATACTTCAACAACCTTCAATCTTGAACAATCCTTTGAAGAAGTAATAGTAGATAAAGAACATCTTGGGAGTATTTTTACACTAGTTTTCAAAAGGCCTCAGTATTCTACAGTATGGTGGACTCAACATATGCAGTCAGG
>NC_063340.1:13194103-13209099 GCF_021869965.1 Rhincodon typus
TAATAAATCAAATCAAAGATATCCCTCAATAACTTAGGCCTGTATTATCTTTCTACTAAGACAGCATCACAAGTGTTTCAAACGGCATTATCCTTTCAGTGTTATCCAGATGCAGTTTGGAAAATAACATTTACATAGACTTCTTACTGCAACCTCAGAAGTCTAGTCACTATCGTAGCGTTTCAAGTGCAACAGCCAACTTGCACACAGCACAGTCCACAAATATTAAGGCAATAATAATCAGTTAATTAGGTTGTTGTGAAGTTCTGCAAGAAGAATAAATATCGCCCGGCTACTGGAGAAGATTGCCATGCTCTTGTTCAAATGCCATGGAATCTCTCCATCCATTTGAGAGGTTTGATGGAGATTTGCAGCATTCCCTTCCTACTAAACTGTATGACAGCCTAGAATTTGTGCTCAAGTTTCTAGAAAAGGGCTCAAAAGACAAGAGTGTTGCCATTCAGCCGTATAAGGCACTGTGCTGATATCCACAAATACATATCTCAAAGTGTATGAAGTGAGCTACTTTAAAGGTATAATGCAAGAAAACAGAGCACAATAAGCACAGAATTGAAGCACAACAAAACACATCTAGAAGCCTCAATTGTTCCTTCTAAAGAACTGGAAATATTTGTTGATTAACTCATAAGAATAGTATACCCAGGGAAAGGACAAGTGGGATGATCGATATAAACATGAAAATTCTACACGGTTAAGACTACAGGATACCTCAAGAAAAAGGCAACAGTACAAACCCCAAGATAATGAATATACCTCCTGTGGCTGAACAACAAAATCCAGCATGTCCTATCTGTGGTTATGACCCATTTCTCATGGTTCCTGTTTGTGATATCCCTATAAGCTCTGCTTCTGTGTGCATATCAATTAAAGCCTTGGTTGTCAGTGGTTAAGCCCACATTTTCCATATTGACTAACATCAAACTGTGGACAAACCATAATTTCTTCAAAATAATAATAATCAGGAAGGGAAAGGCCACTTTGCTCAGTTTCCGCCTGAATTTCAGCACCACCTCTATCCTGACTTGTTGCTGTTCAATCAAACTGAAATCAACAATGCACAATTGCACGGTCCTGGTGACTCAAACCTAGGCCAAACCCAACATCTCCAAAATAGCCTATCTGCATCTGATAATATTGTCTTTTCATTGACCTATCAGGTTTTCATATATCATGAGAAAATGCAATCAATGGGACATTTATACAAGGTGGTGGCAGAGTAAGACACTCCAGCTAGAGCTCTTCTGCTCCACCCGTCCTTTTTTCCTTTTTCTTTTTTCACCTCCTTCTTGCATCTTTTTTCAACTAATGACTCTGACTTGCCTGGAGGTTAATCTCAGAGTGGGGGGCCGGCAAGGAGCCCCAGAGAAAACTTACCTTGGAGCAGCTCATAGCCAGTGCAGAGGGGACTGAGGCTTGGAGTGGAGCAGGGATGTGGACCAGAAATGACACTACTCACCATAATGGACCAGACAGTATAAATTCCAACTGGAGTAGAATAACACAACTTCATCGGAGGCTCCACTGATGATGTCAAACAGCATGGTGACGAAACGTCTGAATGAGAACAAGCTAGCTCGGCGAGCAAGTCGACAACCTCACAGTAGACTAAATTCAAAGAAATAAAATGTAAAATGCTGCTTCAGCTGGAAGATGTGGTTGGGTCTTTGGATACGGAGGAGGGAGGTGGGGTGAATGGCCAAGTGTTACACCTTCTGTCGGTGTATGGGATATGAGGAAGTCTTAGGAGTGAGAAAGGACTGGAACATGGTGGGCATGGTCCCTTTGGAATGCGGATAGTGGAGGGAGGGGTAGGTGCATTTGATGGTGGCATCCTGCTGGAGGTGGTGGAAGTAGTAGTGGATGATCCTTTCAATGCAGACACTAGTGGCATGGTAAATGTGGACAAGGGGAACCCTATCATTGTTCTGGGAAAGAGTGGAAGGGGTAAGGGCAGAAGTGAGGGACATGCGTTGTACACAACCGAGGGCTTCACCACCAAAAATGGGTGGGAATTCTCAATTGAGGAGAAAGGAAGTCATGTCAGATGCAGCTCAGTGAAAGGTGGCACCATCAGAACAGTTGCTTCAGAGATGCAGAAACTGGGAAAATGGAATGGAATCCTTGCACGAAGCCAGGTATGAGGAGGTATAGTTGAGGTAAACGTGGGAGGTAGTGGATTTGTCAGAAATAGTCTGTTCCCAAAAATGGAAGCTCTTAAGGGAGGGATGGCATGGGAAGGGAAGAGTCAGAGATAAACCACATGAAGATGAGGGAAGGACAGAAAGTGGAAGCAAAGCGGATTATTTTTTCCAATTCCAGACAAGTGCAGGAATCAGCACCAAAGACATCCTCAATGCATCGGAAAAAGAACAGAGTTGGACTCCCGAGTAAAATTAGAACTACAAATGTGCTACATACCCCAAATAGAGACAGGTTTAGCTGCGATCCAAGCAGGTACCCACAATGATATCTTTGACTTAACTCGTCTAATTTTCAGTGCGTCAAAGGAGAAGGTATTCAAAGTGAGAGAGACTCAGTTCTGCAAAGAAGTATGATGGCAAATGGAGACTGTGCAGGCCTTTCAAGGCAGCAGCAGACAGCCTTCAGATCATTCTGATGGAGGGCGGATGTATAGAGGGAATGCACATTTATGGTGAAGAGGTGGTGGCAAGGGACAGAAAACTTGAAATTGTAGAACCAACACGAAGCATCAGAAGATCACAAATGCAAATAGCGGCAGACTGAACAAAAGGGAAAAATAAAGATGGCTTAGGAAGAAGTAAGTTAGGAAGAAGGAGCAAGAACATGTTAAACGAGGGTTCTATCAGGGCAGTCTTGATTGTGGATTTTGGGAAGAAGGTAGAAGTGCGGTGGTGGACTATGAGGTAATAAACTGTTGAGGGCAGTGATAGTCCTAGAAAATAAAGCCTGATTTTCAGTATTGGGGCCATAATCCCTGAAGAGATAGGAAGTATTTGAGAGTTGGCAGCTTTCAATGTTATTTTTATCCAATGCATGCACTTATTTTAAAGTTCACAGATATTACTATGTGTAGGACAAATTTGAGGTTTTACTCCAATACCTCATAACTGATATTACCTTTAATTACAAAATGTTTTGACCGCAGGATGTTCCACATTCAATTTACAGTAAGAGTTTATATTACAGCAATATCCTGTAATCTGTACAGTATTACTCATCCTTCCAGTGACCGTGTGAGGAAATTTGCTAAAGGTCTCACTGTGAGCAGTAAGTGAATGCAAAATATAGCGAATGCAAATAAAACAGCTTGAGTTTCAATTATCTTCATGATCATCTGGATATAATTTACATGGAACAAATTACTGACCTATTAAAGATATAGATCTGCTCCACAAAATGTTAATTTTTCTCCCGTCTAGTTGGTCAAACAAATAACTCAACCTTTGAAAGCAATTTGTAGATGGCCACACTAAAAGGGATCTGCTTAAAGGCCCAGTTCATAATGAAGATTTTCACAACCTCCTACCCACACTCCCTCCAGCTGAAACAAAAACAACATATTTTAAGTGCTGGAAAACCCAGCAGGTCTGACAGCATCTGTGGGGAAAGAAACTCCTCGGAGTCAGTAGACTCAAAACATTGGTGAATGTTTCTCTTTCCAGATGCTGTCAGACCTGTTGAGTTTCTCTGGCATTTTCTATTCTCATTGTTTTTGCAATATGGATAAGTTAGCTGCAGGGCAATGTCTACAATGCTAAAGTTGGTGGAAGGACAGCCTGTGAAACACTTTATAGCCACTACTGAAGGACCACCAAGATTCCTTTGAAGGACCACCAGGATTTTTTTGGTACATAACATTTTCTCAGGACTGACGACCAATGAATGAGGAAATTCAAACATTGAAGACATACAAGTAACCCCACTGTTACAGGTAGTACCACAACAATAAGCAATTTTTAAAATTCATTCACAGGATGAGGGCATCACTGGCTAGACAGCATTTATTGCCCATCCCTAATTGCCCAGAGAGCAGTTAAGAGTCAACCACATTGCTGTGGGTCTGGAGTCACATGTAGGCCAGACCAGGTAAGGATGGCAGTTTCCTTTCCTAAAGGAAATTAGTCAACCAGACAGGTTTTTTCTGACAATCGACAATGGTTTCATGGTCATCATTAGATTCTGAATTCCACCATCTGCCGTGGCAGCATTCGAATCCGGGTCCCCAGAATGTTATCCGGGTTTCTGGATTACAGTCCAGCGATAATACCACTAGGCCATTGCCTCCCCCTTCCCATTATGTAACGGGAATCTGCATTATATTTCATTTGGCGATGAATCGGTCTACATTTCTCTCGATAATGAACTCTCTTCAAACAAGCCTACATTGGGCATTGATGGGATTTCTACACTGATCACAAATGCTACAGCATGAATTACGAGACTCTTCCCCTTCGGAGGACAACCACACCAAGATCATCTTCCAGGTAAAGTTAAACATTTAGCTCTTACTTCCTTCAAAATTTAGCCACAATTGATAAGGCCCTGTTTATGCAAGAGGAAGAGTAACATCAGCCTGCATGATGATTCAAGGTACCATATACTCCATACTATTAACGCTATTCAAAGATAGTATCCGTGGGTATTCATAACTTCAGAACAGCAACATGCATTTCTTAAGATTCTCATGGTTGACCTGTGTGTATCTGTATGATCTATGCTGAGAAGACTGCTTGGACTTCAGTGTAGATTTAATAAGTTCAGGTCAGGTCAGTTAGAAACTGAGGGGAAATTCTCCCCTTCCTGATTTGGTATGGACAACTTTAAGAAAGATGAGAAAATACAGAAAGAGCAAACCAAAAAAAAAAAATCAGAGCTGCAATATTGAGAAATAATCTTGATTTTTTCCCTTAACCTTTAAATGGTGACTTCAGAATCGTGCTATTGAATGGTGACTGTCATATTTCCACAAATTCGAATGTCATCACAAATCTAACTGACCTTATTTATACATCATTACAAATTCTGTAACTTGCCCCCAAAAAATAACTAGACAGTGCAAATTCCCAACATGCAAGTCAAAGGTGGCTACCTAGCAGCTGGTCCTCTCCGATGGCTTCTCTCAGCCATCACCCTGTAAAGGCTCCACCCCATTCTCTCAGGTTCTCTGTCTCCATTGCATACGTTCAGATGAGGCCAACTTCGACATCGACCCATTAACTTCTATTCACCCTTCTAGCCAGATCGTTATCAACTCTTATGTCTACCCAACTGCTCTTCTCTCTCTTTGGGCTCTATCCTTCACCCTATCGTTTACTCCCTACCCCATCCTCCTCCCTATCTTCTGCATATAAACCAACATTTTCCCAGCTACCATCAGTTGCAAGGAAGGATCACTGGACCCGAAACATTAACTCTGATTGTTTTTTCCATAGATGCTGCCAGACCTGATGAGCTTTTCCAGCAACTTTTGTTTTTGTTCCTGATTTACAGCATCTGCAGTTCTTTCAGTTTTTATCCTACTCTGCCTGCGTGCTTCATGACCACCAACCTTCCTGACCTTTCCTTGATGCAATTCAGCAGTAGGAAACCACCAGTTGCATATCATTTTGCCTAAAGTCAGAGCAACTGACAGCACTTCAACTCTTCAAACATGTTACTATGGTGCTTGGAGTCACACACAGTTGGCATACTTCTGCCAGGTTGGTTTGGGTTCAGGGAGCACTTATCTCATGCATCTATAATGGATGCATCTCATAGCTCATAGCTTGTTGCATTCATGCTCACCTTTGCATTTACTTAGAGGCTGCCAGTTTCTTTGACTTGCATTGTTTTTTCGTGCAGAGATCAGTCCTATACATCTCATGAAACTAGCCCAGTGATAATAAGTAGGTCAGTGACATAGGGACATCACTTGAGGAGGACAAAGTGGGTGGGTGCCATTGCATGCACATAATGCAGCACTTCCCCTCGTGGGGTGCATAAGATCACTGGCCTTCTTCCTGCATTACTGGGTGCTCCTTTAAACCCAGGGCACAGCACTGACCTGAGCTGCTAGCTAGGTCCAATCTAGCTGCATTTGGTGACTTGGCCTCCTGCAGTGGTCAGCAAGAAAAGGGACTGCCCTGCTTCCCAATATTCTACCCACTAGCACTTCCAGGCTCCTGTCTGGGAAGTGGGATACAAGCTTTCCTTTCTGACCCATTTCCTAAGTGTAAATAGTTGGGTGTCACATCTTAATAGGCAGTTTCTGGCTTGCAACCCAAGGTAATTTGCAGCTGGGCTTTAAATATGGTGCCAGCAGTATGAATGCCACTAGGTCTGGGCAATGGCAAGTGCTCTGCAATTCCATGAGAATAGGGCCAAAGAGCTGCACTGTACAATTAATGAGGTGAAAAGCAGAAGATTGAGAGAAAAAAGTTACTGTGAGACTGGATGCCATATGTCTCACTCAACAAAAACTAAATGAAAATAGGAAAATTCTGCCCCAAGTTTGCTTGGGGACTGCAGTAACGGGACTGAAATACTGAGGTTCTTTGTCTGGTGAAACATGTCTAGCATGAAACAATTTCCAAACTTCATTTACACATCTTGACTGCCTGAACACAATTACCTACCCAAATTTATTTTCAATGATGGAGGCTGGGGAAGTAAACAACCACTCTCCATATCAAACAATTTGGTACTACATTCTATGAAGTCATTAAATACATTTCTCAAAAAACAGCTATTAGTAGTCAAGTGCTATTCAGTGAATGATGGCTACAACAACCTTTATTCAAAAAAAAAATCATTACGTTGATCAAACTACACTGGAGTAAATCACCACTTAATTAGAAACAAATTGCTACTTCATTGATGCTGGAGCTTCCCAAAACTGCCTGCTTCAGGGCATATGCGTAAAGGCTTACGAACATAAATGGTTTTAAAAATACACACTCTTCAAATAAGCACTTAGTTAACAAAAAAAATGACACCATCAGCCTCTTCCACAAGTTTGGAAACTTAAGACAAATTGATAGCACAACGTCCTGGGTAGTAAAATAGGCTCTTGCATCCACAACATTCAGCATTTACTTTTATATAATCAGCACTTCAACCTCTTGAACTGTACTGACAAAATTAGCTAGTATCCAATTCCAGTGACAAGCCAGATGAAACTGGAACATTCCCTTGAAATAAAGCTTCTACTCCAAATGATTCTGATTTCTCCTTAAAAACATGACATTCATAACAGCAGACAGAACACAGATTATAAACTGTTCTGATGAGGTTTTACTGGACCTGAAATGATTATTTTGCTTTCTCTACACAGCCAGCCCTGCTGAGTTTCTCCAATAATGCCTGTTTTTGTTACAGTTTATAAAGACTGAACTGCTAAAAGAGGAGCTTGCCATCTGTCTCCTCTTTCTTGTCAGAGGGAGCAAAATCCAATTGTCATTGACAAGCCACGTGCCTTAAGTGACAAGAGAACCATGAAGTCTTCTTCACTTAGACATGCGTTAGTGCTGTTTCTGTAGCATATAGTACTTGAACTATATGAGAGAAAGACTCAAATAGATGAAGCAATAAAATGTCACATTGGTAACATGGAAAATCTGGTACTAAAAACAATGGAAAACTGGAACGTGAACCCATGATAATCTGATGCACCAGTGATACTGGAAATATACAGAGGGCATTGTCTAAAATCTTCTAACCATACACAAATTAAAATGTTAATATGTATCTGACTCTCAGTGGCAAAATTGTAACACTCCTCCTCCAGATTTTCTTTCATGTCTCAGTTTGGAGGTGGGAACTAGACACTCATGTTAGTGAGCTCCATTAGTGCACAGAAATGGAAACATCAATCTCAATATGCTAAAAATGCAGAACAAGTATAATAAAATCAGATATGGTTTGTTATGAGTGATAGGTTTTGCAAGGTTATTAAATTTCTGCCATACGAATACCAAACAAGGTAAGTTTGCTACCCTTGCCAATTGGAGTATAGGTGATTACAAATTTATTGTAAAGGAAAGCATGAACGATCAATACCATTAAACAGGATGAAATTTAAAAACACCCAGTCACTACCGCCATTCAAACTGAGCCCAGTATTATAGACACCTGATAAGTCTAGAACTTCATTTGTGCATCTCCAACAATAATAGCTTAATATCAGCTAAGCCCGAGGGGGTTCAAAGAAGTTTTCAAATTAGAGGTTGTTAGCCAATATTGTTGAAGAGTGAAGCCTAAATTTACATGAAAGAAACAGTGTAAACGTTCTCTATACAGAAGTGTACATACATCATCTAACATCAGAAAATGTTAAAATGACACCCCCACCCCCCAGCTTCACCTTCTTTTGACTCCCTCCCATGTCTTTGATTTGTCATGATTCTTATCAGGTATCCTGTATTTGGTGAGCAGAAAGATCCTCCGCTACAATTTCAACTGACTTCAGCCCTTCCCATAAACTCCAATTGCTAGCCAGTGATTTTCACCTCTTTCTTAGGTCACCATCTAAAACTAAACCATATTTATTTAAAACTATCTGGTGTCCCAGATAGCTCAATCTAACCTTCCCAGCTCATAGTCTTGGTAATGGAAAGACAAAGACTGCCAATTTGCCTCTCTGTAGCATTGTCAATCTCTAGCTCTCCCTTAGCACATCTGAACATTCATGCATTTTTTAAAAAAAGGCTATTACAAAGCTCTCCCCAGCAGACATGACACGTTGATCCGTCTGGAAACTTGATTCATCCAAAACCTTACTGTCTATATCCTAACTTGTACTGGATCCTAAGTTCCACCTCTGCCTTGGTGGGATTCAATCCTGGGTCCCCAGAATATTACATGGATCTCTGATTATTAGTGCAGTGACAGTTCTTTTGGCGAACCGTGTTACGCCAAATTCTGAAAGTATATCATAGAATTATACTTGATATCTTCTTTCTGACTTCAAAGTTTGTGACAATCTTCCTTATGCTTAATTTTTATTTTTTGGCATTCCGAATCATACAAATGTGGAAATGAAATTTCAATAAACAGTCTCACACCTGAACCTAGAGAAGGATTCAAGGTTTTTAAAAAAAAACCTTAAATAGGTCAGAAGTACAACAGTTTGTCAAATAAAATAAGCACATTACTACCATGATAAATTTGGCATGCAATGCATAAAACAGAACTCAGCTGCTTTTAACATTCGATAAATTATTTTACTAAAATCAAAGGTTTTTCCAAGAATTATTCTTCACATTTATTTTGGAATATTCATAGTTTACTTTACTGTATTACAATACACTTTATTTTGACTTTAAATTAAAACTTGAACAACGCTGTCTACAAAACAAATGATTTTATTACCTGATCCTCACTCACAATGCCTCGGTGTATCACATGATAAAAGTGCACTAAGAAATCAGAGTTTGGCAAGACATCTTGGCGTTTGGTCATAATGTCACAGATTAGCCTGTATGCTTGCAGTTTTCCCTCCTTGTATTCATTGGGCAGAGTCGTTGCCTTAAAAAGGTGACAACAATACAATTAAACAGTCACAGTTTCTGAAAGCTTAGACTTAATCTCTAATTACATTTCAAAAAATGTCTTGATCTACACTACACTTATGCCCATTTTACTGTATGTAAACTGTATCAAAATCAATAGCACATCAATCTGTAGTGTGAATTCTGTTTCTCTTTCCACAGATGCTGCCTTAACTGCTGAGTATTTGTGGCATTCTGTGTTTTTAAATACTTCAGGTTTCCAACGTATGCCGCATTTTGCTTTCATTTGTATATTTAATTGGAATTTACTGACTTTTGTACAAAACAAAATTTAGAAGTGTCTTACAGCCAAATGGAATACTGAAATTAAAAGTAAAGTGAAAGGAATTTTCCAATTTGATAATAGATCATTGTCAGAAAAAGGTATATTCTTATAATTTAATGGAATAAGAAAGCAAAATAATGGAATAGCTCTTCATTCATCTCATTTCTAAATAAACCAAAATATGATTATAACTTTCATTACCCTCAAATAACTGGCCCATTAATGTTTTCCACATACTGGTATTTGTTCTTTACCACAACTTCTCTCTTCATCCCACAACATAGTTGAAATGCCCACTCAGCTTGTAGTTCACAGTTCTGATAACAGATTACAACTGAAACCTTGACCTGACGTTTCTCATCACAAGTGCTGACTAAGTCTGCTTTGAACAAATTTTTGTTTCCAAGTTGCAATGTGCAACTTTTAGAATCAGAGGAATTATACCAGGTTACCTTAAATAACCAGGACACAAACATACGAAGAGGTGGAATGAGAATTGGAGATTGTGGCGAATTTTGATTATCCAGACTGACACCCAGATTGTCTCTAACCTAGAAAAGAAAAACACAAACAATCTTAGGCCTGTTAAAAAGAACAAGTGGCTCACAACACAATATAATAGATTAGCTGTTAAATTAGCCACTTTGGTTTACCAAAACCATAAGATGTGGGAGAAGTAGGCCATTCAGCCCATCGAGTCTGCTCTGCCATTCAAATAATCTTCAATTATGTTTCCCGTGAAGATTCCTAACAAAGAAAAACTTAAAAATTGAAGCTATATTGCTTAGTGACTTACTCTAACTGTATCTTTTGGATATTTGGCTGCAAAACAATAAATTAAGGTGAAATTCAAGCACTAGTCCTAATGATGGAATATTTCACAGTCGCTACACCATATCAAAACAACATGGTATAGGAGCGAAGCATAATTTTCACAGCTACCAGTTGAGATTTTGAAAGGATGTGGGTGTGGCACATACTTGACACCCCACCATCATTGTAACCAATTTGAACTCCACCTGCACCCACAACATATCAAGTGTTTACCCAACTGGTATGTCAATCCCTTCACCTTACAAACAAAGTGGCTCCAGAGTCATCAAATACTGGAAAATGACAGAAATGATTGTGAAAATGGACCGTGGTTTCAATGCTAATTCACTTGGCTGTATGAATGCCTAGATTATGCTAGAGATGATTCATGGCCCAGATGATCACAAGGATAATTCCTCCAGAATGTAAGTAAACGTGTATATATTTGTCCAATCTGGCTTAGAAATAGGGTTTCCAAAATGTGGTTGAAATATTGAGGCCCTTATCAGACAAAATATCTGAGCTTTCATTGATATTTAACATTTAAACATACAAAGTGTTACGGTGCAGGAGGAGATGTTTTAACAAATCGTATCTGGTCTGGCTGAAAAGGAGCCATCCAGTCAAATCAAATCTTACAGCTCATGAACTGTACCTATTTAAGTTTTATCACCAAGTACACGTCCAAAATGTTTTTTTTTTAAATGCAGATATTCTTTTTTACCACTATGACCTTTTGTGGGTCTTGAGCTCCATACTCCACACTAACTTAAAGATTAAATTTCACTGGCTGGCTATTTACAAGAGAAATAAGAGTTTGTACACTTGAAAGAGTTTGACTTTGTGGTGAATTTAATTCATACCTACTACATAAACACAGCAACTTGATATTTTAGTACAGAGGTAGACAGAATGCTATTGTTGCACAAAGCCAATGGTGAAGCGGCACAGCTTGGACAGCAACTTTGGATACCTCTGTAATACCATCTTCATCTAAATCTGATGTGGTCTTTACATACAAAATGTTAAAGGGCCCTTGACTGAGCGGATAGGAAGGAATGAATTCTGTTAACAGAGGTCAACAGCTGGGT
Source organism: Rhincodon typus (assembly GCF_021869965.1). Lineage (NCBI taxonomy): Eukaryota > Metazoa > Chordata > Chondrichthyes > Orectolobiformes > Rhincodontidae > Rhincodon > Rhincodon typus. The sequence continues at coordinate 13,205,824 of NC_063340.1, forward strand.
AACAAGGATTTAAGGTTTTTGATGGAAGTTTTGAAGGAAATTGCAAAATGTGTTTCACCTGAAGTGGCCTTATCTAAAGATTCTTTCAGCAAGGGGAGGTCCAGAGCCTGTGTCCCTCAATGCCATTTTCTCCAAATGACTGCGGCACATTACCACTGCAGCTGGATGCCCAAGATACCATCACAGAACTGTGATATCTGCTGGAGCAGGAGGTGGGATTTGAAGGGATGGCTGACCACCCTAACTCAGTAGCCATCAAGGTGCCAGATACATTACATTTTTATGCGATTGGCTGCTTCCAGGAATCCACTGAGGAACTGTGCGGGATCTCTTAATCTTGAGCCCCAAATATATCGAGGCTGATAATGATGAAGCGTGTGACAGATCACACTAGTTCTTGTTTTCCTGTTATGAGGTCTGTACTACAGCCAAGGTAGTAACATTTGCCAATATAGCTGGCAGCCCCATGGCAAGGCACTTTTGTCACATCATGTTGAGATTGCCAGATCCTAACGCAGACTCCATCAATACAAGAGGATCCGATTCCACCAAAGTACAAGTCATTTGTGATCATCAGGCACCCACCTCTTACAGATCTGCACCAGCTACCCTCAAAGCTGCTTTGATGCCTATATCCTTGAGACACTAAGGTACCTGTTTCATTTCAAGGGTCGGATGCCTTACAAAGAGGGCTACTGCAGAACAAGGATATCCTTTCACAATCCAAATGGAAGACCAAGGACATCCTTTCACTATTCAACTGAAGCCAAGGCCACGTGTAAATGTAATGCAACCCATTCCTCTACCAAAGTCATTGTGGAACAAGGTGATGGGCCTCCTGAAGATGAGGTTCCGATATGTGAATTGGTTTGCAGGAGCCTTGCACAAGTCGAGACAGAATGAGCCACATAATCCTTGCATGTTGTACTACATACAACTGGAGCGGGCAAAGAGGGAATGTTACACATGCTGAACAGCTGGGAGAGTGGCAGCAGTCTTCCAAGGATGGAGGTAAGGACATTGAGAGGAAGAGCATTACTTTCAACAGGGCAGAGCGACGCAGCATCTGGTGCGACGAGCCAGACTGACATGGTTTATACCCACTCCCAATAAAACTGGACTTGGCTGACTATTATTTACTGACTATAAATTTGTTGTTGTTCAAAAAGGTAAGCACCACCCTATTTAGTCCCAGGAGCAAATGCAGAATTTTTTTTTGTTTTTTCTTTGCACTTCGTGTCATTCAAAAAAAGTTATTGTTTTCATCTGTTTGAAGGCTTTATGTTGATGCTTCATGTTGAATAATGCAAGATGTGATGCTAGACTAGGCATTAGGAAAAGACTGGCACTCACTTAGACAGGGTTCTAGCACTGTATGGTGCCAAGAACAGGCAGCCTGCGCATCTGTGGACAGAAAGCAGAATTACCGCTTCAGATCCACCGATCCTTCTTCAGAACCCTTGGTGTCAGACCTGTTCAGTTTTCCCAGTAATTGCTGTTTTTCTTTCAGATTTCCAGCACCTGCAGTTTTTCTTTTTTGGTTAGCTTGTGCATCAGCATTCTTGTAGCTGTAGTTACTATGACAGTCTATTAGACATATGATGATGTAAAGTAGCAATAAATTTACAAATGAGAAATTCACTTCCAATGAAGTGTCAACCATACCACTGATATGCTGTCAGAATCTTTTCTTTTTCATTTCCCTCCTATTAGGCAAACTGTTCTATGCACGGCTATTCATGTTTGACAGCGATTAACCTTGCACACAGTTGGGCTTTAGTTTTTTTTTAAAAAAAAGTTCACTTCTGGGACATGGGCATTGCTGGCTGGCCAGCATTTATTGTCCATCCCTAGCTGCCCTTCAGAAGGTGGTGGTGAGCTACCTTCTTGCACTGCTGCAGTCTACATGGTGTAGGTTGACCCACAATCCCCTTCAGGAGAGAATTCCAGGATTTTAATCCAGCAACAGTGAAGGAACGGTGATATATTTCCAAGTCAGGATGGTAAGTGGCTTGGACGAACTTGCAGGTGGTTGTGTTCCCATGTATCTGCTGCCCTTGTCCTTCTAGATAAAAGTGGCTGTAGGTTTGGAAGGTGCTATCTAAGGATCATTGGCGAATATCTGCAGGGCATCTTTGTAGCTAGTACACACCGCTACTGAGCACTGTGGTGGAGGGAGTGGATGTAGTTCCAAACAAGCAGGCCTCTTTGCCCTGGATATTGTCAAGCTTGAACATTGTTACAGCTGCACCCATCAAGGCAAGTGCAGAGTATTGAATCACACTGCTGACTTGTGCCTCTGAACTCTCTTGTAGCCACTGTGTTTATGTGATAAGTCCAGTTAAGTTTCTGGTTAATGGTAACCCCCACGATGGCACTGGGTTTGGAAATTCTGCATGGTCTTGGCAGTGGCAAATATTTGCACGGCAGTGAGTAAAAGATAGCCTGACAGCAACAGCAGAGAAGCATGGCGCATAAATAGTGAGACAAAGGCGAAAGGGTTACAGGAGACAATTCACTAGAGCTTACCCTCGAAGAACTGACCAGATTTTTAGTGAAATTATATAGAATCATAGAATCCCTAGTGTGGAAAGAGGCCCTTCAGCCCAACAAGTCCACACCGACTCTTGGAGAATCCCACCCAGTCCAATCCCCCTAGAACCCACCTAGGCTACATATCCCTGAACACTACGGGCAATTTAGTATGTCTAATCCACCTAAGCCTGCACATTTTTGGACCGTGGGAAGAAACTGGAGCACCAGCAGGAAACCCATACAGACACGGGGACAATGTCCAAACTCCACACAGACAGTCGCCCAAGGGTTTTTTCTTCATCCTTTTAATCTAATCTTTGCTTTATTTATCTTTCTGCACTTGTTTCAACATTGAATTTACCTGCTGTAATTCACATTCGTAGTCCATTCTTAGCCCATCTCCTTTCAATCCAACAATTTGATTGGTTCAGGAGATAAATAGCTGCTCTCCTTGTTCGCTTAGGTTGCAAATACCATTCTGTTCATTGCAACATTATCAGTTCATACATTCAGCCCTTATCACAAAAAAATCGGAAAACCTCAAATGCGCAAGTATCTTTAAAAGCAAAATTTACCCCAAAGTATCTTAACACAATTAATAAATATAACAAACTAATGAGACAGCGGTTATTGAACAATTTACAATGTTGAGTGTTTCAGCATGTATGATGGGTTAAGTGTCCGGTCAAAATCTGTATTCAAACATTTGCGAAATGTTGAGATAACAAGGTGTAGAGCTGG
>NC_063340.1:13209499-13244103 GCF_021869965.1 Rhincodon typus
AAGGGTCCAGAGCCAAAACGTCAGCTTTCCTGCTCCTCTGATGCTGCTTGGCCTGCTGTGTTCATCCAGCTCTACACCTTGTTGTTATCTCAGATTCTCCAGCATCAGCAGTTCCTACTATCTGCGAAATGTTGAGATTGTGTTTGATGTATACCAAAGAGATAATTTTTATTATACCTTGCGAATCCCACCACCACCCTCATTCCACCTCTGTTTACCAGTTTTGGAGAGGCCTACAAATAAGATCACATGCACATCAGAGAACATTAGAAAAAGTATTATTTCACAGCCAGCATACCTTAGCTAATTTGTGCCAGAGTTCGTATAGATATTCGAAAACAAGGGCGTGGATTTTAGGACAGCGTATGCAGTTGACATCTCCCAGAATGCCCAAAATTCTTCTCCATAACACAGCTGCCGCGTCAGCATGCCAACCAGTAAGGGTTCCTCCGGCAATGATACTACACTCATCTGTGAGGCATTCACTACTGTCTGTAAATTAAAATAAATATGTCACACCATAGATTAGGCTTTTTCAAATGTTTGGCCATGATATACTCATCAGTTCTTGCACAGTAATCACATTGATTACATTATTATGAGTATTTTAAGAACACTGATTTTTTTTTTTCAGTTAACATGATGCAGAGGGAAGTATAGGATAACAAGCCAAAGCAATCTATTTGTTCAATGTCAATTTACTGTTAAACACTTGGTCGCAAAGTCAAATTCCCAAGCCTCTCTGATATATTCTCAGTCCAAACCCCCATAAATATAAAACGGTGTATACTTATGAGATATTGAAAGGGGCACAAAATGTGAAATCGCATTACATTTTGTATAAAACGCAAATTTCTCCCCTCCTAATAATGAATATATAAACAAAATTGTTTGTGAAACTGTATGTTTTGTTGTTTGCTTTGGATTAAAGATAAATTAAAACACAACTGAACAATTTACAGACCTATGATAATACTGACATTACCTTTGGACTTACCAAACCTGCAAACATCAACACTTTTCAAAGATAAATTAAAACATTAATGGTAGGTTGTGTAACAAAATGTTACAAAAATTGAGATAATGCATCTGACAAGCCTCCTGAACTCCTACATTCTCTTTAGTTAACCAGCACCTCTTCAAAAGCAAAGAATCATCTCCTAATCATTTCAATTTGGTGCCATCCTGCACCTCGAGTCTTGACTATTCAATTTACTTTATCAGTGGAAAAAACATTCAGGTTGGAATCCTCTTTGACGGATTTGAAATCATTTTTAAAGCCTTGTCTACATTGATTGCTATAAGCCTACGGATTCCTCCTTTTTTATGAGGCACACAGGTGGCCTCATTTGAAGGTCCTTCTAGGACATCCTCCCTCATTACTGCAGTACTGCTTGCCTTTAACAATAATGCAATGCCCCCACCTCTTTTACCTTCTCCCCTATCATGCCTGCAACTTCTATACCACAGAAAGTTGAACTACCTGTCCTGCACTTCATTTAACCCTGTCTCTGTGATTGCAACAATCTTATATTGCCTATCAACGCTCTAAAGATCCACCTATCAATCAAGCTCCTTGCATTTAAAAAAAAATCCAATTTCTGGACTTTCACTTTCTGGTCCTCCCACGTGCTTTATCATACCCACGTCTTCTCAGCCTAATGGACTGTCCTAACATTCCTTCAATATCCGATTGGATTTCGTTCACAACTTTACAACGACAGAGTGCCCCACCCCTGCCAAATTAGTTTAAAGCTTCTCCAAAAACACAAGTGGACCCATTCCAGTTCAGGTGCATCTATATATCTTGTACAGGTCGCACCTAGCCCACAAACTGTCCCAATGATCCAAAAATCTAAAGCCCACTCTCCTACACCATCCTTTTAACCATGAGATCATCAATGACCTGTCTTTCTATTCTTATACTCAAGTAGCACATGGCACTGGAAGTAATCTGGAGATTACAATTTTAGTGGTTTTACTCTTTAATCTCCTACCGATGTCTAAGTTCCTGTGATAGGACGTTATTTCTTTTTTTAACCGCATGTTGCTGGCACCAACATATAGAACGACTGTTGACTGTTCACCCTTCCCCCTGCAGAATGCCCAGCAGCCACTAAGAAATCGCTAACCCTGGCACCAGCAAAGCAACATACTATTTGAGAGTCTCATTTGCTGTCACAGACTACCTGTCAAATTCCCAATACAACTGAGTTCCTATCACTAAAGCTCTCCCAATCTTTTTCCTCCCCTTTTGTATACCATAGCCAACCCTGGTGCCACAAATGTGGCTGTTACCAAGTTCTGATAATCAGGCTATAAACACTTCCAACACTACCGTCAAAGCTTAACGCAAAGGGCCGCGACTGCTGATCCAGGAGTGTACAGAGAGAGAGAAATGACTACCTTTGCTTTTACGCAACTTTCATTTTATGATGGATTGATTAGCTTAACCTTGTACAATTGTTTTAAGACATGAAAAATGTACACTTGGCTGCCTGGCTGTAGCCCGAATCATTTTTTTACCTTTGTTAATTTTTCTTCAGTTTATTTTGTCTCAGGTTGAAGGAGCAAATTCCATGAGCATTGTAGCTACCATCAGTTAATTCATGAGCTCCAAAAAGAATCTGGGATAAATTGTTACATTTACAATCCTTGACCCATACCAAGTTTGGCAAACAATTAACAACCACCATTAGTACAGACTCCATCACGGCTAACAATGTCAAGGTTAATGTATATATTCTTGATTAGAACAAAAATTCATAATATGTCTGTGAAATCCTACATATACATGTGAACACTACATTACGGGCATTCATCTCAATAAAAGAAACCGTATCATTAACAAAATCAACTACTTTCTAATTTCCTTTTAAAAAAATATGCAAGCTGCTCAACTTTTAGGTCTGGGTTGAAATATGAAACGTAAGATATCAATATTACTGTTTACTATCTAAGAGGCCAAATCACATCTTAGGTGAAACTTATGCAGCACAAATCTTAAAAACCAGATTTACAGACAGCACCTGCACCTGTTAAGCTAACAAAATAACATCATGAATGAGATATCAGTGATGACTTGTTTTTGATTTTAAAATATCTTGCACAATTAATGCATTGTGGGAAGACAAAAATCTAAAAATTATTTGGTGTGGCTAGGTGGTAATTCGGTGGGACTAATCAACTGCATTACATGGAAACCACACAGTTTTCGCTTCACTGATTTCAGCAGAATAATATTTGACTGGATTCTAGCATTGCTTGTCTTTTGTCTGTTAGATCATCACCCTGGTGAAAATGAAAACCATCTACGGCTTGGAAAAAAATGACTATTGCCAAATGCCATGCAGCATTTGAAAAAGTAAATATTGAATGTGCCAAAAAGAAATTATGGGGAATATTTTAAAATTATTACAAATTTCAGAAGTTAAAATTAATTGTCAAAATATCAGCTGTTAGCAGCTTCAGAAAATGAGTTTCAAATAAGGGTTGAGATTTGGATCTAGCATCCCCTACTGGATAATTTTTGCTGCATCAGCATCACTGTTCCAGGGTACGTATTTTCGGGTGTACGGGAAGTCCCCAATTTACAAATGTCTGACTTACAAACGCATACTTAACGAACACAATCCCATACAGGGTGTATAATATTAATTTTAAAGATCCAACCTATGAACACTTCCTTGTACTTATGAACAGTTATCTTATATATTGTCCCATGTTGTGCTCCAACTCGCGTACAAATCACTTTCAAAGAGACTTAGGAAGGAAACTCGTTCACAAACCGTGACTGCCTGTACATCAAAAAACATAAAACAGTTTCCACACCGAGTCCCAATTTGAACATCTAAGGATATGTTTTAATGCATATTTTGTCATGTATAAATATGCAAGTTCAAATGTAATAAAGCTACTTTTTATGGAACACTGCCCAATTACATTCGATCGGATTTACTTCAAGTATAATCTCAAACACCCCTCCCCTCCAAAAACCAGGACAGTCAACTAGCAGAAAGTGCTGCAGATCCTACCAATGTATTCCCATATCAATCTGGGGAAGTAAAGCAAGAAATTAATCACTTGTATCAGAGCCCAGAACTATTTTCAGGTGAGGTCTCTGGTAAATAATCAGATCTACTGAACTAGATAAGTGCCAATTTAGTATCTCTGATAAAACAGAGGTTTGGTGAGTCCCTTGCTCATCTGTCAAAAGATGGTTTTGTCCAGTTAAAGGGGTGATCTATTATGATCAGGACAAAGCTACTTGCTGTTTTAGTGAATGTCAGAGCTTTCAGGATGAGTTTTGCTTAAACTGAATTTCAAAAGCAGGTGAACATCACACTGTCCTTTTTGCGGGCATATAAATGGCCTGCCATCCCTCAACATCAAGGATGTTGGAGTTGTGGGGCGTCAGTGACAAAGCAGTCCAACGCTGTATCTACACATCTTGCCACATGAGGGGAATGGCATTTTAAAAGACAGCTGGGTAGATGGTTGGGTTTTTACACACTTCTTTCTGTTTGTACAAGATGCTCAGCACCTTCGAGGATGCTCCTCCTCCAGTTTCAGCAATTGAGAGCAAGGGCCACACATTGGTAGAGATATAATATTTTTCTGGGAGGCTTTGAGAGCATCTTTGAAGCATATTCTTTGCTCTCCTGGCAACCAACTGTTTATGATGTAGGTCAGAAAGCTTGTTTTCAAAGTCTTGTGTCAAGTATGCAGAAGAAGCAGACTCTGACGTTTACAGCACAGAATGCAGATGATCAGCCCATTAATTCATCGAGCGTCAGAGTCACATGGCATAGAAGCAAGTCTTTCAGAGCACCGTATCTATGCCGACCAATAACACTGCACTTGGTCCATAGCCTACTATGCCCTGGTATAATAAGTGCTCTTCCAGATATTCTTAAATGTTTCAAGAGTACTTTTCTCCACTAACCTTTCAAAAAATTGCATTCCATTTTTCTATCACCCTCTGGGTGACAAAATGTTTTCTCACATCTCCTCCAAACCTTTTACTCCTCACTTTAAACTGATGCTCTCTGGTCCTAGATACGTCTGATATAGGGGAAAAGACTGTGCCCGTGCTGGTCAACAAAGATTAGACTACACTAGTCCCATTTTCCACCTTTTGGTCCATAGCCCTAGAGGCTATGGCAACGCGAGCAAATATTTAAATACTGCTTAAAATTTATGATTGTTTATGACTCAACCACTCTTTCAGGCAGTTAAGTTCCAGACTCCCACCACTGAGTGAAAAAAAATCCTCCTCTGCTCTCCTGTCTTCTATCTCTCTTCCCTTAAATCTATGCCCCATGGTTCCTGAACCCTGTACTAACAGAGAAGTATCTTATGTACCCTACTTACACCCCTCATTTTCTTATACAGCCTATAAGATTCCCATTCAACCTTCAGTGGTCCAAGGTAAACAAGCCCAGCCAATCTAATCTTTTCTCATAGCCCATGCAACAATGTGGGAAATCTCCTCTGCACCTGCTCTAATGCAATCACATCCAGCTTGCCACTTTGCCTTGGATCCCATAGGTTCAGACTTTCCTGAGCAGTCTGCCAAAAGCAGCCGTATTAAAAGCCTTATTGAAGTCCACATGCAGCACATTAGATGCATTACTCTCATCAATATTCCTGGGTACCATCTCAAAAAATTGATTAAAATTTGTTAAACATAACTGTCCATTAACAAATCCATGTTGACTTTCCCCTGATTAACCGACATCTCTCCAAGTGCTATATAATCTGCCCTCCGAATTCTGATAATTCCTCACAAGGTTAGATTGATTAGCCTGTGATTTCCTGGTTAATCACTCCCTACCTATCCGACTATAACAGGACAATGTTCACAGTTCTCCAGTCCTATGGCAACTGATCTGAGGCCAAAGAAAATTTGAAAATTAATTCCAGTGCCCCTGATGTCTCCACCCGTGCCTCCGTCAACAGCCTGGGATACATATCATTCAGAGATTTATTCACCTTTAAGGTTGCTAAAGCCTTTAGCATCTCCAATTAACTTCTTCAAACATTTGGCAGTCCTTCACTCTCATGTCTACACCTACGTCGTCCTTTTAGATTGTGAAGACTGGCACAAATTATTCATTCAGGAATGTGTCCATGGCTTCCAGGTCACACACAGATTACGACCACGTTCCCTTAAGTGCCCTACTCTTTCCCTAACTATTCACTTGCTCTTTATAGACTTTTAGGAAACCCTTTCGATCTTCCTTTATTCTACCCACCAAAGCTTTCTTCATACCTCTCTTAGCTTTCCTATTTTCTTAAAAAAACCCTGCACATTTGTACTTCTCTGGGGACTGTGTCATATTGTACCTTTGGTATCTGCTATAAGCTTCTATTTCCTTCTTAATCTTAAGATTTATTTCCTTGATATCTAGGCTCCTCCAATTTTGGTCTTTAAGGGGACCAAGGTGTCCTGTACTCTTGCTATTTCCTCTTTGAATCCCTCTCACTGGTCTGACAGAGCAGCAACTTGCAGATAAAACTCACTTCACTTGGGACAAATTGTATGTCAGTAAAATTAGCCTTTCTACACTTCTTAACTTTTATTCCTGGCCCATCCTCCTCCTATTCCATAACTATCCTAAGTCTAACTGAGTTTATGGTCACATCACCAAAATGCTCCCCCACTTATATGCCTTCCACATGCCTGAGCTCATTTCCAAGTATTAGGTTCAGAACTGACCCTCCTTTGTTGTACTGAAACTCTCCTGGATGCTTTTTAAAACTTAAGAATTTTGTTTCCTCCCTACCTTGAAACTCTATCTATCAATATATGGGTAGTTAAAATCCCCTACTTTACTGCTTTATTATTCTTTTATTTCTTTGAAATGTGACTACATATTTTATCCTCTCTCTCTTCCTGATTGTTTGGGGACCTCTCGTACACACCCATCAGCATGCTTGCCACTTTTGCTTTCTATGTCTCCCCATATAGCCTCATTTGATTATCTGTCCAAGACATTAGCCCCACTCACTTCTGCAATTGATTCAATTATATCAATATTGCAATTCCCTTTTTCTTCTGCCCACCTAACTCATTAATACCTTTTAACCAGGAATGTTGAGCTGCCAACCCTGTTTGTCTTTCACTCAAGTCCCTGTCATAGCTAGGAGAGCATACTCCTTGCATTAAAATATATTCTATTTAACCTTACTAAACTTACTTCTTCTTTATCCAGTTTATGTCTCCTTTGCTTTCCAGGCTCTCTCTCTTGCATTTCAACTTCTAATTCCATCTTAGCTACTGTCCTCTTTGAACTGGTTGTAATATACAGTAACTAGCCCCTTGATGCTAGGATACCAGCCTGGGAGAGGACAAGAGATATTGAAGACATAAACAAAAACAGAAGTTGCTAGAAAACTTCAGCAAGTATGGCAGCATCTGTGAAGAGAAATCAGAATTAACGTTTTGGGTCAGGTGACCCTTCCCCAGTTCTGATTTACACCATCCACAGTTCTTTCAGTTTTTACACAGATATTGAAGAGTCTGCCTGTCACTGGATCTGGAGGATTTTGTGAAGGCATTGCTGGTGATACTTATGTAAATGACTTGAGTTATTTGCTATATATTGTCCATTCCTTAGACACGTAAAGAAAGATAGGCAGCACTACTGCTCTTTACACCTTGAGTCATCAAACACACCGTTCCTCAGACAGCGAAAAGACGTCTTGGTACACAAGAGATTTTGTTCAATTTCATCATTGATGTCTGCCGTCACTGAAAGAAGTGTCCCAAGGCATGAGAAAAGAGCTGTTTCATCCAGTTGCTTACTGTGGATCTTAGTTGATCGATAAAGGACAACGTTATGCAGCAGGATCAAAATGGTACAAAGCCTTTGTTTAGCTTAAGGCCCATTCTCGCCATGACGGTGTTGAAGATAATATAGAAGCATAGCATCAGAGATGTGTGCACATACAAGTGTCATCTTTGTCCTGAAAAATCAATGACAGAGGTTTGTACAGTCTTGACTGGGGACAGGAGACGACGCAGGCTGAACAGGTTCTCGCTCATCTTGTACCGAAGCTCTGCTCCAGGGACACGCTTCACAGATATCAGCTGGAGCAGTTCAGCAAGGAAGATGGAGTAATGTGTTGGTGTAATTACACAGCTTCGCTAAACGCAGTTTGCTCATATACCGGATCTACGGTGGATGTGCTCATGAGAGTTATGGCTTGCATATGGTCTTTCAAGGGCAGAGAATGGTGACAAACTTCAGTGGGCAGCCAACTTTGAGGAGAAAATTCAGAACAGATTGCGAGTCCATCAACATGGACTTTCCTGCTGCAGTGCTTTTTGCTGCCACTGTTTTTGGATGAGGCAATGACATATTCAGTAATCAATAGTTTTTGTCACTGCACATGTTCTGTCATTCAAATAATGACGTAGTCAAACAGGTGTAAATGTCTACAGTGAGGGTGTTGCCATGAGGTCTCGATATGAATATAATAACCAGCTTTCCTCCTTTTAATGGATCCCTGAAGTGCAGTAAATGTGACCACTTTGAAGCAAGGAGAGATCATTCCTTGCTGGAACCATAAAGAACCTCCACTGTTGACATCAGGGATGGTCAACGGCTGTTCCTTACAATCAGACCAGGCTCTAGGCATTATTTTGGAAGAGGACCCATTGGTTTTTGCCTTCCCAATACCTTCTTTGCAACAAAGCCTTTGCAGAGATTCGTGCACTTCCCAACTTTGGCACTGCGATATTCAAGGTGGATCGGTTTGTCTGCCTTTAGGAAATGGGACAACACACAATGACTGATCAAAACTGGAGTAAAACTTCTCTTTGGCCTCCTTGTTGCTTCAAGGATGTGGCATATACTTGGATGACAGTGCACTGTTTCTGGTGAGCCAAAGGGTCATGAGATGTTTGATTATCCTGCAAGAGTGCACGATAAGATGGTCAACAAATTTGTTTATTTATATGTCAACTCCAACCCCAGAGTTGCTTTCTTCCTCAGGTTTCCTCTTCCTAAAGGTGTAACTGCCATCTTTTTCATTGCACTGGTCAAGCTTAATGCATCCCAATCAGAGCAGCGATGACAATGCCATAGTGTGTTCACAGGCTATGTGAGTAGTGTAATGCTCAAATCTGTCGCTACTGGGGTTGTCCATGAAGGTTCTGATGTCCCAGGTGGCTATTGTCTACTGATGACAACATAGTCCTAACAAAGCAAGGCCTTTGCTCAATGGCAGCAGATAGCAGAAACGATTAGAAACCGAACTTCACTGCACAGGACAGGGACTCTCTCTCTCACACGTGTTGCTGCCCCACCCGGCTTTCCCTGTCCTAGAGATATGCTTGCTTGTGGGTCGACATTGCAGCGAAGAGGGTGCTCTATATCAATTAGCACATGTAAAATTAATAAAGACTCATTTCTGTCACAGCAGCAAATTGCATCCTTCACATAATGTTAACCAGATCCTCCCCCGTGCTGATATCATTTTTAGTTCCTGATGTTAAATTCCGGGTGTCCTCTCTCCTGCTCAAACTAGCCAGCTCCATTTTGCCCTCACAGCTCCAAACTCTGTCACTGCTTTCAGCTCCCCAGTCCTTGAAGGGAAAAATAGGAAACCTTTGACATTACACAATTTGGTCCAACTCTCATAACTCAGCACCACATCCTTCAGGAGGATTAGGGAAGGGCAATAAATGCCGGCCTCGCCAACAAGGACCACATACCATAAATTGTTCTTTTAAAAATCTGTAAGTGGAATACCTAATGACCTGTGCATTCATTGCTCCAGTTCAAAAAGAAAAGCCCTCTGATTGGCCAGATCTAACTTTCCCCTCATTTTTAGTAATATTCATTCACAGGATGAGAGCATCACTGGCTGGGCCAGCATTTACTGTCCATTCCATATTGCCCAGAGGGCAGAGAAAGGTCAACATTGCTGTTGGTCTGGAATCATTTATAGGCCAGATCTGGTAAGGATGACAGTCTCGTTCCCTAAAGGACATTAGTGACCCAGATGGATTTTTCCAACAATCAATAATGGATTCATTGTCATCATTAGATTCTTAATTTCAAATTTTTATCATATTCAAATTCCACTAGCTGCCATGGCAGGATTTGAACTCAGGTTCCCACAACATTACCTGGGTCTCTGGATTAACAGTCCAGCGATAATACCACTAGGCCACTGCTCCCAATTCAACTGGTCTCCTCTGCCCCCACTGCTCTGAATGACCAGCTCCCCTCGTCTCCCTACTCCAAAGCTACATAAACCGCTACTCCCTTTGTTCTACTTGAGACAGGAAGGATTACATGCCTAAAAGGAAACCCTCAAAACTGTTAGAAAATTGGGCATCAGCTAATTATTGAAACATGAGCCATGTGATCTTTTCCACCTAGTTGACTCTGCAGAATGCTCACATGTACAGGTGCAAGGATATAGGAAGATCTACTCATCAACTCCCATCAGTAAATGTGCCCTGCTTAAGACTATTGGACAACTTCACCAATTGGGCTGATTATCCAAAACACTTAAAATGATGCTCACTGATGTGGACCCTGACATCAGAAAGCTGCAGGAAGTGTCTGCATGCACATGTGCTGCTTAAAATCACCAGATTGGGTACGAGGGGGAGGCGGAGGCTGAGGCTAATGAGTCATAGCTACTCCTCCCTGGTAGTATCAACAAAATGGGTCTCCCCAGCTGCTCCTACACAGCACACCTACCATCTCACTGTTCTGGACTCTCCAGCTACTGCAATGGCCGGGGGGGGCGGAAAGCAGGGAGCTTTCAAGCATGAAGACAAAGAAATTACCCATTTAAAAATCAATGTAAAATATGCGGATCCTAGAAATGCGGATAACAACAGAAATATTCAACGTGTCTTGTAGCATCTGTGAAGAATCAAAAAGCATTAACTTTGAAGTCAATTTGCATCAACCTGAAATGTCTGCTCATTGATGCAGCAAATTTTATTCAAATTACCAAGAAGGCTGCCAGACTTAAGCAGATAGTGGGTTGGAAATATCTACATTCACTTCGATGGCCAAAGGATTTGGTGACGTATCTTATTCTACTCCGTCAAAGTTAATTTCTTCCACAAGGAACATTAATGTAACAGCAAGCCACATTAATCACCAAGATTGTTTTTTGGAGATTTAATTCTCATTTGCTAACAAAAAAAATGTACAGTTGTGAATTTAACTTTTCAGTGATGAGCGGTTAGCCACCACTTCAAATAATTTCAAATCATGTTTACTATGACTTTAGCATGTCTATACCAAGACTAGTCTAAACATCTTGCTGATATCATGATTCATAAACTTGGGGACATACTGAAACATAGATAAAGATGTTCCTGGGGCCAACAAAGGATTAGTATTGAAAAAATAATCTCAATGGCTAACTGTCTTTTTGTTTGCTTACAATGATGTTCATATTGCAATGTTAAAGGTTATTCATATTTGATTTGACATTTTTAAATGTAAAGCACAAAGTGAGCAAAAACAGAACGAGACACTTCACACAAAATGCTTGCACCTACTTTCACAAGAAAGTAGAAAATTCACGGCACCAACTAAACTACCCACCACAGAGATAATAACAACCTATAAATCAAACCAAAGTAGTACCCAAATCCTCAGGAATTTGTAAGACAGACTGATGTAATTTTTCATCCAGAAGCGGGGTGGAGTCCTTGGATTCAGGTTGCATGGAGGAAGTTGATGAAAGGGTAGAGAGGTGGGAAGGTGCACTGGCTGTTGAGAGGGTCGGAAAGGCAGTATCAGAACCTACAAGGAAATGGCAAAATATGAATCTTGTGTTCATTTATATAACTGTAATAAGTTGATAAGTTGACAGAATATTTCACATGTCCAAGTAAATAGTACTTTTACAGTGGATGAAAGTTCCTGCAATGTTCTGTGTGACCAGCCTAAAATCAGAATGAAGCCTGAACTCCTTTCCCTTTCAGGTCAACAAAAACTTTCGAAGTTCTTTGACATCATCCCAAAAAAAAAAAAATCAGTTGCAATTCACATAAATTTCAAATAACACATGAACTACATTTTTAAATCAGAAGAAAATTCAATGGTCAGATCTCAATACTACACTGAACAATTCTGTATAATGAGGCATGATTTCAAGTCACTAGTGTTTCCTCTTGAGATTTGTTTGTAATATGAAGAGCATAAAGTCAACCGAGTTGTCTTTGCAGGAAATAATTCACAATTCACAATAAATTATGTTCATAATTGCTGATTTCTTAGAAGTAGAAGCGTACAAGCATTATAAATTTATGAATTTGGCAATCCAGATAGTTTTGAAATGTATTCTGAACAACGAAAGGAGAAGTTATATATAAAACCGTGACTACAGATCATGTCACAGGTGTAGCATTGAGCTCAACTCTAGCTACTGAGGTATGAAAGCAAACCCACACAGATGGAACAGAAGCAACAATGAGACTGATTCCCAAATCTGGACAAACAAGTTAGAAGCAAGATTATACTTTCAACTTCCTCAAACAACTGAAAGGAATTCTGGAATTCAATCCCCAAAACATTTAAAAGTTCTGGAAAATCTCAGACCTACATAATAAAACATTTTGATGTTATTCTGGATCATAAATCAAAAGCACGGGAAAATTCCCCAAAAAAACGCAGATATTGTGCAAGAAAGACAAGATTTGATATTGTCACCACAGATCAGTAAATGTGCACTGGCATACGTTTAAGCAACTATTTCATAACGCTCAGTAAAAATCTATTCCAGTCAAAAAGAAAGACTCAATGAGAAGGATGAACCTCTGGTTAACAAAGGTGGTCAAGGAGTATTCAAAAAAAAGGGTACAAAGTGACAAAAACTAGCAGTAGACCAGAAGACTGGGACATTTAAGTTTTGTTTTAGGAACCAGCAGATGACTTAAAAAGTTAATAAAAAAAGAGAGAAAATTGATTAAGAAGGTAAATTGGCAAGAAGCTTTCCAGCTTGTAAGAAGGAAGTAGCTAAACTGCATGTGGGACCCTTGCAGGATGTAACTGGAAAATTGATAATAGGGAACAGGGAAATGGCAGAAAATTTAAACAAATATTTTGCATCAGTCTTCATGGTGGAGCACTGTAAACATTCCAGAGGTAACAGATGAGCAAGACATTAGTGAGAGGACGAGTTTCACGACAGTCACTATCACAAGGGACAAATATTTGACAAACTAATATTATTAAAGGCAGACATGTCACCAGAACCCAACTAAAAACCGAAAGAACTGTGGATACTGTAAATCAGAAACAAAAACAAAATTGCTGGAAAAGCTCAGCAGGTCTGGCAGCATCTGTGAAGGAAAAAACAGAGTGAACTTTTCGGTTCCAGTGACCCTTCCTCAGAACCCAACTGTCTGCATTCAAGGGTTTTAAAGAAAGTGGATGCAGGAATAGTGGCAGAATTGTTTGAAACATTCCAGAACTCTCTGGATCCAGCAAAGTCACTAATGTGATGCCTCATTTTAAGAAAGGAGACTGACAAAAAAAAAAAACAGGAAACTATAGGCCAGTCAATCTAACATCTGTTGCTGGCAAAATACTCAAGTCTATTATTATTGAAGAAACAAGTATGCCAGAGTTCTTTCATGGAGACTTGATAAAGAGGAACGGTTAGTGTATTTAGATTTCTAATCATCATTCAATAAAGATTATTGCACAAGATAGGAGCTCATGGTATTCCGAGTAACATATTAGCATGGACTGAGGATTTGTTAACACACAGAAGACAGAGTGGGATTAATAGTTCTTTTTCAAGTTGGAAAGATGCAGCTAGTGGAGTGTCACATGGATCAGTCCTCGGGCCTCAATTATTTACTATCTATATTCACTTGGAGGAGGAGCAATGTGCAACTTATCCAATACAAAGTAGTGGTAGTGTATGTTGTGATGAGGGCAGAAAGAATTTGCAAGGCCGTAAAGAGAGACTGAATGGGTGGGCAAAAACACTTAAGGATATGCTGGCAGTTGAAGCAGTTCAAAACAGATTCACTACGCAGATTCCTGGGAGGAAGGGACTGACATAGGAACAGCTAAATAGGTTAGGCCTTTATTCAATAGTGTTTAGAAGGACGTGGAGTGACATTATGAAACATACAAGATTTTTGTTTTATATTCACCGGGGAGAAGTGGGTTTCATTGGCTGGCCAGCATTTATTACCTTGTCCTAGCAGCACTTCAGAAGGTGGTGGTGAGTTGCCTTCTTGAACTGCTGCAGTCCAATGTGCTGTAGGTTGACCCACATACACTTTGGGAGGAAATTCCAGGGTTTTGACCCAGAGACAGTGAGGGAAGGGGGTTATGTTTCCAAGTCAGGTTGATGAGTGGCTTGGAGGAGAACTTGCAAATGGTCATGTTCCCATGTATCTGCTTCTCTTGTCCTTCTAGATGGAAGTGGTCGTGGCTTTTGAAAAGTGCTGTTTCCAGTGAATTTCTGCAACGCACCTCAGTACACACTGCTGCTACTGAGATTCGGCGGTGGAGGAGTAGATGCTTATGGATATAGTGCCAATCAAGCAGGCTGCTTTTTCCTGAATGTTGTCAAGCTTCAAGTGTTGATGGCGCTGTACTCATCCAGGCAAATGAGGAGTATTTTATTACACTTCTGACTTGTAGATGGTGGCCAGACTTTGGGAAGTCAGATGAGTTACTCACCGTAGTATGCCTAGCCTCTGGCCTGCTCTTGTAGCCACTGTGTTTATGTGGCAGGTCCAGTTGAGTTTCTCGTCAATAGTAACCTCCAGGAAGGCACTGGCTTTCGAAATCCTGCCAGGTCCCTGCACTGTATTTATATGGTGCATTCAGATGAGCTTCTGGTCAAATGTAATACCCCACCAAGATCTAAGTTTTGGAGTAGATTTGTAGCTCGTGTTGTGGACGTTGTGATTGGCTGCCTCGCCGAGCTGGTTTGTTGTTGTTCTGCAGACGTTTCATTACCCTGCTGGGTAACATCATCAGTGCAGCCTCCAATGAAACGCCACTGTGTCTTCCTACCTGGTTTTTAAACTCTGGAGTCCGTTGAGCTGGATTACCTCACTTCTGGCTTTCCTTCGCAATGGAGTGAATACGGGGTCGAGTTCTGTGTGTTTGTTCATGGCTTTCTTCGTGGAGTACCAGGCTTCTAGGAACTCCCGTGCCTGTCTCTGCTTTGCTTTGCTTGTCCCAGGATCTTGGTGCTGTCCCAGTCGCATTGGTGGTTCTCCTTATCCATGTGGATAGAGATGAGTGAGTATTGGTCGTGTCTTTTTGTAATCAATTGGCGTTCACGTACCCTTGTTGTTAATTTCCTTCCTGTTTGTCCGATGAAGTGTTTGTCACAGTCTCTGTAGGGAATCTTGTATATGACATTGGTCCTGTCCATAGTGGGTAGTAGGTCTTCGGTTCGGGTAAACAGTTGTCGTAAGGTTGATGTGGGTTTGTGTGCTATGCTGATGCCCAGTGGTCGTAGGAGTCTTGTGGTTAGTTCCGATGTGTTCCTGATGTAAGGTAGCGTGATGAGTGTGTCGGGGCGTGTAGTATCTTTCTGGTGTTGTACGTGTATTAGGCATCTTCTGATCCAGTTTTTTGGATATCCATTGTCCTTGAAAACCTGGAAGTTATTATTCTTCTTCTCAGCCTAGTTCTGTGCTGCTGCAGTGTGTTGTTGCCCGTTTAAATAATGTTCGCACGCAGCTTCATGTGTGTGTGTTAGGATGGTTACTGTTGAAGTTCAGTACTTGGTCAGTGTGTGTGGCTTTTCTGTGTACTTTCATTTGGAATTCCCCATCTGTCCTGCGCTCTACCATGACGTCCAGGAATGGGAGCTGTTTGTTCTTCTCCTCTCTGGTGAATTTGATTCCAGTGAGGGTGTTGTTTCTTAGTTTGTGTGTCTCCTCTAGTTTGGTCCATTTAATGATGACAAAGGTGTCGTCCATGTAGCATATCCATAGTTTTGGTTGGATTAGCGGAAGGGCCGTACTTTCCTGTCTTTGCATCACCACCTCGGCTATTAGTCCGGAGACAGGTGATCCCATGGGTACTCCACGAAGAAAGCCATCAACAAACACGTAGAACATGACCCCATATACACTCCATTGCGAAGGAAAACCGGAAGTGAGGTAATCCAGCTCAAGTGTAATATATATATCAACCCTCAATCTCACAAATCTAATAAGCTTTAATATTATAAGTGTATCATTCAAAATTCAATTGTCTCCATGTTAGTTTATTTAGTGACCCAAAAGAGAACATTTGATTTTATATCTATTATCGTCTTAAAAACTCTGGATTTTGATAAGGATCATAAATAATACACCATTGAGAAAACAATGAGGAGATAATCACCTTCATTCTCCAGCTTTGTGTGACATTACAAAGATTGGGTATGACAATTACAATAAACAGAAGAACTAGTACGAGAAAATCAGTCATTGCCCAATTTTAAAACACAGGTTTTTAACATCTCAGTCACCAATCTCTACCACTGCTGCTAACTTCTGACACCTATTTTTCCATTTTTCCAACAAATGCTGTCATGCTCCACTGCTTTTATTCAGAACTTAACTACCCAAGTATAAGTCGTGAACAGGAAAAGGTCATACAGAGAATATTGGATGGTGTAAATAAGGGTGTTGGCTATTTAAAATTTAATTGCAATCAGCATTTTGCAGTCCGTGTTAATGGATTCTATGAATAAAGATTAACATTTACATATAGTTCAGTATGCTTTCCGCCCAATAGATGTCATGTTATGAAACAGTGGAGTTATATGGGCAACTTCCAATCTAACATGACAAGTTCTGAATAAAGTGCTTTGAAAGGTTAAAGCAATTTGCTCACTGATTTCATTGAAAACTCTGGGATCTTGGGGATTTCACATTTTTCAGCACCATTACTTTTTCCAATACATTTTTGGCAATGTTAAATGTTAATATATTCCAGCACATACAGAAAGATGGAGAATATCTAAAAATTGTATTTCAAGCTTCCATTTAATTTGTGTATGCGCTGAAGAATTGGAGAATAGTTCCACCATTCCAGTCTTATAAATGAATTGTGGCCCCATGTGACATACTGTTGATACTTTACTTCACATTGATTACATTTGTAATTCATAGCAACAAGATCAGTCATGACAAGGGTCGCATTTGATCCAATATTTCTATTGAATTGCTAGGAGGCCACAAGAGGGCACGCGCCAATGAAAAGTTGAAGAATCCAAACAATGGGAAGATGGCACAAGAAGTGGCAAGCACCTTTAAAGTTTCCAACACACATGAAAACCATGGCTGGAAATTTAGCAGGTACATCTTTGGAGCTGACAGGAGTGCCATACAGGTCACTTCTCTCCACTTAAGGAAGTTGGGCCTTAACTTCACTTAACAAGGCCAACAGTCATCCCCTACTGTTGGCTCCTGGTCGTAGTAACAGTAACTGGGGCAAAAACAAATCCACTCAACTCCTTTAGCTACAGCATGTTGCCACTTGCATGAAACTTACTATTTTACTCTGACTTCCCTTTTAGCTATACATGCTGTGTTAACAGACGTCATGCTCTCATTATCAATTTCTTCTTCCCCCCAGACTTATTCTGCACTTGGAGATAGCAAGAACTGCAGATGCTGAAGTCAGAGTCAACACAATGTGGAGCTGGAGGAACACAGCAGGTCAGGCAGCATCAGAGGAACAATAAAGTCGACATTTCAGGTCGGAACCCTTCATCAGGGACGGTTATACTGCTCCAAGAAGCCCGTTCTTATTACGTCAGGCATTATTATGGATAGAAATATCATACAAAATTATTACAGCGTGGAATATTTTTACACTGTTCAATTTATATGTCACTTGACAAATATTTTTCTTCACTTCAACTCTGATCTTATGCAGTGTTGGCAAGAGGAAGCTCCTAGCAAATACGTGTGGGAAAAATGGCAGTGTTCGGTACACCTACATCAAAATAAATTGGATGAGTTATAATTGTAATAAATGTGAATATAATTATGGTTAATGGAAGGGTAGCTGAAATCATATTTCCAACAAGAGCCTGAAAGCTGTTGGTAGGACCTTGTACATTATGAAGCAAACAAGGAGGCTTTAAAAAAAAGTTTGCTTTCCATTGCACGCTGTGGTCCGGGACTGCTTAATGCTATCCAATGCTTTCAAAGCATCCCATGTCATCTGGTCTAAAATAAGAACGGGAATGGGCTAGTGATCACAACAATCACCATAATCGAAACAGTTAGATGAGTTACAACTGTTCTATTTTAAAAAAGCAAGTATTGTAAACAGTTCTCTGGACTAGCAAAGGCTCCAAATGTTTTTTCCTTTAAAAACTTAAATTACACACAGGTTTTTGAAAATGATGTCATGGAAGCCTTTAAAGATCAATGCTCACTTCACACAGAAAAAGTTAAAATGTATTTAGCAGTAACACTATTTTGAACTATTTCCTCTGACAGTATGGTTACATAAACACACAACAGAACATTTTGAAAACTTGCTCAAGATATCTAAAAGTTTAATTAGAATCAGCAGAGGACTTCGAACCTGAAGCTCACACAGCTGATTCCCTAATGATTTGTTTTATCCACCGTAGAAAATTGACAAGTAATTTGATTTTATGTGGCCATGAACTAAAACTATCCAAACATTTTAACAAGATCAAATTTCCAAAAAAATGTTCATCATACAGAGTTTTTTTTTTAAAAAAAACTTATTAGCATATCACCCTGCAACTGCCTCAGGCAAAAAAAATCATGATTTAGCTAGTGCAGAAGCAGAAAAGTGTGAAATAAGCAAAACAGCAAAGAGCAATGGAGGAAGAGAAAAAGAAAAAAATCAGAACAGAAAGTAAAGGGGAACAGAGACAGATTAGAAAGGGAAAGATTCAAACAGGTGATAAATAGATCAACATCAAACAGAATAAAACAATTAAACTGGGAAAAGAAATTTCAAATAAAAGTGCTGGAAGGAACTGGATCTCAAATTTATGCTGCTCTCTGTAACAAAGATAGAAAAGAAAATGGTAAAAACCACATAAACATGCATGTACATGTGCACAAAGGTATGCCTTGAAATATTGAACTGTGCTAAGAACTGAATATTCTGCTTACTAAAGCAACACTGAAGCCAACTGCGTCACACTTCGCACTGCTTCAATTGAAAATCAACAAATTTAGCTGAAACTGGAACCAAATCTAAGATCATCCCCTTACACCTCAACTGATGGATAAATTCACACAGAACTCTCAGAAAATAGTACACCCAAGTTGTGCAGTTGGAAGGTGCACTGAGTCAATACGGTATGGAGCTGGACAAATGCAGGAGGTCAGGCAACATCAGAGTAGCAGGGGAGTTGATGTTTCGGGTCAGGACACTTCATCAGCTGCATTGATATTGGTGCATGAAAACTTGGGAACAGGAATATGGTAATCATGCTGCTGGGAAGCTTAAAGGAAAGCGTTGGTCTAATGGTATTATCATTAGATTATTAATCCAAAAACTCAACTAAGATTCTGGGAACCTGGGTTTGAATCCCATCGAACTTGAATTCATTAATACAAAAATCTGGAATTAAGAATCTACTGACCATTGTTGATTGTTGGAAAAACCCATCTGGTTCATTAATGCTTTTCAGGGAAGGAAATTTGCCATCATCACCTTGTCTGGCCTACATGTGACACCAGACCAATAACAATGTGGTTGACTCTTAACTGCACTCTGAAATGGCCTAGCAAGCCACTCTGTTGTATCAATTGCTATGAGAAAGAAAAGAAACCGAATGGAACACCTGGCATTAATCGAGACACCAGAATAGACAACGGAAAACCCTGCAAAAATCTCTGACCAACATCTGGAGGCTAGTACCAAAATTGGGAGAGCTGTCTTACAGACAAGTTAAGCAACAGGCTGACATAGTCAGTCATTCTTAAGGAATCATACCTTACAGACAATGTTCCAGATACCACCATCAGCATCCCTGGATTTGGCCGGTCCCACAGGAAGGTCAGACTGAGCAGAGGTGGTGGCACAGTGGTGGTGTACAGTCGGGAGGGAGTTACGCTCAGAGTCCTCAACATTGACTCAGATAGCATGAAGTCTCACGGCTTCAGGTTAAACACGGGCAAGGAAACCTCCTGCTGATTACCACAAACCATTCTCCCTTGGCTGATGAATCAGTACTCCTCCATGTTGAACAACACTTGGAGGAAGCACTGAGGGTGGCAATGGCACAAAATGTATTCTGGGTGGGGGATTTCAACGTTCACCACCAGCGGTGGCTTGGCAAACACTACCAATCGAACTGGTTGGGTCTTAAAGGGTATAGCTGTGAGACTAGGTCTGTGGCAGGTAGACAGGGAACCAACAATAGGGAAAAGCATACTTGACAAAACTGTACTTGAATAATATATAATCAAATGAAGCTTAAATCATTATTCCTGGATAACTATATCCCTTACCTGCAAGAGTAGTAGCTTTGTAGTAGCTATGCCAGGTGTATACTGTATTTGCATCAGTAGCATCAGTAGTTACTGCACCAACTTCTGAATCTTCGTCAAATATTTTCCACTGAGCTAATGATAACTCTGTTTCGTTGAAACCATTAAAATCATTGGACACTTCACTGCTGATACTCTCACCTAATGGTTAGAAGAACAGGTTTCACCTATGAATAACGTCGATATTCTGTCTCGTCAGACAAAATCTGATTAACCTTTTAAAATCAAGATCATTTTGGATACATTCAATGCTTCACATTATAAGATTATTTTCTTATTAAAACACTTCAACCTGCAATTGGATTTCCGAGAATTTAATTAATCTTGGTAATGTTCATACTGTTTCATTAGTGAAATATTAAGTATTACAAAATAGAGAAAATAAAATCACAAGACAACTAGATCATTCTATACACCTAGAAATGCAACAAATAAAAAGGAATTTGAAAAAAATCCCTTGCCATCCAGTGGTTACGTTAATGCCCAACACCTTAGCATTTGTCATCCACTGTTGAACTGTAATAAATTAGGTGCTAGGGACCATTTTATGTGGGTATTTGTGTGATCTTTTTCTAATTCCTCCTTTGTAGGTGTCTAGCTATTTGAGAGATTTTTATTGCAGAATCTATTTGTTTTTATAGCAAATGTATTTGGCAATATTACCAGATAACAAAGTAACTCTATTCTCCTACATGTTGAATAGATTTTTAGTTTGCACTGTAGGGAAAAATAGGAGGAGTGCACTAAATCCCAAAGTGGTCCATAATTCTCGTAAAAGCAGCAAGTAAAAATGATAAATATAGAAATTGGCTGCGAGGGGAGACATAGATAATTCAGCATTGTGAATAGCTTAAGCGCAATAATTATTAAAAGCCATACTGAAGCCCCACATATATTTACACGACACAGATCTGAAAGTCCAGAAGATGAATCAGCTACAAGACTACCTAAGTAAGCCAAAACAGTCACATCAAAACAACTTGGTATTATGGTCCACTTGTTTGAGATCTTGCCATTATTCCAAAATAAAACCTTAAGAAAAATGCTGCTTTTCTTTTCCTCAAACAATCCAAGATTTTGTTTTAAAGCTGCTGGTCAAACAAACTCTCTCAAAAGTTGACAGAGCAGGGATTCCTCATTTAAAACACAAAGCCACATAGCAAAAAAGCAATTGCTTCAAAGTTCAATAGTTGAACTTCAGTCAAAGATCAGTTAATCCACAGAC
This sequence comes from Rhincodon typus, assembly GCF_021869965.1. Lineage (NCBI taxonomy): Eukaryota > Metazoa > Chordata > Chondrichthyes > Orectolobiformes > Rhincodontidae > Rhincodon > Rhincodon typus. The sequence goes on from NC_063340.1 coordinate 13,231,237, forward strand.
ACCTTCATCCCAGATATAGCAAAAGGATGTAATTTTAAGTCCTTAGATAGGTCTGAATGTGGGAAACATAAATAGCTGTTGCAGCATGTTTAAATGAAATTATTCTCCTCTACATGGAGAAAATCTTCTTCAATCAAATCATAACAAAATACTTCTAAATTAAAGTATCAGAGAGCTCAGCACTCACTTTTATTTCTCAATCTGCTTCTTACTTGAGATGACTGAAGTGTTTCTGCCTTACTTTCTGGGTCATCAGGGCTACTGCTCCTACGTATCAAGATCTGCAACAAAAATGCAAGCGAAATATTTACGTTGTTCTAGATTACTGTGAGTAAGGCATTTCCACCAACTAATTTTGCTTCTTGCGCACAGCAAATTATGATGAACAAAATTCACAAAATTAAGTTTCTGCACAAAGATAGATGTTTAAATATCAACACAAAAAATTAAAGTTTAAGCTATTAATGATAGTTTGTTAAGAAGGTTGCAATTCTTTTATATAAAATTCTTTAGGAAAATATAAATTGTCTTGCCTTACCACAACAGTGAAATATTAATCAATGCATTAATCGTTATATACCTGCCCTGTAGTGAGGCTACTAACCTTGGAGATGTAGGCAGACAAGCTCAGGGCCATTAATGGATAGAGGGTTCTGACATGGTAGCTAGCTGTGTTCTAGGTAAATGAAAGCTTATCTGCCTCAACTTCCACAGGGTTGAGAATTGCAGGCAGAGTGGAAGTGGAGGATGGCACTTTTGGAGTGTCCTGAGGGGAATTCTGGGCATTTATATGGGTTGCTTCTCCAACTGGGTACCATCCTGTCTCCTTGTGAAGGAGTCATTTGGAGTGAAGTCAAGATCCCTTATTTCCATCATCTTGCCACTGGTACAGAGCACCAATGGCTAAAGCAGTGGAGTGCAGATCTAGTGTACTGGATCTGGCTGACACTGACACACACAAAATCATGGGACAGATGGCATCAGTGGACTCTTCCAACCACTGATTCAGCTTCCCCAAGCCTCCAAAAAACTGCCTGTTTCTATGCCCGTTTGCACATTGTTATTAATGGTCAAGTCCATGGGTCTTTTCTTGCCTAGGGCTGAGCAGGTGCCAGGTCCCTGGCAGTTATCAGAGTTTATTCCTTAAACAGCTGCAGATATGTCAAGTGATGTACTCACTAGAATAGGCTGCCGACTTTAATCTAACTTAAACACATACAGATGTCATTGTCTGAGCTGATGGTTGCTTCTGAGGGTTCTGTGACTCCTTCCTCAGAGATGGAGGAGATGCTGCTCTTAGGGACTCTGCTTCCTGAAATAATTTGCTGCTCTTCATTGCTTTGGGAACTGTGGACAAGTTCTGGAAAATATCTAGAAAATGTTCTTCACCCAGGCTTGGTTTCCAATTCTGAACTTGTATTAACATCAAGATCACATGCATCCTCTGGATTACTTTGGCTGTACAGTAAAGTTCCACTTTGTGTCTCTAGCCTGCTGTTCTTTTCCAATATTTAATGTAACTGGTCAGTTTACTGCTCTTTGCTTCTCATTGCTGTGACTGAAGGATTTCAATTTCTTGCTGAGCCTGCTGTTTGGACAATGGTTATACTGATGTGTAAGATTGTTCCTTACCAGAAAATTATTTGCCTGGGCCAAAAATCAAACTTCTGCTGCTTCTGGAGTTGGAGGAGCCCAGCAGCTCAGTCATCTTTCTGATTCTGTACATTTCCTGTATCCTCATTCCCATGAGGACACCTCCACAGCAGCAGGGCATCCTGTGCTCAACCCTCAAGTCATGCCTCCATGGCACCCACTACACCAGTTTTCAGACTCGGGGAGCGATTTGTTGATCAGCCATTCTGATTTCACCCTACCAATATCATCACCGACTCTAATTGGTTAAGATATTGCCATAGAGAAGAAAGCAACAGGGAATCGGAGGCCCCCCCAGGCTCCTGGGTGATTCACAAAAGGCTTGAACACATTTCTTTGTTTGCAGAGAATTGGCTCAGATATATAAATTTATATCACTTCAAACAGCATACTTCAGCTGTTCACAATAGACAAAGCGTACAAGTTCCCCTTTACTTTCTCCATGGCAATGGGTTAGCCAACGGGAATTCATGTGCCAACCAAACATCATTTTTTCGATTGTTGTGATCACTACAAGTTTGGCTAACGTTTGTCCTGACAAGTTTAACAAAAAGCTCTGCCAACACACCAAAATAAAGTTAAGGGAAGATCAATCTTAAATAATGAACAAAGAGACAAGTTTTTCAGAAGTTAACTTTTTTGTGTGTCGACTTACAACTGGAGCCTCAGTTTCTTTGCCTTCACATTTTCTGTTTTCAACAGTAGCACTCTTTGGATCAGAATTACTGAAGCTAGCTGAGTGTTCCCTCCTTTGTCCTGTAATAAACATACAATGTATTTCATGCTTAGACAAATTGCTGCGTGCTTCATGCACATGCAACCCCCTGTGTGAATAAGTTACCCCTCAGGTCCTTTTCAAAATCTTTCCCCTCTCACCTTAAATCTATGCCCTCCAGTTTTGGACACTCCACCCTACGAAAAAGACCTTGGCTATTCATCCTATCTGTGCCCCTCATGATTTTATAAACGTCTATAAGGTCACCCCTCAGCCTCCAACACTCCAGGGAAAAAAGCCCCAGCATATACAGCTTTTCCCTTTAGCTCAAACCCTCTAGACCCGGCAACATCCTTATAAATCTTTTCTGCACCCTCTCAAGTTTAACAACATCCTTCATGAAGTGGTGGAGGCAGGTACAATTATAACATTTAAAAGGCACCTGGATGGGTATATGAATAGGAATGATTTAGAGGGATATGGTTGAAATGCTGGTAAATGGAACGATATGTGTTTCTGTCCTTATCGATAAAGGGGGTCTTTAGGTTTACTGGTTTAATACTTCTGCTCAATATACAATACCAGCTTTTTAATAAAATCTTAGACAGCATGCCATTATCTCACATGCAAAAGTTTGCAACATTAAAATATAAAAAACGCACAAGTGAAATAGTCACATGGCTTGAACATATTTCTTGGTTTTCAGACAATAGGCTCTGACATATAAACATTTCTCGAAAGTTGGTGAGAAAACAGTGGAGTAAGCTATATTTGTTTTTGAAATAGCTTGTATGTTATTCAACCATCTTCAATTGTTTGAAATCCTGCGCACATAGGCCAAAATGTACATTCAAAAGAAAGCAGCACCTTTCTAGATTTTCCACCAAATGGGTTCTGAGGAAAATGAAGCCAAGGAGGTAAATGACTTCGTACTGGAGATCGATATTTCCATCCCTTGCAAACGGCAGATGATTCCCTGCATTTCCACAAATGACCCAAGTTCATAAAGCCCGTTGCCAGGAAATTGATGCAAATTTAATTTCCTTGTGCAGCACATTACCCCACCCCTTGGTAAATCCAATCTAAGGATGAGTAGTTTTTTCAGTCTTGAGCTAGGAATGTTTTTCTTCCAACGCACGCAAGGGCTGTGACCACTTAATCCAATCACATCCTTTTTACTTTTAGCATCACTTTTAATTTATAGTGACATTCAGAAATCCTACAATGAAAAGTTACTTTCCCCCACAAAAGAAAATCTTAAATGATGGTGCTAAAATGTTGTAATATTTCTTCATAATACCTTGAATCAGATCTGAATGGAGCCGTTCAGCAATGTCAGAAGTACTGCTGCTATGGGTGAGCTTTTGTTCTTGATCTAATGTTGAACTACACATCAATTCTTCTGAATCTGGTGTAGTTTCAGGTTGTTGAAACTCTTCATCTTCTATATGCAAATAATAAAATAAAGTGAGCGAAAGTGAAGCTTTTTATCTTTTAAAGATGCTCTTCACAAAAACATTTTGATTTGATACAAAATCTTAGCACCCACAAAGCAAGATAATTTCTCATTTCCTTTTTAAACTCTAGACATTTTTGAGGCCACGTCTACTCAAATTCAGTGACCAACCTTGTTAAAAGCCAATCAGCGCATATCATTGCACCAAATATAGTGTCTCAATTCCTTGCATGACAGGGAATTTGTAATGCAATGCAACGAAATATAAAAATTGGATTATATCATGCAAATGCAGATCCTCTGAAGTGGAAGTGAATCCGAATACCATTTTCTTTCAGCTTTCAATCCAAACCAAAACTTCAAGCCAAACTTCCTTGCTTTGAAAAATAAGCACCCATGCACAATTTTAACCCCATTGCAACAATATGCAACCAACATGATGATGCTTTTTAAAAACAGCAGGAACACTTTCAGGTGAACTGGGTTTTTAAAAAATGCAGTTTTCTTTTACCAGATTAATGAGATAAAACTAAGCAAATTCAGAAAAAAATGCGATCCCAAACACCAGTCTAAAATAAACTTCGCATTAGTGGGTAACTATATGAAAGAAACAACTATATCATCACACTGTAATTATGTGAGAACAATTATTTAAGGTTTCTTTTTATTTTTGTATAATGCACACCTGAAGATTCAGTCCATTTCCCAAGGTAATGCCCACTAAACGCAAAACAATGAACTATTTTTGTAAAAGTTTTGCATATACCTTAGGTATGGACTACATTTATTTTAAAAGTGCATTTTATGTGCAAAACATTTACCCTAGAGAAGTTATTAAAAACATACCAACAAGACATATAGACTGAGTATTTTTGAATCACTGGTATTTATATTAACAGTTTTCTAATAAGATTAGCTATGTTTAGACTTTAAGCAATGACAAATACAACAGGACCTCTGACTAAAAATTAAAAAATGAAGAACTTTTAAAAATAAAAATTGAATATTACTAAGATTGAATAACCCATTACAGAAATATAACTGAGCTTAATACAAATTAACATTGAAAAGCTCATAAATCAGTTAACAGCTAAGGATTTCCGATCACTATGACAAAAACAAATGGGCCAGTAGCAATTACTGATATGCAATAACTATCTACAGAAGAAAGCCAATTTGTCCAGAAGCAAGATTTTCTTACAAAAAAAAAAAAAAAAAAAAAAAAAATAAAATAAAATAAAACTTGAAACTGAACATCTAATCTGTAGATGGTGCTTGGGTCTCAATTAGTACAGTAGACTTTTAAGTATCAAACAGGAACCAATTTCATTGCTGCTGCTAAATTCATCGCTCCTGTTAGTTTAAGACTCTGAAAAAGTGTACAACTAAAATAAATAGCTCAAAACAGAACAGCAAATTTTAGCATGGACAACACAAATCTACAGATTTATTACAAACTGTTTTGCCCTCAGGAAATAGAGGTAATGCACTTTTTTCCTGTGTATTTGCATTCCAATATCCTTTCAACAGTTTATTATAAAGATCATCAAAATGTCACTAAAGATATTAGTCATTAATGTTGACCCAAGAGCAGTAAAACGAGATTAAAAAATTACAAATAGGGTATTAACCAAAAATACATTACACACATTTCAGTGACCGTTCAAATTCATCAATACAGAATACCGTAAATGCTAGGTGGAAAGAAACTAAGAATAGAGTGGAGAGATTAAGAGATAGTATGAAGAAATACAGCTTTGAGTACAATACCTGACAGTTTCTGAGAAGAGGCATGAGTGATACCAGGTAAGAGAGAGCTCACAGTGTGAAGCAGCAGAGGCACACTTTTAGTGCTTGGCAAAGCCTCATAAAGATGGACACAGTTGCTGATAGATTGGCTTCGCTTAGCTTCCAAAGAAATAAAGCAAGCAAATTACAAATTGATAAATATATGCATACGTTATAAATATTTTTATAAAAGCTATAGATGTCACTACTTTGTCCTGTCACTGTACAGCTTTATCTCCCTATTGATTGTACATTAGTCATTTTAAAAATCATACGAATTGAAAACCTATAACACATGCTGGTGGCACAAGGTCAGATACCATATTTCTTATAATGCAGAAAATCTTCTCTTCTGGTTTGGTCCCAGGAAGATACACAAAGAGTGCATTTGCAGGTTTGTGCAATTTAACACACTGAGGCATGTAAGCAGAAGGATCAAATACAAAATCTTGTGTTTATACAGTGACATTAAATAAACATCCCAAATTGTTTTACAACTGTGATCAAATAAAAATCTGATACAAGGCATTTGTATGCTTGCCCTTATTTGGTCAATGCATTGAGTATAGGAGTTGGAATGTCATGTTGTGGCTGTACAGGACTTTGGTTAGGCCACTATTGGAATACTGCCTGCAATCCTGGTCTTCCTACTATAGGAAGAATGGTGTGATACTTGAAAGGGTTCAGAAAAGATTTACAAGGATGTTGCCAAGATTAGAGGGTTTGAGCTATACAGGGAGGCTGAACAGACTGGGGCTATTTCCCCTGGAGCATCAGAGGCCGAGGGATGACCTTATAGAGGCTTGTAAAATCATGAGGAGCACTGATAGGGGTAAAAAGAAAGTCTTTTCCTTGGGGTGGGGGAGTCCAAAACTAGAGGGCATAGGTTTAAAGTGAGAAGGGAAAGATTTAAAAGGGACCCAAGGGGAAACTTTTTCTTGCAGAGGGTGGTACGTGCACAGAACGAGCTGCCAGAGGAAGTGGTGTAGGCTGGTATAATTACAACATTTAAAAGAATCTGGATGGGTATGTGAATAGTAAGGGTTTAGAGGAATTTGGGCCAAATGCCGGCAAATAGGATTAGATTGGATTAGGATACCTAGTCGGCATGGACGAGTTGGACCGAAGGGTCTGTTTTTGTGCTGTATATCTCTATGACTGTATGACTTTAAGTCACATGATGAGATTAGAGAAAATGGCTAAGAAAAGATTGGTTTAGGCAGCATATTAAGAAGAAGAGGAGGAGGAGGAAAGGCAGAGATTTAAGGAGGAAATTGTAGACCTTAAGACCACGGCAGCTGAAGCCACACGTGGCAGGAAATGGGTAAGCAGAATTTGATGGATTTTAAGACAATGACCACCAGAGTTTTGAATGGCTTCAAGTTTGGAAAGTGTAAAATCAGTAAAGATGTCCAGGAATGCCTTCACATCATCAAGTCCAGAGGTAACAAAAGCATGGGTGCAGTTTTCAGCAGCACATAAGCTAAGGAAAGGGCAGAGATAGAATTAGGTGCTCAGTGGTGGTGAAGATATGTTGTAGGAAGCTCATCTAAGACGATGGTGTCAAAAGTAAGGTTGATTGCTTGAGACACTGTGTTACCACATTGCCCAGCCATCAGGCTTATTGTTTAATGCTGTCTGTCGAAAAGAAAACTAACCCAATCTCTTAAACGAAACCATAAATTTCTAACAGTCATGGCCACGGATCATGACTCCAGATCAGAAAGGCCAAGACTTTTCTCACTAGAACATAGGAGGTTGAGAGGCAACCTGGTAGAAGTTTATAAAATAATGAGAGGTAAACAGAGTTAATGGCTGTTTCTTTCCCTAGGATGGGGAATTTCAAGACTCAGGGGCACATTTTGAAGGCGAGAGGAGAGAGATTTAAAAAAAGACCTGAGGGGCAATTTTTTTTTTAAAACACAGAGGGTGATTTGCATGTCGAATGAACTTCCTGGGTCTAATTACAATGTTTAAAAGACATTTGGATAAGTACACAAATAGGAAAGGTTTGGTCAGACATGGACAAGTAGCAGGCAGGTGGGACTAGTTTAGTTTGGGATTATGTTCAACATGGATTGGTTGGACCGAATGGGCGTTTTTCCATGTTGTATGATTCTATGACTCTAGGAGACATGGAAGAAATGTGCCATTGAGCTTTCTCCACAACTCAATAAGATCATGGTTAATCCAATAATCCTCAACTCCTGCCCTTCCTCATAATCCTCGATTCCCTTACTTATTAAACATCTGTCTACCTAATCCTGGATTACTGTCTACAACCTAGCCCAAACAGCCCTCTGTTGGTAAAGAATTCCACAGATTTACTACCTTGAGTTTAGAAAATTCTCTTATCTCCGTCTTAAATGGGCAACCCTTACTTTGAGATTATGACCTCTGGTCATATATTCTTCCACAACAGGAAACTACATCCGAAGGTATACCCTGTCAAGCCCAAGGATCTTATTTATTTCAAAAATGTAATTTGCATTCTTCTAAACTCTAATGAGAAGTAGCTCAACATCACCTCATGAAATACTAGGATCAACCAAGTGAGTGTTCCTTGGACTACCTTCAATGCCAGCACATCTTTTCCTTGATATGGGAACCAAAATGGCATTCTAAGTGTGCCTCATTTTACTCCATTCCCTTTGAAAGAAAAGACAACATTCCATTTGTCTTCTCTACTACTTAGTGAATGTGATATTAGCTTTCGAGATTTATGCACAAGGACCCCCTCATCCATCTGTGCTGCAGCTTCCTAGTCTTTCTCCATTTAAGTAATATTCAGCTCCTCTACTGTTCCTGCCAAAGTGCATTAGTTCACATTTTCCCACATTATGTTCCAAATGTTTGGTCACTCAACTAACCTACAAGGAAGCTGCATAGAGAGAAGTACAAACTTTGCCCCTTTGAGCAGCTCAGACTGTGAACACAATGGAAGAAATGACTACAGTCTGGGCAAGAGACATATTTACGTTTCCCCTTTCAAGAATACACAGGGACAAAGATTAAACAAGAGTTTTAACCCTGGCCTATGCATGCTAGTAGGCGCTAATGAGCACACCAACAGGCCAAGATGTCTGCCCATGTGCATGTTAGTCCACTGGGTTGAATGTGTGCATGCTTCTGCATTGAGGTGCTTGTGTGCTAGCCTAGGTTTCATCGCTGGAGTGTTGAGTCTCAGTCAAAAAAACCCTTCAGCAAATCATCCCTGTAATACAGGAAAATCATACCGACTGCTAAAAGTCAGTTTCGAAGGAAAAAGGACACAAGAATTTCATGTAACTCACAAAGCCAAAAATATTGAAATCAAGGTGTTCAACACTCGAAGTTCCACTCTCACATTCACTCATGACAGAGACTTATCTGTGTATCTTCCAACTTTTATTTTTTTTAAATTAATTTCTCATCTGTGAGCAAATAAGGACCTCAGTTCACTAGCACACACTTCAGCATATAACCCCCTAACCACACACACGAGCACCTCAGCCCGCAAATGCTCACAGACAGGGTTAAAACACTTAACCCTCATCTCTGGGTATTCTTGAAAGGGGAAAACACAAACTTCTCTCTTGCCTACAGTGTATGTGTGTTGTGTTATTATTTCTTCTCACATTTAATATCTAAAAGAGAAATTTTGTTAACTTAAGAGAGCCTTGTTAAATTGGCTGCTTTTAAACAGATTCACTTAGGTTTTGAGAAAGGTATTCACAAGGGAAGGGGATATTTTTTACATTAACCTTGTTACAACAAACTGAAGTGATGGAGGATTGCAGGTGAATAAAGAAGGGGAATTTTCTTTAACCTCAACAAGACACTAATAATTTTTGGTATCCTATCTGGAACGTAATAATTTGGGGAATCTCACAGAGGAACTGGTTATAACACAGCCAAGAAGATCAGCTCAACATTGCACATCCAATAATTATTCTTCATCTTTTGCCAAACTAACCTTCAAGTTTACATTTCACTATTTATTACAATATAACCATATAAAAGTCATAAATATCAAGAGATCAGAAATGACCAGAATATTTATCCAAAATATCAAAGTGAAATGTTAGGCTTCTTTCTCTCCTTAGTTTTTCATAGAATTCAGGCATCAATGTTAAGCCCAGCATTGGTTACACGTACTTAACTGCCCTTAAAACAAGTGACCATTTTTGACAGCATTTAAGAATCAACCACATTGTTAGCCTTGGTTAAGCAAATTGTGGAAAGTTAAAAAATAATCCTGGTACATTATAAATAAGTGGTGTTATAATAATATGCAAATGCAAAAAAAAATCCAAATTTCTTTTACATGGGAAATGAAAAACCCTGAACACTCTGATATGTATGTCGTGGCATCTATTCAAATAAATTTGTTACACTGAATGCCACAATAACCTGAACACAATCTACACATTGGTTACACCTCAAAATACCTGGCTAGCAAAATTACTTTCACTTTATAAGATATTACAACTATATTTTGGTAAAATATTAAAAGCCAGCTATTCTCCTAACGAAAAGCACTATACTGTACTGAAGGTGTGAAAAGATTAAAAATCTCAAAAGTTGGAAAGATTGTTTTTAGTTAATTATTCATAACTAGTTAAATTCAGAGGAATGTGACAAGTTTAAATGTCCTTTATATAACTTCTGTAATGAAACGTTAGAAATTTTAGCCAGCAATTGTACTTTTTGCACTTTCTTCATGTTTTCAATGATATGGACAAAGCAAATTATAGTTGCTATTTGAACTGTGCCAGAACGAATGAAAACACACACACACAGCAAAACATATTACTGATTTTCACTACATCGGAAATCCAATTAGACAAGCTATTCATCATAAAGGAACGTGGATGAAGCAAAAGTCCATTTTCTCTCTCAAGACACAGATGCAGCATATCTGAAAAGGCATTCATTATTAGAGATGTCCATCTGGCAAAACTGTATGCCTTTTGACAAATAATTGCATCAAATCACAGTAATAAAGATATCAACACAAAGAACCTGGTTAAAAAGAAGTTTGCAGTTGGTCGTTATTTATTAGAAAGAAAAGGACTCATACAGTTTTACAAATTTGGTCTTAATTGCAGAAAATGCTAAAGAAATGCAAAAATTATCTAGTGTGAATGCTGAAGGGATCATGAAAACCAAACATGCTAATCACACCAATTTGTTAGCTATCAATGAGAATAGATTTGTTTGCCAATAGCTTTGTAGTCCTGGGTAAGCCAGCAATTGCACCTGAGAAAGTGAATATGTACCATCTGTTTGCCTTTTATCTCTAGACTTCATTCTTTAAAAGGATTTTTTTTTAAAAAAATCCACTGTTTCAAGTTCTACAGTTAATAATAAAAAGATCTCTATGGCCAACAGGGTACACATTTCTCTGTACATTCATACAGCAAACAAAGAGGGGACTTCTATGGATAATTCTTTGTAGAAGAAATAATGGCACATCACAGTAGAATGAAAAGAACTTTATGGTCTGTCCACTCTCTTGCAACTGACATCATTTCAAAACTCACAAAACCTATGCTAACCAAGTCTGGGTATACTGTGTGCTTCCACACAGTCTTTTCAGGTCTGCAATTTAGCAATAATATCCAACTGGACACCAAAAGCTGGGCTTCTCAACAGAAATAGAGAATAAGCCAAACAGCACTTAAGTATACGTACTAGCATAAGCTATATAACATTATATTATGGCAATTAAGGGAGGATTATAGAAGTCTTTGAGAATGTATTAAGCTTCAACCTTCTACCTTGTACGTACATATTTTATTTAATGTATTTCAAAAGTATCAATTTATGGTTTGTATGGATCAGGTTATTTATCTATATAACTGGAATTGATTCTTCAAATTAATTCCATCCAGTACAATTAAAAATAGAACTCTAATTATCGCTCTTCTTAGCACTTTCAACAGTAAACTACAAAGTAAACATAAAGCAAGAATTTCAGCACTATTTCCACATTTTATTAACTTCTTGTAGTACAAGGGCTTACTGCCTACTGGTCTGCAATTTAAAAATGCAGTTTTGACCATATATTTATCTACATTTCTGATTAAAATTGTTAAGTGAACCACCACTAACAACAAGAAATTGAACTTGTACAATAACACAAGATGCATACATAATTAAAGGGAACTACTACTAACATTTACAGTTTAAGAATGAAATGTAAAGATCAGAAAGCAACTTAGAGAAAATTAGAAGGTATAGAAGTGTTCTGTAATATGGTGTGGTGCATACAAGAGGTAGCTGTTAGAATGAACAGAACTAGGATGCAGCCCTGTCATACTTATTTTGCATGAGAAAATAAACTTTGAGGATATGCCTCGTTGGGTGAAGTTGGAATGAAGCTAGAAGATTGCTGTTTCATGAATATAGACTAAATAAATGAGGTAGCAGGAGACAGGAAAGCAGCAGGAAAATGAAGAGATACAAGCTCAGGACAGTGAACAATATTACAGTCACAGTCTTATGATCTTAGAGAAGCTGGTCAAAAGCCAAGGATAGGAAACTATATTATGTAGCTGCAAAGTAATAATGAATTAAAATAACCTTGGAGTAAGAGGCAAGACGACACATCTAAATGTAATTTATAAAGTCAGAGGAGTTAAGTAAAAGCTCTTGAAAGAAAGAGGTGATGACAATGGTTTTGAGGGTACTGGGAGTGAAGCATTCTACAGAGGTTGACAATGTGAACAAGAATTGATCAATTATGGAGAGTTCAGAAATAATGAACTAGGTTAGAAGGCAATAAAGGGACAAAGTGGTGGTTTTATGGAGGAAGAGCAAATTGGCTATGGTAGAAGCAGTTGAGGAGATCAAGTAGAAGCCAGGAAAGCGAGTAGAGAAAGGGCCAGTTATGGGTCTTGAAAACATTTTAAAATTTTGAAAAAATTCTGAAAACAAATCAAGTATTCAATATCCAGAACTGGAGTTCATGATAGATTAATTTAGCTCAAAAAATTAAGTGACCTTATAAGAGCAGGCAGAAAAGTACAAACTGTAGAAATACTTTGCCTTGATCAAAACTTTATGCATTTTATGACCAAATTAGGCCTTCAGTGAGCTTACCTGTTGCTTTCTGACGAACAATATTTCTGGCCTTTTCAACTCCAGGGGCACCAGAAGTAGTTGCACTTCTAAATCGCATATGCTCTTGTGTGCCATCAGCTTGGTTCCTCCAACTCAGAGAAAAGGACCTGCCTACACCAGTTACTTTACTAAGATCTTGATGTACACC
>NC_063340.1:13244603-13255890 GCF_021869965.1 Rhincodon typus
TGATCAAGTGTACTGAGGTACAGTGAAAAGTGTTGTCTTGCGTGCTTTAAAGCAGATTGTACTATACAAGTGCAACAGGGTAACAGAACAGAGTGTAGGATATAATGTTACAGCTGCTGAGAAGGTGCAGTTTTTTTTTAAACCTACTTTTGCTGCTCATGGCTATAAGTAATGAGATTTCTTGTCTTGAAATAAGGGTTAAAAAATGAATTAAGGGTAATGTATGTTTGTGCCACAACCAATTGCAAATGCATCTTCTCAACAGTGCTTTACTAATTTCTTCCCCCAGATGGCACCAATAACCATATCAACATAGCCTTTTATTTCTAGTACACTACTCAACATTGTTTTCTTTTGTTTTTTCGTGTTTGACAGTGTTCAAGGCTTTACTAGAATAATTTTGTTTTTGGAATATACATGAACCAAAGCAAAACACAAGAATGCTAATAATGATGAAGATATTGAATTTTATTTGTTAAACATTGAAATATTTAATTTGAAAACCTCAAATTCGTGCAGTTAGACATATATTAATCAAGTGTTAAGGGTATTTATTGAAATATTGAAGTAAGGTAGTCAGTAAATGGATAAAAACAAAATGTTGGAAGTACTTAAGCCTGGCAGCATTTGTAGAGATAGAAATAGTCAACACTTCGAGCCTGATCTTTCATTGCTCTTCTTGTTGAAGTCAATGAGCCTGCTTAATTATAATCATAAAAGCATGAGAAATGGACATCCGAACCATAGAAACGCATTACTCCTACTTTCTAACTCTTCAACAATCGCATACCCTTTTGAGCGGTGCTGACATTCGTGCTGCCTGCCAGATTGCACCAAATATTTATCACGTTTTGAGTTAAGAAGTATTTCGTCATATCTGTTTTAAATTAATGCCCTCTGATCCTCTTTTTCTGGATTAATTTGAAGCAATATTCACTGCTGTTCATCATACTTGCTGTAAATTCCCATATGTTGTAGAGAGGTCTTAAAGCTTATTTTGAGCACTGTTGCAATTGTTACATAGTAATATCATTTCAGAGGGTGCCAGATGGCTGGGGTATCAACAGCCAGTAATTAATTGTAAATGAGTAACTGCCAATAATAAACTTAGGGGTGTGAATTAAAACAGCAGTGTTCTATAAGCATTGCTGGATCTCTCAAATTGCACAGCAGCCATTAAATGAGTTAGATTGTTTGTTATGGGTTTTAACTGTACTGGTTTCTCAAGTGGAGTGCAGCTCCATTCATACTACAAAGATAATGCAATATAATATTGTTCATGTAATAAGTTAATAATACCTTATTTCATGTGTGCGTGGCCAAAAATCTGAATAAATCAAAATGATGTCCATTGATTTCTGGAGTATATAACATGCATGTTATTTGAAAGAATAACTTGGTACAATGTTGTTGTCTTGAAGAAAAACAATGCTACATATTTTGGTTAATCTCTTGATTTTTCTTCATTTGTTTGCTGTTAACCTAACTGTATAACTATAAACTTCATTATGTTTTGTATTTTGAATAATGAGTGTTTCACACAGTTGGTCAAGGAGTAGGGAAGAGGCTGTGACTTGGAGGTTCAATATTGTGAGAGGTGCTAATCAGGTTGCGCCGGAAGGAATATTAAAACGAATGTTGCAAAGCTCAACATGATCGACAGGTCCCAACAATGTAGCCATATTAAAGCAAAGCAGTGTTAAACAGGACAACTTTGAAGAAAAACTTACTGTATAAGTAGGACAAAGTCCTTTCAATGGTGTAGGTGGAGGAGGAAAGCGACAGTTGATTCCCTTTTAGGCTAATTCTTCCCCCTCCTCTTTCTGAAGCCGACAATTTGACGGTTGGAAATGCATGCTTGCGCAGTGACATTCCTCTTGTATACAGGCAAATACATCATTCTAGACCTGTGAAGTACTTAAGTATATCAATAGCTGGGATGCTTTTATATTTTTCTCTCTCATCCTACCAAAAGTAGTGTCATGTTTGTTTTAAAAGCTAGGCGAGCTATCTTAACGCTTAATGTAGCTGCTGCCTTGGATGCTGCAAAGCAAATTCAGTTTTGTACTGTTGACCTTTTCCTTACCCAGAGGCAGCAGTAGATAGCATCAGAATGATTCAGTCCTGTGACATATGAACGTTTACAATCCATCTGTTTGTATCGATGTGACTCTTCAGTTGGTTATGGATTTGTCCATTGCCATTCAAATCCAAGCAGTTGAAAGTGAATGTAGAAAAGAAAGATATTTCTTCAGCTGTAGAAGAATCAAGGGATGGAAGTACTTATTGCACCTGGCAGCAGCTGTCAGGATTGGTACGAAACCAGGAGAATGAATCCTTTTCCAACATAATATTACAAAATAAAGAAAAGTTTGTTTTTTATTTACCTTTTTTGGTGGGCGCTGTTTGCAAGACCATAATCTTCTGTTTCTGTGTGCTTGTTTAACTCAAGGAGGTTCGGTTTCCTAGAAGCATTATAAAACAGCATAAAAAAGGCATAACAACACATACCAGGAAACTACAGCTTATTTGAAATAGCCACTCTGCCTGAAAAACAGGTTGGCCCAATATTGGGTTGGAGCTCCTTTTGAGGCATCCCTAGGACGCAGATGTTGGTCCTTGGAATTGGCCTTTGTTACATTTGTTTTACAGCGACCACAGAGCAAACCAAAGTCCAGTTTCTAGAGATAACAAGGTGTAGAGCTAGATGAACACAGCAGGCCAAGCAGCATCAGAGGAGCAGGAAGGCTGACGTTTCGGGCCTAGACCCTTCTTCAGAAATCAGTTTTTAAAGTTTAAAAATATCATTTTCTTTAAGTCTGTTTTATTATAAAACAATCTGGGTTGGGCAGCAATATGAATTTGAGGTTACATGATTTTATTAAATGGAGGAGCAAGGTTTAATGGCCAAATGGTCTATTTTTGCTTTTCATTACACGTTAACACATTTTAAATTTGACTTCATGGAACTATTAAGAATGTTAACTGACTTGTACATATATCGCTGCTGAAGCTTTAGAACCACCCAAGGATAAAATAATGAGCAACAGGTTTATAGAGTTGGAGGTGATTGCAAAAATGACCTGGAAGAAGGCTGGGATGATAAACTAAAGTTATTAAGAGACAGAAAGTCATTGAAGAATGGGGTTCAACCATCAACCATCACAATGTCATTGTGATGACAACAATAATCTTAATAATGCCATTGACAGCTTTACATCTGAGCTTCTCAGAGAATGCTGAAGCTGGCCAAGAGGGCAATGGTATAATAGAGTCTGGAGAATGGCTCGGGAGAGACAATTTTCAGCAACTAGAGTGAAATGAAGTGGGGGGCGCAGCATGGAGGAACATATTAGATGATATTATGGATTAGAAATATGTTCATAATGATGGAGGGGATAAAGAGGTGGGAATTCACCTCATGGTTGAACATTACACTGAGGTTGCACACGATCTGCTTTAACCTGAGATATTGGACAAGAAGAGGAATGATGGAGTTAGTGTCAACAGCCAAAGATATTAGCTCCAGTTTTAGTAATATTTAACTGGCATAACTAACTGCTCTTCCAAACGGGATGTTGTGGAGGAGTGGAGAAGGTTAAGAGACATTGTTATGAGGTAGAACTGGGTGTCCCATCTGTGGGTGAATTTCACTGAGGAATAGCATGCAGATGAGGGAAGGACTAAGGATTTTTGGGGACTGATAAGATGATAATGCATGAATGGGTAAAAAAGCCATTGCTAGAATTATTCTGGCTGTTCAATCTTGTTTTGCATTTCCCTTTTCCCCTGAGGTGGGAGGAGCTTCAGCTTCATCCATCCAAACCCCACTGATATGGCCCTTCAGTTTTTCACACCATGTTAAAACATTGAATTGTCGTTCATTTTCCAGAAATACATACACATGTTATCATGGTTGTTCATCATACATGCAGAGTTTTCTTTCTACTTCATTAGCTCTCTTTCACCTAAATGAAACAAACAGTGCACTCATAAAATGCTGTATTTGAAATAAGTGAGCAAAATCATTTTTCAAATGGAATGAAAGGATTGTTGGAGTTACCAAGTGCATTCGCCAACTGCTTTTTGCTACCACCATATGTTTTCACTACTGCTTGCGTTTCTGCAAGCACTGTGTACAAAGCATTCAATTAAAGTGATTCATTTACCAGGTAGCAAGCAGCCTGCACAGTTCATATTTACTGAACTGTGCTTTAAAAAGGAAGAAAAACATGCCTGTATTTGAATTAGTTGATTTTTATGGTCCTGCTGATAAAGGGCAGATGTTCTCATGTTGCAGTTTTCCCAGATTGTGGCTCTCAGATGGGTCTGCAGTTAGGTTAGACTGTGTATAGGAACTGGAATATCTGTAGCTAAAGCTGCACTATGTATCCCTTTCATGAATGCTCTTCCTGCTTGATACTTTTGTATATTAAGTATGTTATAATTTTCATTTTTCAAAGAACATCACGAAACTAAGATGTCACAGTTCTGATGCTGAAAAAGCCGCAACAGAAGGTTTTTGGTGTTTCTTCTTATTCCCCCCTGCACCTGAGGTTTGGCCAATCAATTTTCTGTAACTTGTTAACAGAATTTTGCGCTGGTTCCTCGGCTAAACCAAAGCTTTTGGAATTTCGCAATTAGATTAGCGACAACTAGGTATTATGTGCTGTCCTGTGTTAAAATTAGTAAGCATGCAAAATATATGAAGTCAGTGAAGTTTGTGTTCATTTCAAAGTGATAAATATCTGAAAGCATTAGTACCTCTTAGTCCTTACTTATAATTTTAAAGTGCTGCATTTTAAAAAGAACTTATTGTGTGAAAACATGGTAGAAATTAATTGTGTGCAGTTGATTTTTTTTTGTTCTTGACTTCCATGGTCATGCAAATTGAATAAATACTGATTCAGGGCCCATGTTCTGAAGTCTGTGTCAGTATTCTTAGATTCATCTTCTATAGTAGTTGCGTTCTTGTGTGACTTCATTACCTGTATGTCAGGAAACACTGGCTTTCTACTCAGAAGGAAGTTTAGTCTCTGAAGGCCTTTGGAAACTGATTTGTCAGGTAATCAATGCTGATCTGAACACTTTATCTGCATTACCTTACTGAATAACAACTTTGATCTAGCACCTTTTAATGTAATAAAATATTCTAAGATGCTTCACAGGGTGCAATCAGACAAAAGTTGACAACAAACTTGGTATGTTTTCAAATCCTCTTAAAAGAAGAGTGCTATAGAGAGGCAAAGAAGTTGAAGAAATTCCAGAATCTAGTTTGAGATGGCAGAAGCTATTGTTGCCACTGTTGTAGGGATGTCAAGAGCCCAGTTAGCGGCTTGTACAGAGGAGCAGAAAGGTTCATTCTCGTAACCTCAAAAATTACTTTATTAACATATTAAACAAGACACGTGTTGCTTAAATGCTTTTATCACAAAACTAGACTGTATATATTTTCCCACAAACTGAATTAGGACCCAATTATACACCAACTGGAATCCTTTGGCACCCGCCAAGTGGTCACAGAATATGAAAGCTAGTACCCGATCAGAATAGCTGCTGCTGACAAGGGCTGATGCTGGCCGGGCGCTGCAGCCTATGTTGCCGCCACATCCTTGATGTACGGTCTGCTCTGCGATAGTTGGCCTCCGGAGTTTTCACCGGCTGCATGCCCCGAGGGTCGTCTTTCTATTTATTTCTTATCCCTCTCAAGTCGTGCTGTCTTCTTCCTGTTGGCTCAGGCTAATTCATTTATCGCGTGCCTTTACCTTATTGGCCCTGGCCCAGAGACTTAGGTAGCATCTCCTCATTAGTTCTCGTTCAAATAAGGCCTTTGCATTACCTCATCTTTGTTACTTTTTGCAGAACTTAATTAATTCAAAACGGTTTAAATCGGCTCAAACTGGCACCTGGGCGCAGGTTGTTTTTAGTTCACAAGCTGCTTTTTTCGTTTCAGCACCGTTGTATTCAGTACTCCCTGTTAGCGATATCAGCGGCTGGTACCTTTTCTGTCTACCTCTGTCTCTCTGCAGCCTCTGGCTAACGGAGAAGAAGTTTGAGGCGTGAGTTGAAGGAGTACAGAAATCTGGTCGAGATTACAGAGATTGACAGAGCAAGTTGATGAGGACTGGAGCACAAAGATGAGGGCTTAAAAATTGAGGTTTGATAGATTGGAAACCACTGTAGAATGGTGAAGAGTGATGAATGAACAAGATCCAGCATGAATCAGGATTCGGGCTGCAGATTTTTGTATTTATGGATGGTGGAAAATGGGTGTCCACTAAGCATTGGAGCAGTTAAGTCTGAAAGTATTAACATCATAGATAAGGGTTTCATAAGCAGATAGTCCAAGGCAGAGATTGGATGAAGTTGGAAACAAGTGGGCTTTGTGATGAAGAAAATATGGGCTTGAAAATTCAATCCCAGGTCAAATGGGATGTGACAATTCTGGTGTAGTGTGAAATAATTAAAGAAATTATCCCTTGAAATTTTTTTGCAACAGCTGAGATCCATTCTATTCATAGTCATACAGTGTAGAAACGGACCGTTTGGTCCAACCAGTCCATGCCGACCATCCCAAACTAAACCAGTCCCATCTGCCTACGTTTTAGCCATATCCCTCCAAACTTTTCCTGTTCATGTCTTTTAAACGTTGTAACTGTACCTGCATTTGCCACTTCGTCTGTGTAATAAAAAAACAAGTTGCCCCATGTCCTTTTCAAGTCTTTCTCCTCTCATCTTAAAAATATGCCTCCTGGTTTTGAAATCTCCCATCCTAGGGAAAAGACCCTTGCTATTTACATTATCTATGGCTCCTCATGATTTTATAAACCTCCTTAATGTCACCACTCAACCTCCTCTGTCAGAGGAAAGAAGTCCCAGTCTATCCAGCCTCTCCTTATTACTCGAACCCTCAAGTCCCTGCAACATCCTGGTAAATCTTTTCTGAAGTGTCTCCAGTTTAATATCCTTCCTATAACAGAACAACCAGAACTGCACACGGTACTCCAGAAGAGTCCTGTGCAACCTCAACGTGACTTCCCAACTCCTATATTCAAAGGTCTGAGCAATGAAGGCAAGCGTGCTTAATGCTGTTTTAACCTCCCTATCTGTGATGCAAATTTCAAAGAATTATGTACGTGAACCCTTAAGTCTCTCTTCTACAACACTACCCAGGCCCCTGCCATTAATTGTATAAGTCCTGTCTTTGTTTGTTTTACCAAAAAGCAATACTTTACATTTATCCAAATTAAACTCCATCTGCCACTCCTCAGACTTGATGAGCTGAAGGGGATTCCTAAATCCCCTCTGTACCATGATTGGCATGATTCTATGATGGTAGATAAAGACTGCCCTTTTTGAATATATAAAATTAATCCACTGCAGCCAGTGTGTTTAAACGACATCATATGGTAACTTGCTGTTGTCAAAATATAGTTGATGCCAAATGTGAGCAGTACAAGACCACACTTTTCAAATTGTTTCACACTTAATTCCTAGTTTCTACAAAATTAACTATAATGCATTACAGAACATCATCTGTTTATTTTCATTCTTTGTATACTTCTTACAGGTTTATTTTTAAAACGAGTAATTTGTGTCAAATCTCAGTAGTGATCTGTGAGAATGTCGAATGTTCTAAATTAACTTCTAAAATATTTTACAAAAACTAACCTGAATGTACTGTACATTGGGAAGTTGACGTGGTCAACTTTTTATGGCTTGGGTTTCTGATATCATTTTTTAAAAGCAGCATATGTCAACAGAAATGAATTCCCATCTGTTCCTCTCTCTTGCTTAATATACCAAAAGTCGAACAACAATGGTCCAGGACAATGCATAGCTGTATTTGTAATTACAGGTGTGATGTAAAAATGACACATTAATCAGCCTCTTTATCGTAGAAGTAAATCTTTTCTATCCTGTAATCAGCATTTGTTTTGTACTTGTTTTATTAGTGGGATCCATCTGCTGCCTGAGAGAATGTTTAATTTTGAAATCTAATAACTCAAGTGATTCAACCTGGTTTAAAAATTAACCATTAGAAACATGTTCAAATGCCAACTGTCAAAAGGAATGTGGAAAAAAAAGCCTGTTTATCTTTGTGAATATTAATCAAAATGAAGAATAGAGGCTTTTAAAATTAAATGTGACTATTTCATTTTTTAATATTGTAGTATATCAATTTTCATGGAAATTTGTGAAACTAATCCTTGTGTCTCAATGTTTTCTGTTAACGTATCAGACAGAAGTCAGAATCTGCAAAGCCACGTTTCTTCAGTAATTGCAAACATTTGCTTACTGTTGAGCAGAAGAATATTCTTTTGTGTATGGTTACTTCAACGCAGCCAATTAAATTATGATGCAATATATTTCTGTGCTTCATGGTTCATTTTAAATATTCAATCTCTGGATTATTTAAAGAAATTATTTGTGATAATAATTGTTCATCAGTCTATTTTTCTAATAACTTTTTATTTTCTTCTTCACCTGAAACTAGGATGTACTGAACGTACTTGCCAAACATTGTTCACCCCGCTTCTTTTTAATTGGTTTGCCTGGTTTCACCATGATGGTTGGAGATTTCATCACAGTTGCAACCCAAGTCCTCAATTCAGATGTGGTGGATGTGAGTACAACTGCTTTGTCTATGGATTTCTCCACTCAAACAGGTGTTTGTTCATTAATGTCACATGAGACAGATTGCTCCGTGCCGATACTGTGCCATCAAATGTGTGAACTGCACTAGCATAAAGGTGTTTCATCCAAAGGCTAGAATGAGACCAACTATATAGTCGTACTGCTGCAAGTCTTATACAAAAATGATTTCTAAATCTTAGTAGCTGTATTTTTCTAAATATAATTATGCTAAAGCCTGAATATTTATTATTTAGAAGTATAGAGTAGTTGCAACACAGATTAAGGCCCATCAAGCAGTTAGGTCCAAGCCAGTTATCTCGCACACCTTCGTGTAGTGATGTCTCCTCACCTTTTCCCTATAGTCCTGCAATTTTTTTTCCTTTTGATTTTCTAATATTGGTTTGAATCTTCCTTCACCATGCTCTTAGTAGTCTGTTCTGGCTCCTAAGCATTTGCTGTTTTGAAAACCTCTTTCTTCGTGGTGCCTTTGACTTTTTTGACATTCACCTTTTAAATTGGTGTCCTTTGGTTCTTGACCTTTCCATCAATGGGAAAAGTTTATTCTTATACACTCTGTCTAGACACGTCATGAATTTGAACATGTCTTATTTCCTCTCACTCTTTCGTGAGGAGAACTGTTCCAACTTTTCCAATCTATCCTAATGACTGAAGGCAAAAGCAGATGTTTTCAGTATCTCATTTAGTACCTTGGCAATGGTCCTTGCCTCCATGTAAAAATCTCCTTTTGGTCTGCAATAAACCCCATTTCTCTTTTTTTGACACATCTTTATGATTTATATGTCAATGAAATGCATCTAGATTCACTTTTATGTTGGCTGCTATTTAACCAATTCTCAATTTGACCACCTGAGCTTTGTTAATTGTGTTAGAGGGACTCTGACTTTTATTGTCTGCCCTTTTTCCCTTAATCCAAATTTTTGATTGTACCCAAATCATCCTTTCTTTAAAGGCAGTCCATTGTTCAGTTACAATTCAATTTGCCTGTCAATCTTAATTCCAATTTACCTGGGCCAGATCTGCTGTCACTCCATTAGAATTGGTCGTCCGCTGATTCATTCATAATTACTTTGGATTGTACCCTGCCCTTTTCCAAGGTAACTAAAGATACTATAGTATTATGATCAATGACTTCTAAATGATTATTGACATTGATCCACTTCACTCACCTCATTTTCTAGAATCTCATCCAGCAATGTTGCCTTCCTTGTTACATCAGAAACAGTGATTTAAAAGAGTCTTCTGAACATTCTTCAGGAATTCTTCCCCCAATCTGCTCCTTATGGAATAACTTTCCCTGTTATGTCAGGATAATTAAATTAACCATTATAACTGTCAAAATTTTGCACCTTTCAGTAGTGTCCTTGTAAAATTTGCTTTTTTACACCATACCCATTGCAGTTTATAGAATGTGTACATAGTAGTGTAGTGGTATGCCTATTATTTTGTTGGATCTGACTGGCTGAATTTTTTTCCTTCATGCCACTAAGGCATCTTTTTTCTCCAATACCGTGATATTCACCTTCTTCAATAATACACCCATTGTTCTTTTATTGTTGGGGTCCACTAGCGTTAATGCCATTGATGTCAATGGGATGCTCTCATGATCGTGAGGAAAGGTCAGTGATGAAGCAGCTGAAAATAGTTGGACACGATGGCAGATCTCCTCAATATGAATACAGAACTTTGACCAGTCTTATTGATATATTGATATCAATGTACATATGCATCATGGAACACAGATTAGTTAAGAAGAGGTCATGTTTATTCGTTTGTTCACCAACTTCTGCAGACCCAGTCTAGCGCTATGTCCTTTGGGACTTGATCAGCTTGGTCAGTAGTGGTACTGCTAAGTCACACTTGGTGATGGGCATTGAAGTCACCCACCCAGAATACATTGTGTGTTTTTGTTACCCTCAGTAATTCCTCCAAATGGTAACCAGTATGGAGGAGAAATGATTTTTTACCCAATGGGGTAGGATGTAATCAGTAGGAGGTTTCCTTGCCTGTTTTTGACTTTGTTAGTGAGGAGGACTGAGTTTGCCGTTGTTGTTTCTTGATCCTTAGTCAGCGTCAGGTTGTCCAATGAATTTCATTCCTTCCTTTGAGAATTTCATGCTTTGATACAACTGAATAGTGTACTTGGCCACTTCAGAGTCAACCACATTGTTGTGGGTCTACAGTCTTGTAGGCCGGATGAGATTTTTATGATAACGAGCATTGGTTTCATGGTCATGGTTAGACTTCTAATTCCAGATTTTTATTGAATTTCAACTCCACTGCCTTCTGTGGTGGGATTCAAACCTGGGTTCCCAGAACATTACTAGTCTAGTGACAATACCACTGCACCATTTCTTCTCTTCCTCCTGAAATCTCACCAGACACGCATTCATCTGCTCATTCTTATCATTTCTGTACTCTTGAAGTTGCTACATTTGAGATCTTTCATTTTAGTTTCTTTCCTAGCTTCTAAATCTCTGCCTACAGGACTTCATTCCTCTTTTTACTTACGTCGTTAGTACCACTATAGACCATGACTGCTGGCTGTTCACCATTGTCCATAGTGTTGTGCAGCTGCTTAGTAACTTCAATAACAAGGTGTAGAGCTGGATGAACACAGCAGGCCAGGCAG
>NC_063340.1:13256290-13389467 GCF_021869965.1 Rhincodon typus
CTTTCCTGCTCCTCTGATGCTGCCTGGCCTGCTGTGTTCATCCAGCTCTACACCTTGTTATCTCAGATTCTTCAGTATCAGCAGTTCCTACTATCTCTGCTTAGTAACTTCTTTGGCAACTGGGAGGCAACATGCCATCATTAATTCACCTCAGCAGGTACAGAAGTGCCTTGCTGTTGTCCTAATTATGAAATTCCCTCTGACTATTGCATTTTCCATCTACTTCCTGCCCCCACGAACCTGAAACCCTCAGTCGTGCACAGTTGAGCCAGCTGTGGAGCTGTGCAAATGAATCTGGCTAGTGGAAAAATCCTTGTCATCAGTCTTTAGAACAAGATAGTGGTTGGGGAATGAGATGCAGTCAAGGTACTCCTGTATTATCTGTGTCTTGCTTGACCAAATTGTTCTGCTGTTTGTTTTAAAATATCTTGTATATTCCGTAGGCACCGCGATATGAAGCACAGATTCTTCTTGGATCTCTGGTTTGTTTTCCTAATCTATACCAACAGATGTCACTGCTACAGCCTGTAACTGGTGCTGCTGACATCATCACAGGGAATGAAGATATCAAGGTAATGCAGGTTAACTGACTGGAACAGAGAAAAAGTTGATGTGCCAAAAATTTTGACTGCAATGTTAATTAGTGTTACAGACAAATTTAACTTACGTTACTGTGACTAACTAGACATGTACTCTTAAACTTATATTTAAATCAGACATCCTTGCAATTCTTAGAATTACATGTTGTTCACTTTCTTTGCAGCTGTAGAAATCGTTTGCTTTGGAGAAACAGCTCCTCATTTTAACTGGCCAACTGCAAACTATTTATGTGTCAAATCTTATGGCTATGACTACTGGCTTTGGCCAGGTTAATCATACTCCTCCTGTAATGCCACTTCTCTATTAAACATTTGAGTGTTAATTGTTTTTACATGGTTCGTAGCTATCCAGTCATAGCCAGATAATTTTCTGTAATGACTTGTATACCAACCTCCACTTCATCTGCATGCTGTTCTTCCAAAAGTATTTTAGATCCAACATATTTGCTGATGATGCCTAGCTTTACTGCACCACATTCAATTTTGACCCCTCCACTGCCTCTGATTTGTTCCACTTGTTATCCAACATCCAATAGTAAGCAAGAATTTCTGCCAGTTAAATATTAGAGGAAGACCAAAGCTATATTTTTGGTTGCTAATTCCATTCCCTCGCAAACAATTCCATGATTTGTCTCCGATGGAACTAGGTTATTCACAATCTAGCTGATACATTGGATCCTGAGCTGAACTTTTGGCCCCTATCCTTTTAACATATGTTATATTGCCCATATGTACTGCTGAAACTTTCATCAATTTTACTTTCAGATTTTACTATTCCATTAGTCTCCTGACTACTCTGCTATCTTCCTCCCTTCATGATTGAACTGACCTGAAACCTAGCTGCCTGTACCTAAACTTGCATCAAGTCCTGTTAACTTATCACCAAGTCAGTTTTTTTTTCCCTATTCATTTGTGGGATGTGGGCGTCGCTGGCTGCCCAGCATTTCTTACCCATCCTAGTTGCTCTTGAGAAGTGGTGGTGGTGAGCTGCTGCCTTGAATCCCTGCAGTCCTCCTGCTGTAGGTTGACCTACCATACTATTAGGGATGGAATTTCAGGATTTTGACCCAGCGACAGTGAAGGAACGGCGATATATTTCCAAGTCAGGATAGTGAGTGGCTTGGAGGGGAACTTGGAGCTGATGGTGTTCCCATATGTCTGTTGCACTTGTCCTTCTAGATGGAAGTGGTCATGTGTTTGCAAAGTGCTGTCTGAGGATCTTTGGTGAATTTCTGCAGTGCAACTTGTAGATGGCACACACTACTGCTACTGAGCTCGGTGGTGCAGGGAGTGAATGCTTGTGGATGTAGTGCCAATCAAGCGGGCTGCTTTGTCCTGGATGGTATCAACCTTCCTGAGTGTTGTTGCGACTGCACTCACCCAGGCAAGTGCGGATTATTCCATCACACTCCTGACTTGTGCCTTATAGATGGTGGACAGGTTTGAGGAGTCAGGAGATGAGTTACTTGCTGCAGTATTCCTAGCTTCTGACCTGCTCTTGTAGCCACTGTGTTTATATTATGAGTCCAGTTGAGTTTCTGGTCAATAATAACACCTAGGATGTTGATAGTGGGCGTTCAGTAATGGTAACACCATTGAATGTCAAGGGACGGTGGTTAGATTATCTCTTATTGGTAATGGTCATAGCCTGGCATTTGTGTGGCCCGAATGTCACTTGCCACTTGTCAGCCTAAGCCTAGATATTGTCCAGATCTTGTTGCATGTGAACGTGGACTGCTTCAGTATCTGAGGAGTCATGAATGGTGCTGAACATCCCCACTTTTGACCTTACAATAGAGGGAAGGTCATTGATGAAGCAGCTGAAGATGGTTGGGCCTGGGATACTATCCTGAAAAACTCCTGCAGAGATGTCCTGGAGCTAAGATGATGGACCTCCAACAACCACGACCATCTTTCTGTGTCAGGTATGACTCCAACCACCAGAGAATTTGCCCCCTGATACCCATTGATTCCAGTTTTGCTAGGGCTCCTTGATGCCACACTCAGTCGAATGCAGCCTTGATATGAAGGGCTGTCACTCTCACCTCATCTCTGGAATTCAGCTTTTTTTTTGTCCATGTTTGAACCAAGGGTGTAATGAGGCCAAGAGCTGAGTGGCCCTGGCAGAACTCAAACTGGGCGTCACTGAACAGGTTATTTCTGAGCAGGTGCTGCTTGATAGCACTGTTGACACCTTCCATCACTTTGATGATTGAGAGTAGACTGATGGGGCAGTAATTGGCGGGTTGGATTTGTCCTGCTTTTTGTGTACAGGACATACTTGGGCAATTTCCCACATTGTCGGGTAGATACCAGTGTTGTAATTGTGCTGGAATAGCTTGGCTATGGGAGCGGCAAGTCTGGAGCACAAGTCTTCACTACTATTGCCAGAATTTTGTCAGGGCCTGTAGCCTTTGTAGTATCCAATGTCTCCAACCATTTCTTGATATCACATGCAGTGAATCGAATTGGCTGAAGACTGACATCTGTAATGCTGGAGGAGGCTGAGGTGGATCATCCACTCGGCACTTCTGGTTGAAGATTGCTGCAAATGCTTCAGCCTTATCTTTTGTGCTGATGTTTTCGGCTCTTATATCGTTAAGGATGGGGATATTTGTGGAGCCGCCTCCAGTGAGTTGTTTAATTGTCCACCACTATTCATGACTGGATATGGCAGGACTGCAGAGCTTACATCTGATCTGGTTGGTTGAGATCGCTTAGCTCTGTCTATCACTTGCTGCTTTCGCTGTTTGATATGCAAGTAGATCTGTTTGGTGGCTTCACCAGGTTGATACCTCATCTTCAGGTATGCCTGGTGCTGTTCCTGGCATGCCCTCCTGCACTCTCCAGTGAACCAGGGTTGATCCCCTGGCTTGATGGTAATGGTTGAGTGGGGGATATGCCGGGCCATGAGGTTACAGATTGTGCTGGAGTACAATTCTGCTGCTGTTGATGGCCCACAATGCCTCGTGGATGCCCAATCTCGAGTTGCTAGGTCTGTGTGAAGTCTGTCCCATTTAGTACGGTGAGAGTGCCACACAATACGATGGAAGTTATTCTCAATGTGGAGGCGGGACTTCATCTCCACAAGGACTGCGCGATGGTCACTCTTATCAATACTGTCATGGACATATGCAACTGCAGCTGGCAGATGAGTAAGGATGAGGTCAAGTATGTTTTTCTGTCTTGTTGGTTCCCTCACCACTTGCTTCAGATCCAGTCTGGCAACTATGTCCTTTAGGACCCGACGTGATTGATCAGTAGTACTGCTGCCAAGCCACTCTTGGTGGTGGACTTTGAAATCTCCCACCAAGAATACATTTTGTGCCCTTGCCATCCTCAGTGTTTCCTCTAAATGTTGCTAAACTTTGAGGAGTACTGATTCATCAGCTGAGGGAGGATGGTATATGGTAATCAGCAGGAGGTTTCCTTGCCCGTGTGTAACCTGAAACCATGAGGCTTCATGATGTCCGGAGTCAATGTTGAGGACTCCTAGAGCAACACATTCCCGACTGTATACCACTGTGCTGCCACCTCTGCTGGCTCTATCCTGCCGGTGGGACAGGACATAGCCAGGGATGGTGATGGTGTGTGTATTGTCTGTAAGTTGTGATTCTGTGAGTATGACTATGTCAAGCTGTTGCTTAACTAGACTGTGAAGCAGCTCTCCCAATGTTGGCACTAACCCCCAGATGTTACATGAGGAGAACTTTGCAGGGTTGACAGGGCTGTTTCTGCCATTGTCTTTTCCAGTGCCCAGTTTGATGCCAGGTAATCAGTCCAGTTTCATTTCTTTGAGACTTTGTTGCAATTGGTACAACTGAGTGACTTGCTAGGCCGTTTCAGAGGGCAATTGAGATCAATCATGTTGCAGTGGGTCTCGAGTCACATGTAGTCCAGACCAGGTGAGGGTGGCAGATTGTCTTCCCTGAAGGATATTTGTGAAAAGTTCACTGTTCCACACTGCCTGTGTCCAGCAGTGCCTTTAGTTTAAATTCTGAAATGAGATTGTTTCATTCAATGGCTTTGCATCTCCTTACCTCTCAAATCCTCTCCAATTCTGCCCTTTTCCACAACTCTTGAGTTTCATCACTGGTCCCTTGGCAGCCATGTCTTAGTTGCCAAGGATCTAAAACCTGAAATGCCCTCCCAAAACCCCCATACCATTTTGCCTGTAAGATCCTCAAAACCTACATCTCTGATTAATCATTTCTCCATCTGACCTAAGATATCCTTCTGGGGTTTAGTGCTATTGTGATTAGCACCTGGAGCATTGTATGCAGTTTTTGTCTCCTTAACCTGAGGACGGCTATTCTGGCTATTGAGGAAGTGCAATGAAGATTTTCCAGACTGGTTCCTGAAATACCAGGTCTGACGCATGAAGACTCGCTGGATTGGTTAGGTCTGTATTCACTAGAGTTTAGAAGAGTAGGTGGGAAAGATGTCATGGAAACCTATAAAATTCTAACAGCACTGAACAAGGTAGGTGTGGGAAATATGTTCTCAATGACCAAAGCCAGTGGTCACAGTCTAAAGATAGAGAGGAGACCATCAATGACAGATGAGGAGAAATTTCTTCACTTGGAGAATGGTGAACTTGTGGAATTCTCTAGTACAAAAAGTGAGGCAAAAACCTTGAATGTTTCAAAGGAGAGAGATATATATTTTTTCTGCCTAGGGGATCAAAGGATTGAGGAGAAAGCAGGAATTAGGGTACTGAGTCGGATGATCAGGAATGACCATCTTGAAAGTTTGAGCAGGCTTAAATGGCTGAATGACCTTCTACTGCTCCCATATTCTGTGTAGTGATCCAGTGAAGTGCTTTATGATACTTCACTACATTAAAAACTGTACAAATGCGTATTTTGAAGTAGGAATTGACTTATCTGTAGGAAACCAATAATCATGCAGTAGATCAGAAGATTGATGTTAGAATTTCAGGGACTACAATGGTGTGGATGTTGGACAGGTTTAAAAAGGCTAAGCATGTGCCATATCTGTAATAAATATGTAAGATTGAGAGACCAGAACAGCAGCTGTGCGAACAGCAAAATCTCCACATGTAGAAATGTTAAAGTTTAGTTCCATAATATAATAACAAAACTGTAAACTCGACACCAAAAACTGTAAAGTTCAATGATCTTCTTCCATTATTTCTCAAAAACTCCTGTGCTGTGCATGACGCAATGTTGCATGGTGCAGTTTCTTTAAGATGCATGCATATTAAAAAGATTGCATCTTGTGTATGACCTGTTTGCCCACAATGCCACAATTTGCTGATTTGTTATGTGTTTAATGGTACAGAAGAAGCATTGCCCTATTGGTTCTCTCTCTTCAAATGAAATTGTTTGTTCTGGGAGACAGGATGGAACTCCTTTGCATAGACAGCATATTATAAGTTTAGGGATTGCCTAGACCTTTCCCACTGGTATGTTCGCTCCCATAAGTGGTCGAACCACCTTGTGTTCAATAGTGTACCTGCTTTCAAAGTATTTATCTGGACAGTAACGAGTCTTGAACAGAACGATAATGCATGATCTGAACTGAATATTAGATGTATTGCTCTGCCTGTGTTTGCACTTCTTCAATCTTTCTGCAAGTGAGTATTGAAGCACTTGATGTGATGTGAATTGTTAAGCTGTTTTATTTCACAGTAAGCCAGCGAACATGCAATGTAATAATCGAAGCAAATTCCACATAACTTCATCTCAATTTTGTTCTTGAAAGTTAAATAAAAATAGTCATCGACGTGCTCCGTTCCTCTTCTGGGCTAACCTCTTTTTGATATTATCTTTCTTTTAGACTAACAATTTAAAAAGCTCCATTTTTCAGTTTCTATTTCCTGGCGGGGTCCATTGTCTAAAGACTTGACTTCAGATTTTCATTATCCTTTAATCATTCTAGCCAATGGGAAGGCAGAGTTTCTAATTTCCTCTCTTCAATGACTTGCCAGAAGGATTGTTAGTAAAACCTACTACCTTCCCCCTTTTTTTTAAGACATGCATTTTAAAGAAGGACATCTGATTGGGGTGATCATCACAGTGAGTGGTTTTTGGGGATGATCACAGTTGGCAGGGATGCAGTGACAGTGCAAGTTGAGAACAGTTAGAGATCAGGTGGAAGAGCAAAGGGGTCACTGATGGAGAATTGAGAGCAGGAAGTGGAGCTGTGGGGACAGTGTAGATATTACGGCTGGTGAAGTGTACTGATCACAGGAATGCTTGGGCCTGCAAGCAGCACTCCTGCTCCTAGCCCAAAAACAACATTAATACCACTGAGCTTATGGATCCAAATCTTCCTGCCTATTTTTACTTTTGTTTCCTGAGGCTGAGGAAGTCGGACCCACTTGTTTTAGAAAATAATGCGTTAAAGTTCAGGTATACTGCTTCATTTGAATGTTTCATCATCTGACCTGTCCCTCAAGAGGAGATTGGCCATGTATCTTTCACTCTTCTATTAAAACCAGAAGTGAATGTGTTCAAGCTTGATTCTGTTCCTGATTCAAGATAAAAACAAATTGCTGGAGAAACTCAGCAGATTTGGCAGCATCGATGGAGACGTAAATAAAGATACCATTTTGGGCCCTTCTGAAGAAGGGTAGCCAGATCCGAAACGTTAACTCTGCTTTCTTTCCACAGGTGCTGCCAGATCTGTTGAGTTTCTTCAGCAATTTCTGTTTTTGTTTCAGTTTGAGAGCAAGTGGTTGGAGAAATGCCCCACTTAAAGAAAAAATGGTAATTTCATGTGAGTAGCATTCAGGAATCCCCTGCCTAGTAAAGAAAAAAAAATCTTGTATCCTATGTGGGCTGGTCCTCTCTCATACTAAATCTTCCTCTTAAAGTTTAAATAAAGACTAAGACAGATGAAATACTTTCAGATCACCTTCAAATTAGACTGAATTTCCACTGAAGTTCAGCTTTGTGTACGAGATTCCTTTCTCAGCATAGTATAAGAGGTTCAAAGACCTGACAGTAAATTTTGGGCAAGGAGACACTTAATTCAATGGTATTCAGATAATCCCTATTAAGCAAACAAGGTTTATTTAACAAAAGAAGGCTTTCCTCCAACTTCTAGTGGCACAATTGGCTTGTGACACCTCCTCTTGTTATTCGTCTGCTTAAAATTTCTGTGTAGAACCTCTCCAAATTTATTCTTTTTATCCCCTGCTATCATGAAGGGATATTCTCTTGTTATATTCAGATCTTATGTTCGGATCCTGTTATCTGTTTGCCAGTACTTCCATTAATTGCCAATTGTGACCATGATTCACAGTCACTTCTCAAAATTGTTCCAACCCAAACAGCATTTCTGAGTGCATTAATAATCCACACCAGGAACTTGTACAAATAAAGCATGAAGCAATATTCATAGCACACATTTATCAAAAACATCAAAGATACAAAAAGTACAAAAAGATTCAAATTTTCTGCAGTTGCCAACTCCGCGTCAGATATTGGGTGAAACTAAAAGGTGTGGAAGGGTCAATTTGACACCACTCTCCCAGTCCACTGTCATTCCTGGTTCCCATTTCACCCCAGCTATCCACGGTAGAAACCCCATTCTTCCATTTCCTCCAAGCCAACACCCTCCCCTATCACTTCTGCCCTCCACTCACTGTGATCTGATCTTATCTAATTGTTTTTAGTTTGGATCTGTTTAGTGCCTTGTTCTTTTAGGCAGGTATGTGAGGAAAGTTGATTCAATTTGGTAATGAGTACAAATTGAAGAGGGGAATTAGTAGTAAGGAAGGACTGGTGCAATTAATTGTCAGTCATGATGAGTTTTTTTCCCACTGTTGGTTGTGATTGCCCTTAACATTTTCCATTTCCACATTGGCAGGGTTGGAATGAGATTTTTATTAAGATTTTTCCGATATATTGCAATGTGCCAAATTTATCTTGGAATTGTCAAAAATGTATCTT
Source organism: Rhincodon typus (assembly GCF_021869965.1). Lineage (NCBI taxonomy): Eukaryota > Metazoa > Chordata > Chondrichthyes > Orectolobiformes > Rhincodontidae > Rhincodon > Rhincodon typus. Next base: position 13,264,812 of record NC_063340.1, read on the forward strand.
TTTATTTCAGTAATAGGTTTATGTCTTAAATATTTTTGAATTTTAGTAATGAATCTCGTACTGTAAATTTTATACTGTACACAGTACAGCAACAATGTAGTTTGAATCAAACATTTCACCTTTGCAGGGAAAATAAGTGATCCCAGGGACTGACAATACCGGGTAACTATCAGAGATGAATAGTTGCTTATTTCTGTCTTTAAAATAGTTCACAGAAGGTAGAGGACTTTTTTTTTATCCATTCAAAGGCTGTGGTTGTTTTGGCAAGGCCAACATTTTTGCCTTTGAAAAGTTGGTGGTGAACTGTCTTCTTGAATTGCTTTAGTCAAAATGACTAAGGTATTCCCACAGTGCCATTGAAGTTCCTGGATTTTGTCACAGTCGTGAAAAAATGGCAACATATTTCAGATGGTGAGACTTGGAAGAAAATTTGGAGGAGACTATGTTCCCTTCAGCTGCTGCCCATACTTTTAGGTGGGAGAGGTTGCAAGTGCAGCAGGTTCTTTAGAAGCCCAATCAAGCTGCTCTCGTGTGGCTTGTCAATGTCCCACTCATTAACCTTATGTATTTAGTTCTTTTAGTTTAATAAACATTCCAAGGTGTTTCACGGGAGAATTATGAAACAACATTTTACCCTTGCTTTATTATTAATCAAAACAGTTCTATCCAGATGTGAGAACTTTAAAGCCTCAAGCCTAAAGGACTTGTCGCATCATTACTATCTAATACCTCCTTTGGTAAACTGTACATTTCAAGATGAACTATTCTTTCACAGGAGGCAAATAACATGAGCAATGCAGCTTTTCAAAAAGAAGAAATTAAGTACATTTTAACAATATGCATATTGAGCACGCATAAGAGTCTAGCTGCTTTCATAGATATGTTGCTGACTTCAATGTAACTATTAAAGGCAGAAGTATATTTGTTTCATATACACTGTATTACATCACTTTGTTATCTAGCTGCCTGGCCTCAGCAAGGAAGGTTCCAGAAAAATGGCTTGTATGTTTTGCAAACAATTAACCTGTTCCCTGTATGAACATGGCAATGAGCTTTTGACATAATGGGAATTGTTTCTCTTCTTTGAATGCAGTTGGCAACTCAGGCACAAATTCTACACAAGATAATGTTAGTTTTGAAAAGCGTTTCTTTTCCTCAAACTCATCTGCCGGACACACAATCTGCTTTCAGCCCTTGTGGTCAGATGGCACTTTCCATTGTAACGTGTCAAAAAAGCACTCCTTTATATTTTTCAGTGGTCCAATGCTATACTTGAATTTTTTGCACCTGAAAGTGGGTTTATCACAAAGAAAAAGCATTTTTATCAGTGCCTAGTACACCTGTGAATAATGAATTTTAAATAAATGAAAATAATCTGAGAAAAATGTAGAGAATCATTTACTATTATTTTGAAGTGCAATAAACAGTTTTTTGTCTTTTTCCTTTTAATTCAAAACCTTCAACATTTGCCAGATTATATATTTGTGCCCAGACAGACCAGTTAATTTTCACAGCTCCTAGAAGGCCAGGAAGCTAGCATACTTCGTGTAAGCTCAACTAATCTTTAAATAACAAAGATACTTAATTTGGGGGTGTAGCTGGCTTTCATTGCAGTGCTTGCTATTAGAACTTCTTTAGAGCAGCTCAAAAGATTATTGTAACATGAAATTTTAGCACACAGCCCAAAGACTATGAAGCAGGGATTATTTATTCCACTGGCATCAGGCCATTACAACATGGAGGGAAGTTGAGGTTAATAATGGAAGACAGTATTTACATGGAATCAAGCCTACGGCTCATATCTGTTTGAGGAAATTCATTGTCTGATCCTTCTCCCCATCAGGATTTGGTCCCCATAAACACCATTTTCTCCAGGGAGAGTCCATTCAATTGCTCCAGCTGCCCTGCTATAAGTGCTTCCTGACCATCACCACCTGTAGCTAGAGGTTCCATTAGGTACTTTTCTGCTCGAGACTTGCTTTCCATGCAACTCCACATAGCGCACAGTGATCATTTGTGAAACAATTGTATGATTAATAAGTTCAACTTTGCCACGACAACTGAAATGTTCATGTCTGCACGGAGTTGTCAGCATTCTCTTCTTGAATCACTGACCTCGGCTAATTGTAAGGGTTGAAGTGTCATTCAGCAGTTGCTTAAGAGGATCTTCTCAGACTGTTAATTGTACTGGTACCTTCCAAAGAATTCAGGCACTATTACAGATCACCCACATTGGGGTCCAAGTCAGTCAGACCTTCAGAAGTTGAATCAGTTATTTCGGGTTCTGTCTTTGGTGGATCATCCCTCGCATTCTAGAATGGGAGTCAGCATCCCCACGTTGGATATACCACGTGAATTTGCAACATACAGGCCACTCCAGAATTCCTCATCACTACTAAATTCCATTTCACTTGATCCATGACACACCAACAGTTCAGTTTCTGTGATACTGCTGATTGCCTCCATATCATCTCCTAAACTTCTGACCTCAAACTATTCCTCTGTGTGAACAGTTTTCTGAAGGTTGCCCTCCAGCTATCAATTCCACAATACAGGTGTGGCCATTTATATCAGCCACTTGATGACCGTGCAGTTCGGGCTTCCTGATATTCTTTATCTTATTCTAATCCCTGATATTTCCGGTTGTGATAGCGTGCCCTTGTGCCAACTGGAGGTTCAGTTCTGTCAGCCTTGCAATCATCCAGTGTTTTTTATGTTCAGATCTCTCTCTGTCCTGTTGGACACCATCTCGAATACCTGACCTAGCCTCATGTATATGTACTCATCGATCTTACCATCCCCAACATCAGAGGCCATGATGACTCCAAGTATATTGTCCAGAAGAAGGAGTGGGCCTTGTCCAAAAAAGAGTTGGAGGAAAGCTTGTGGCCGAGGGCAGAGTGCTATTTTAAACCTAAACCAACTTTTGAAGGTACTTGGTCACTTCCATTTACACTCAGGAGGCAAGGTATGCAAGCAGTTATGTAGAGTGTGGTTGAATCATTTGCACTGTCTTTGATCTTCTGGTTGATGGCGGGTAGTGCTGCTCTTGTCAATGGCATGTACTTTGAAAATCTCCTGTAGGGTCTTGCTTTTGAAGTTGCACCCTGTTAATCCAACATGGAGCACAACCTACCATGTATTAACGCTCTGACAACAGTCAAGGCTTTTTAGTCATAGGTGGCAATGTGTAAACTTGGTGAAGACATCTTTGCGAAAGAGGTGGCATAATGGAAATGACACTGAACTAGTAATCATGAAGCCCCAGGCTAATGTTCTGGTGACATGAGTTTGAATCCCACCATGGCACATGGTGAAAATTGAATCCAATAAAAATCTGGAACAATACCTCGCCTAATTGTGACCTAGCCTAATTTAACCACTGTCGATTGTTGTAAAAACTCATCTCGTTCGCTATTGTCCTTTTAAACCTGTATAATATCTGTTGAGAAGGGATGGGTCTCTGTCTAATGACAGTGGTGGGTGTTGTTGCTGAGCGAAGTCTTGTTTGAAGTCCTCAGCCCTGACACAATTCCAACACATTTGGACATTCCTCTCTCCAATCTTTCAATCTTCCAATCTCTCCAGCTTCTTCCTCATTGGCAAGTAGGAGATATAACTAGCGCTAGTGCTTTCTTCCTCCGTGAGACATTAAGGAATCAAGGTAATGGAGAAATTTAAATCTAATAATAATTTTAAACTTTTGAGGCAGGGAAATGGAAGTGGTAGCAAGCAGCCTTTCTATGATTGAAAGAAAATGACCTCTTAAACTTTGCATAGGGTGGAATAGGATGCAATGTTTACTAATATTCTGTTTCAGCCAAGACTGTGCCAGGGAGAGAGCGACAAAGGGATTGAATTTTTGGGAGTGCTAATGATTTTTGTTTAGGCCTTTGTAATATTAAGCTCGAGGGAACTGCAGCTCATTTAAGACTGGATGTTGGATAAGCAATCTGAGATCCAGCAAGCAGTAGAAAGATCGAAAATAACGATCCAGAGATAAAGCTAGGTGGGATTGCAATACGTTGGAAGCTAATTCTGTGTTTATTGACAATCCTGTCATGGGGATATATATTAATGATGAAGGTTAGGGAGGGATTCTTGGATGACTTCTGAAGTGAAGATGTTGGGGTAGGAAATGAAGACATTGTTAGAGATACAGTGATAAGAGTGAGGCCAGAAATAAAGAAAACAAATTGACCTGTTCCACTAAATGTAACAATGGAAGAGAGGTGTTGAAGAAAATTAAGTGAACTATATCAAAGGTCCCCAGAATGAGAGAATATTTTCAGTTTTCGCATTGACAATGTTTAATGAGAGGTAGTCCTGAATTCCAAAGACTCATCAATAGAACTAAGAGCTTTCTCCAAATGCTGAATGCTTACAGTTGGAAGGAGATTTCCCTTGTTCAGTTTAGGTGAAACCCTCTTGATCATAGGTATTTTCAGACAATTCTCCTCCCTCCAGTATCTTACAGAAAAATGTATTGAAGCGTTTATATGAGCAGCCTTCAGCTTTGCTTTGCGAGGTTGCATATGAATTATAGAATTCCTACAGTACAGATTGAGAACATTCAGCCTGTCGAGTCTGCACCAGCCCTCCCAAGAGCATTCCACCTTGCCCCACGCTATCCTTATAACCCTGCATTTACCATAGATAACCCACCTAAACTGGTGACCCCCTGTAACTCTCCTGCATTGCATGGGGCAATTTAGCATGACCATTTCACCTAACCTACACATCTTTGGACCATGGGAGGAAACCTGGAGGAAACCCATGCAGACACGGGGAGAACATGCAAATTCCATACAGATATTCACTCAAAGGTGGAATTGAACCCAGGTCCCTGGGTGCTGTGAGGCACCCAGTGCTAACCACTGAGCTGCCACGCTGCCCAATATAATGCTGTTGGCTCAAATTGTACACAGTAGGTTCTGAAATCAGCTGACACTTTTGAATTTTTTAATTCTTAAATTCATATCTTGGGATAATGTCTAACCTTGAATTTAAGAAAGTAAGTGGAACCCTGTACAATGGTTCAATCCACTGATGCTACTGTGCTTTTATTTTGTTTAATGTTTTTATGGGTGTTTTATATTGATGTGCCCAGGTGGTAAGGTGCACAATGTTTTATTACTGACATTTTAATTTGAAAAACTATTGAACTGTCAATGTTAGTGTCCTCAGGATTCCCATTAACTTCACATTGCAAAGGTTTATGAAAGAAATGGGGGAAGTAACTTTGAAATGAAATTGTTACTTTAGAAATATGATTTTCATCATGAGATTTTAATCAAGTTTGTGGTCATTAATGCACTTTACAGTTTTAAGTGATTTGATCTGTCAAATAATTGCCTTCAGTTATGTGCTTTTAAGTAGGCATCTGTTCTTTGGACATTTGCCTGCTTAATGTCAATTGCTTCCTTCAAAGCACTTTTCCTTAAATTGACTATTTTCTGAGTCTCATTCCCTGCGTATTTACCTTTTGGCAAGAATGCTAACCGCTGATGTCTGCAAATGGACCAGACTGTCAATATACTATATTTGTTTCTAATTTTAAAAATATGCATTTTATTTTACTCCCCCATTTTTTGCTTGTTTTTTGACAAAGGGCCATTGTGTTCTTAAAAAAGACTGACTAATCTTCAAATGGAGTTTTAAGTACAATATTTTTGTACCTGCATATAAAATAATCCAAAAGTGTTATTCTAAAATATTGTACTCTGATCAATTTTAGGATTACTTGATAAATATTCTGATAAAAAATGCAAGGAATGAAACCTGTGAGACTGCACGGTAAGTATTTTTTAAAAACTTCGATATCTTTATACAAAGTGGAAATAAGAAATATCATGGAGTATTTGTTTCACTGAAGCCTTGCTTGAGTTTAGTATTAGTTCTTGGTAAAGTTTATGGCCTTAGTGTCATTTTGCAAATTCTGAGAGTAATAAAGACATTTTACAACAGCTGTTAAATTTCTGATTTAGGTTTGTCATGAAAATTCTGTAACTTTTTCCAATTGCCATCTTTTATAACAGTGAATTAAGATACCCTAATGGATAAGAAATGCGCTTGCATGGTTTTATTCAGTAGAAATTGTTGTGAAGTCATAGTTATGGTTATAAAATTACTTTAACCCCATGTGGACATTTTAATAGAAAAACTCTTACTGGGTTCATATAATCCAGAATCCTAGAATGAATATTGCACAGGAGGAGGACATTTGAACCGCTCGTGTCTATGCTAATTCTGTGTTTAAAAACAATTCACCCAGTGCCACTTCACTGCCTTCTCCCCTGCACGTTCTTTTTTTCCCCCCCAGATAGTAATCCATTTCTGTTTTGAATGGCTGAACCGAACCTGTTCTCAACAGCCTCGGGCAGTGTGTTTTAGATCCTAAACACGGAGGGCAAAAATTATTGTTCCTTGTATGTCACCTTTGTTTCTTTTGCCAATTACCTTTAAGACCGTACCCTCTAGTTTTTATACCTTCCAGTAATGGAAACAGTTTTTCCCTGTCTGCTTCATCCAGACCCCTCATGATTTTGAAAATGTCCATCAAATCTGCTCTCAATATTCCCTTCTCCTCCAAGGACTGCTGTGCCATCATCTCCAATCTGTCTATGTAACCTAAGGAACCTCATCCCCGGAACCATTTACATGAATCTTTTATGCTTTTTAAAGCCCTCATATACTCCCTAATTTGATGTGCATACAGACAATACACTTGTTTTCTACATGTTTGAGCATCAAAGTGTAAAGCACTCCGCATGATATTAAAAAGGAACACTAATTTTGCTTTTGTCACACTAGTTGATGAACAAAAATACAAATAAGATTAAAGTGCACATATATGATGCAAAAATGAGAATTGAGATCACATGTCCAAGAACATTGCATTTCCTAATGGTAAACAAAATATTGACCACACATGGATTCTCAATTAGGTTCATGCAGCACATGCTCGAAATAGTTGACAGCACTGCATTAGCACGACATTCATTTTGAGCCATGCTGAAGGATTGATTAGAATAATAGAATTCCTACTTTGTGGGAGCTGGCCATTCAGCCCATGGAGTCCACACCAACCCTCCGAAGAGCATCCCACCTCCCTATCCTATCCCTATAACCCTACATTTCCTATAATCCAACTAGCCTGCACGTTCCTGGACACTGTGTGTATTTTAGCATGGTCAATTCACGTAACCTGTACATCCCTCGACTGTGGGAGGAAACCCACGCAAACACGGAGAATGTGCACACTCCAATCAGTCTGTTGCCCAAGGGTGGAATCAAACTCCAACTGGTGTGAGGCAGCAGTGCTAACCACTAAGCCACTGTGCTGCCCATGGATTAGGATTGAATTGATGTGAAGTATGTTTAATTGCCTGATTCCTGAGTTTCTAATTTCCATAATGATGATATGAAGCAGGATCTGAGTAAAGGTTTAGTACTTTGCCATGTAAGAGCACAAACTGACTAAATGCATCTTCTAATTGTTGAGATTATTTTAGCTACGTGAGGTGAGTGGCTTAGGAAGACTTGAAGTAGAGAAAAGAAAGTGAATATACATTCAAAAGACAAGTTTCAATCTAATCTGATAAAATGTTTCTACTTTTTGATTTAGATGTATAGCGATGTGTAGTCTTGGAATCTGGATTAGTGAAGAGCTGGTGCAGTGTACAAACCACACACAGGTCCAAGATGCACTGAATGTGTTAGGGGTGACACTTAAGGTAATAACCAATTCTGTCTGGTGTAATATCTTACTTAAGGGTTAACTTACAAGAATAAACAAACAAAAGCAAATCAAACTACATCTCAGAGATAGTAAGAACCACCAATGCTGGATTCAGAGATAACACCGTGTGGAGCTGAAGGAGCACAGCAGGCCAGGCAGTATCAGAGGAGCAGGAAAGTTGACGTTTCGGGTCGCGACCCTTCTTCAGAAATGGGGGAGGGGGAAGGAAGCTCTGAAATAAATAGAGAGGAGGGGTGGGACTGGGGAAGGTAGGTGGGATGGTGATAGGTGAGTGCAGTTAGGCAGTGGTGGGAATTTGTTAGTGAGGTGGGAGGAGTGGATAGGTGGGAGAGAAGATGGACAGGTTGTGTCAGGTGAGGGAGGTGGGGATGAGAGGGAGGGTTGGTCGTGGGATGAGGCCGGGGGTGGGGAGATTTTGAAACTAGTAAAGTCCACATTGAGACCATTGGGTTATAGACTCTCAAGGCGGAATGAGGTGCTGCTCCTCCAGTTTCTGGGTGGTGTCATGTGACACTGGAGGAGGCCCAGGATGGACATGTCACCCAGGGAGTGGGAAGGGGAGTTGAAATGATTCGCAACTGGAAGGTTTTGTCGTTTGTCAACGTGAAATAGGTATCGATTGCGAGGCAGTCACCAGAGATGGAGACAGACCACCTCTGGTGACTGCCTTGAAACCAATGTCTATTTCAAGCCCACCGACTCCTACAGCTACCTAGACTACACCTCCTCTCACCCACCTTCCTGCAAGAATGCGAAGCCTTACTCCCAATTCTTCCGACTCCGCCGCGTCCGCTCCCAAGATGGGGCATTACACTCGCGAACATCCCAAAAGTCCTCTTATTTCAAGGACCGCAACGTCCCCCCTTCAGTGGTCAAAAATGCTCTTGACCGCATCTCTTGCATTTCCCACACCTCTGCCCTCACATCCCCTCCCCTCCCCGCAACAAAAACGAAGACAGAAGCCCCCTAGTCCTCACGTATCATCCCACTAACCTCCGGATTCAACATGTATCATTCTCCGCCATTTCCGCCACCTGCAATCTGACCCCACAACCAAAGAGGTATTTCCCTCCCCACCCCTATATGCCATCCGTGGAGTATGCTCTCTCCATGACTCCCTCGTACACTCCACACTCCCCACTAGCCCCATCACCCCAGCACCTTTCCCTGCAACCTCAGGAAGTGCTACACCTGCCCCTCCACCTCCCCCCTCACCTCCATTCAAGGAACCAAAAAAACTTTCCACATCAGACAGAGGTTCACTTGCACATCCACCAATGTGGTCGACTGTATCCGCTGCTCTCAATGTGGCCTCCTCTACATTGGTGAGACCAAGCGGAGACTTGGAGACCGCTTTGTGGAGCACTTGAGCTCTGTTCGCGACAAACGACAACACCTTCCAGTCGCAAACCATTTCAACTCCCCCTCCCACTCCCTGGGCAACATGTCCATCCTGGGCCGCCTCCAGTGTCACAATAACGCCAACCAGAAACTGGAGGAGCAGCACCTCCTATTCCGCCTTGGGAGCCTACAACCCCATGGTCTCAATGTGGACTTTACTAGTTTCAAAATCTCCCCACCCCCGGCCTCATCCCATGACCAACCCTCCCTCTCGTCCCCACCTCTTTGACCTGATACGACCTGTCTATCTTCTCTCCCACCTCTCCACTTCTCCCACCTCACTGACCAATTCTCACCACTGCCAACCTGCACTCACCTATGACCATCCCACCTACCTTCCCCAGTCCCACACCACCTCTCTATTTATTTCAGAGCTCCCTTCCCCCTCCCCCATTTCTGAAGAAGGGTCCCGACCCGAAACGTCAACTTTCCTGCTCCCCCGATGCTGTGCTCCTCCAGCTCCACACTGTTATCTCAGACTACATCTCTCTGTTCTCTTGATCACGTATGGTGTTTCATAAATTAGATAAAAATCCACTTTACGGGCGCGGCACAGTGGTTAGCGCCAGGGACCCGGGTTCGATTCCAGCCTCGGGTGACTGTCTGTGTGGAGTTTGCATATTCTCCCAGTGTCTGCGTGGGTTTCCTCCAGGTGCTCCGGTTTCCTCCCACAGACCAAAGATGTGCCGGTTAGGTGGATTGGCCATGCTAAATTGCCCATAGTGTTTAGGGAAGTGTAGATTAGGTGGGTTGTAGGGGGATGCGTCTGGGTGGGATGCTCTGAGGTTCGGTGTGGACTTGTTGGGCAGAAGGGCCTGTTTCCACACTGTAGGGATTCTATGAAACCATTGGAAAACAAAGATCTAAGGAAATAAATTTTTTTAACCGTTATTTGAATCAATGTTTGCGATGCCCATTTTCAAATGTTTCTGTTCCTGTGAAACAATGTCATTATATTTCACAGCATTGTAAGCATGTTTGTTGATCAGTCATTTTGATATGTTAAGAAATTGCTTCAAAAATAAAAAGATGAATGTTTTAGAGATCCAACTGAATCTATTTTAGATGGAATTCAAGTGAAACGGTTCAGGTATTGACCAATCTGAATCCTCACTGAGGGTGTCTGCAAGCCATTTCTGTAATTTTTTTTTTCTTTTTTATTTTAAAAAGGAACCTAATTCAGTGACTGTGTAGAGCATGATATATGTATTTTTTTCAGGTTTTCAGCAAATGGGAAAGTTAAAGATGTAACACTAAGAGCGGTTGAATAAGCCTAAAGGATAAAAATAAGAAAAAGAACACAAAAGAGGTTATTTCTGACCCTTTCATACTGCTTGATCCCCAATCTCCTTTCCTCTCAGATACTTGAACTTGTTGACACATCCCAAATTTGTGCTTGTCATTCCTCAGTACTACAGCATGCATGTAGTTAGTTCTGTTATTCAGGCATGCCTAAAACCCTTCCAGTGTGCACACAATACCATTAATTCTGAAGCTAGGTCTGAAAATTGTTCGAAAAGAAATAACCATAGTTACAGAACTCCTTCAGGTACACAGAAAACCCACATGTTTTTAACTCAAAAAAAAACTCAAACGTATGATAAACGATAATGTAAACATTCATAAATCTCGTTCTACGTCACAGATGAAATCTCCACTTTCCTGAATGTTGCAAAAACAATAACACTCATCTGATGAACACCATCCAAGACAAAGCACTTAAACTGAAATGTTAAAATACCACCTTAACCATCCATTCCCTCACTCTGTACTGTACCTTCAGTGTAGTGTAATTGCAATATATCCTGTGTACAAGGTGCACTTCAGTACTCAGCAAGATTTCTCATCGCACTTCCTAAACTGATACTTTCTACCAACTTCAAGGTCAAAGGCAGCAAACATATGAGAAGGCAATCATCTCCAATTCCCTCTCTTAGTTAACACGCCATGTCAACATGAATGTATGTGGTTATTCTTTCATTGTTACTGGGTCAAAACACTAGATGTTTCACCCTATCAGCTCAGTTGAATTATTTTCACCATATAATTACTGTGTTTCAAGAATTGCTGACAACCACTGTCTCAAGAAGATTTGGGAATGGGGACACCCATCCTAAAGAATGAATTTAAAACATTTTTATAATCATAGAATTAGGTTTCTGGATTTTTCACAGCATTTAGTGTCCTAAATGCCTATCCTCTGGCTGGAACCATGATAGAATTTCCCTTCTCAGTTCTTCTGCAGCTTGCAATGGTTGCTCATGCTATAATCTTCCATTGTGTGTCCTGTGCCATCTGACTGAGAGATTCGGCTCCAGTCCTAACTATCAAACAGTAACCAGAGTTTCTCACCACGGCTTCTCTCTTCATTTGTACACCATTACTTCTGTAGTTTCTAGATCTATTCTTGCCCCCCGCCCGCTCTAAGCAATTTCTTGACCTATCCGTTGGTGTTCTTTGCCAATGATATCTAAAGGGATGGATATAAACTTTTATATATAATGTTGACATCCACTTGCACTCTACTTCTCTATGAACTGTCCTTACCATTTATTGCCTCCATGCTGTATGGTTGAGAGGATTCCTCCATAACAACATGGGGAACAGTAAGGTTATTGCCTTGCACCTCTGCCACTAATGCTACACTGTCATGTCTTGCCCATTAAGTTTCAGCTCCTTCAAATCTTTGTCATCTGTATTCTATCTTGCATTAAATCCAGATAAATAGTTTTCTTTCTGACCTACAATAATTTTCATTATCTTCAAGTTAAAATCGACCCCTCTCTGAGCCAGTAAATTCCTTCAAGGCCTTGCCCATCACGCGCATGCACACACAGAACATATACACATAATAGAAATGGAATGTGCTGGAGAAATTCACATCTGGTGGCATTTGCAGAGGGTGAAACCAAGGTGATGTTTGAAGCTCTGGATGACTGGTCAGAATGCCCTTCCCAAAACTGTTGCCTCTTCTGAATCCTCAAACGTTCACTTCTTCAATGATGCAGTGGTATTGGGGGTTCTTTCCCAGAAGCCCATTCACAGCTCAACCTCCCCTTTCCCTTAAACCTGACCTGTTTCATAAACCTTTTGATCACTCCTTCATGTATATTGTTCTTTGGCTGATTTTGTCCAATAGTACATTTGTGAAGCCCTTTGGGTTTCTTTTTTGCATTAATGTCATTCTCTACTGCTGTTGCTGTTTGAATCAAGCTAGCAAAAAACTAAAAAGAGAGTTGGAAATCATGAGAGAAAATAAGAAAGCTTTTAAGTCAGCTTTAAATTTTTCTCTCATTTCTGCAATGGCAAATACAGGGTTTCCATTGGTTTATTTTTAAAAATTCATTTGTTAACATTTGTTATTAAAGGCCGGTTGAAGACAATTAAAATGTCTATGGCCCAGAGCAGGGGAAACTGGAGGAACCTAGTCCAAGTGAGTTGAGTCCGGTCAGAGGGGTGGAAGTCTGGTCAGACCAATGAAGGGGTTGAGGATGGTAGTTTGGGGTAGTTTTCACATTTCAGCCTTGTTGATATACGAATGCAAGGTTTTGTTGATATAAAATTGTTGTAAGAATGGAGGAAATTTGAGAAAGTGCAAAGTATATGATCTTTTGTGTCTGCTTTGCTGTTCTTTAAAATCATAACTGATCTTCTACCATAACTCCACACTTCTTACTAATCCATATTGTAATCAGTTGGTACCTCTTTCTTGAGGCAACTGAAGTGTTACACGAAGTTGGTGTTCTTAATGTTATTTAGAACATTAGTGTGTTGGGCATCAAGAAATAATGTAACTAGGCATATTTTTCTGCACTTGTAAACCATAAAAGCTGAGTTAATTAAAACAAGAAATTTTTTTCTTGTATTTAAGCTACTCAACAGGAAGCAAATATCTACGTTATTAAAAATTAAGCTTTATTATGTTTATATTCATATAATGCTGAATTTCATTGTAATGAAGGTGTAACTTCTATTCATTGAATTGAATTAGATTTTAATGTCACGTGTGCTCGAATGAGTGCAGTGAGAGGTTTGTAATGTCAATAAATGTGAAGTTGGAAAAGCACAGTCGGTCAGACAGCGTCCGAGGAGCAAGAAAGTCAGTGTTTTAGGCCGAAACCCTTCTTCAGGTTTCGGCCCAAAACACTGACTTTCCTGCTCCTTGGATGCTGTCTGACCTGCTGTGCTTTTCTAGCTCAACATTTGTTGTCTCTACCTTCCATCACCTGCAGTCCTTACTGTGTCCAAGAGGTTTGTTATGTTACCACTTTGTCATCTTAGGTACGGTGTACCGAGGTATAGATTACTTAAGTATGTGTTACAGACTTGAGAGAATCATAAATAAAAGTCCAGCGTAAGAATAAAGAAGTTTGCATTTTAAAAAGCACTTGAATTTTAATCTTTTTGCCAAAACTGTGCCAGCCTTCAGACCGCCTAGGCTAAGTCTCTAGAAAATGCTGGGCTTCAAATCTCGAGGCCTCGCTTCTCGTCCTCCACGTCCTCACCTCCACGACTCACCAGCCTGGCCTGGAACTCGCCTCCGGGACTTGGCTGGTCTCACCGCACCCCCCCATGCTGGCCTGGCCTGGGACTCCCCCATGGGCCTCCTTGAGAGAGTGTCCATTTGGGCAGTAAACAGATCTCAAACTATTACAGTTGAAAATTGGATTCTCTTCGCACATTACTTAAATTGCTGATATGCAGACAAAGAATTCTGTTTGATTTGAAGCTACAGTATTCTGTGAAGCTGAAAATATAATAGGAATTGATACCTGAAGATAGACACAGAAGTGTAGTAACCTTGAGTATGACATGAAAGTCATGGCCAGCACCTGGGCATCAGTAATAACAAATATTTAACAATGATTATTTGTCAAGTTATTTTCTTTGAGGTTATTCTTCTGGCTGATAGGTGCTTGCTTTTTCGTTAAGACAGGTTTTATGAAATGATAGGTCTGATAGGTTTTCTAATGTGCTTTGGTTAACATTCATGCAAAGTATTTTTATTACATCCTTTTTGATATTGCATTGTACAGTCAGTCTAGTGTTTTTAGTTTTTGATTGATAAACCTCCTGAAGCAACCTTAACCTTACTTAACCCTAATCTAATACTTTTTCTACAGTGTTTCAAAACCAGCTATCTACAAATTGACATCATCCAAAAACTGGATATTATTAAGATGTGCTATGCATCAATTTTAATCAAGTAAAACTTTTTAAAAAAAAAAAAAAAAAAAAATTAACACTTTTTGGCAAGGTACTGTAATGATTCAGTTTGACACCAGACCAGTCATCCAATTAGCTGTTTGTGCTCTGTCAGTTCCTGTAGTGCGAGCAACCCTCGACCCCACCTGCCCCAATATGCCTCAGACTGACCAAGGACAAAATCACCCGGTCCAAAGTCTGGGCACAGCCTCAGCCCTGAATTGGTTGCTTTTGAGATACTGTACTTGTATTGGATATCTCAGGGTTAGATTGTAGTGATCAGATATTTCTTGTATAACATAGTTTTGGTGTATTTCTTCACTGTCTTGTGGTTTATCTCCAGTTTTCAAACAAAGTGGTTGCTGAAGTGGCATGTGACATGCTAAAGCTGTTGGTTATTCACATGGAACTGCTTGAGAAGTATGAATCACAGCTTCCCAAAAAAATTGCTGAGGTAAATTGCTTTCTTTGAAGATCGAGGGTGTGAAAACCATGCCATCTTTCTATATGAATTAAAATGATAAATATGAACAAAATATATATACATTGTGTGCTCTGGTATAAATGCACATTACTTTTTAATGCAGATCCTTGTGGCTACTATTGCATTTCTGCTGCCAAGTGCAGAACACTCATCCGTCGATGCAGATAAACGGGTGAGCTTGAGGTTACGTGTTACTACTTTTCAACTGCATGGCATCACTTATGATTGTAACTAATGCACTGCACTGCATTATATGTTTTCCTTTTTAGTTAATAGTATCTCTGTTGCTCTGCCTCTTGGATTGGTGCATGGCAATGTCTGTGGAGGCACTACTGGAACCTATTAGTGCAACTTTGATGGAAGACCAAATGGCACGCAAAGCACCTTTACTAGACTATGTCTACAGGGTATGTATGTCTTTACTGTCTAATTGAAATAAGTTTAGAACTTATACTGCTTGAAGCCATTTCGTTCACTGACAAAATTGAGAGATTATTGAAAAATGCCTTGTATTAAAGGATTTCATGAACAGCATGTATAATAGTAAATCACTCTAACAAATTATGATCATGACTTGATTACATTGTCTTCTTTTCATGATTTATTTAAGATATAAATATGCTAACACTTTGCAACAAAATCAGAAATAGTTGGGAAAGCTCTGTAGGTCTATCAGCATCTGTGGAAAGAAAGTAGAGTTAATGTTTCGGTAACCTGTGTATTTCCAGCAATGTTGAATTTGTTTCTGATTTCCAACATCTGCAGTTCTTTGGTCTTTTATTTAGCGTACTACTTCGCAAAATTGTTATGCCTCACTGGGGTAGCAAACTGCAAGTCAAGCACTGCTATTCCCAGCAGTGTCACAAAAATGAAGGATTTTGAAAAGTTTGCAAAGTTCCCCAATTTACCTGTATTCTAGACCAAGGTTGACAGCATGGACAGAATTCTCTACTTAACAAGAATTACAATATATTACAATGAATAAATTCTACCTGCAGATAAATGATCATAAGCCATCAACATGTGTCGTTACTAGTTAAATCAAGATGGCGGCGGAATAGACAGTTTCCAGACACCTGTGCCTGGGTTTGTCCTCTTTGTCCGCTTTTTCTATTTTTGTTTCCCTTCTTCCCTTCTTCTTTTCTCAGTTTTATTTAGTTTTCATTCAAACTTACCTGATAAAGAGAGTTCTTCTGCAGGAAGACAACTTTGACTAGCTGCGGAGCACTGGCGTCTTCCGAGGTAGCACAGCTGCAGAATCGGCCTGCCTGTGAAGTCTGGACTCTTGCTTCCATGTGGAGTGGGCCCCTGGCAGCAGCATGGCATGGGCTGGTGTAGCCCAGAGCAGAGACTGGCAGTGGCATGGCATTGCATGGGCTGGGAAGTCCGGAGCGGGGCTGTAGCAGTGGAGAAAGAAAAGTTGGACTCTCTTTAAGTTATCTATCTTTATTTTTTATTTTAATTTGAGTTAGTGTGAATGGTGCCATGCATAGTGACAATACACTCTTTTCACTATATTTTATATTGAATTTTCTCTCGCTCTTCTCCCCACCCCCGCACTTTCATGACACTGGCAAAATGGTATCTGTCTTATCGTGACTTTACAATTGTGGCTGTGGAAATCATGGTGAAATCACTATTGCCAAATTACAGACATCTCTCACATTTGTGTCTACCTGAGCTTGAGAATTACACCATGAACACCGAGTGTTTATATCCTCCTGTGGAGAGTCTTTGTCGTTCCATCTCCTTCTTCTCCACCCTCTGCCATTCAGTAATTTATTGATTTCTGCATGGCCTCTTCATTTAAGTTATGTTCTTGTAGAAGGGGAGTTTCTACTAGTGCACCCATGTCTGGGAAGACCCTTTGAATTCAGCAAAATCTCTTTCAGCACCTGTCACACGACTCTCTCAAGGTTTTTGCAACTGAAAACAACAATAAGAATCACCAGACACTTGTAAACTTGTAGCAAGAATAGAGCAACTAGTCTAAAGCTATTGAACATGTTGCCAACTGTAAGAGATGAAGAGAGTGTTAGCTGGAATGATGAGCTCCAGAATGGCACAACCAATGCCAAATTAGCATCCTATACTGTCATCATGATATCTGGTTTCCCAAGATAAATGTAAATTCTGTGTGCGCATTAGCATCAGCATGCCAGCTTTTGCCAGTTGCCTCTTGTCCACAAACACTTGATTTGTTCAAGTGATGTGGGTGTGTTGCTAGCTGGGCCAGTATTTAAGTGGCTTGCCCATTTCCAAGGGCCACATTGAAGTGGATCTAGAATTGCATATGGGCAGATTTCCTTCTCATTTGTGAACCGGATGGGCATGTACAGCGTTTGATGATGGTTACATGGTCGGCATTAGATTAGCTTTTAGCTCCAGATTTTAATTGACTTCAGATTGCTTAATCTGCTGTGTTCAGATTCAGACCCATCTTCCCAGAACAATGCTTTGGCACTGTGGATCACTAGTCCAGTGACATTACCGCTGCACCACTGCCTTTCTTTTGCTTTAGTTATGACTTATTTCTTCCCACCCGTCTTTGAAAAGGCTTACAGATAATTAAACAACAGCTTGAACACTAATCTTGATGTTGCAACTCACCATTGAGATTATCTCAGAAAGATCTTAAGGGCTCGTGTGTAGTGAGGACAATGAATTCATCTAAATTAGTGGATTTTGGATACATGGATCAACTCACTGACTTTGTATACACAGTTTATATAATGCAGTCCCACTAACACAGCAAGACTGTATGACCAGCCTTGCAATTCAGATTTTCAACAGTTGTTGTATAAAGGTACTTAGTCTCCACCAATGGTTGGTTTGAATTGAGCGCAGACAGCAAGGAAAATTGCAATTAACATGGAGTACTGTCAAACAAGTAGAGTACAAAAATAGGAGGGAAAAAAAGATTATTTTCTAATGGGAAGATGGTTGTTGCTGCAGCCTGTGCTGAGGCACCAATGCACCTGACTCCCCATGAATGACCTGTATGTCGGAGCTTCACCTGGGCAATTACCAGGCTTTGGAAGACTCTGAAACAATTCCCAATTCTGGGTTAGAATCAGAGACTTTGAAGGGTTCTGGCTGACTTAGCCTAACAATTACATAGGAATAGTTAGTGGAATTAAAATCTACAATGATTGCTGGGAGAATATTAAACTGACACCCCCTTCCCGCACCAAACCCAATGCCCTTCCCTGATACGCAGAATGTACAGCCAACACATTTTGCTCCTACTAGGGTCCCCCAAATCCGACACTGTCATCCCTAGGACTTAAACCCCTCCGATCCCAGTCCCCAGGGCCAATGTCCCACTTGTTGTCCATTCTTATTATGAAGATCTGGGCCGTTGTTATGTAAAAGAGCATTTTTGATTATTGTCGGTAGTAGTTGACATCACCAAAACTAAAGACTTAAAAATACCTTTTTATTATAAATCAATCTAAGCAGCATTATGCTGTTATTAGCATTGCTGCTCCAGGCATCCTAATATTACTCAGATAGTAAGAACTGCCGATGCTGGAGTCAGAGACAACACAGAGTGGAGCTGGAGGAGCACAGCAGGCCAGGTAGCATCAGAGGACCAGGAAAGTTGATGTTTCGGGTTAGGACCCTTTTTCAGAAATGGGGGAGCTCTGAAATAAATAGAGGGAGGAAGGTTGGGGCTGGGGAAAGGTCCCTTCCCCCTCCTCCGTATCTGAAGAAGGGTCCTGACCTGAAACACCAACTTTCCTGCTCCTCTGATGTTGCCTAGCTTGCTGTGTTCCTCCAGCTCCACTCTGTTATTTGTAATACTACTGTTTTAGGGCTGTGTGTTTTCTGCATTCCAACAGTAATTACATTTCAAGTGTACTTCATTAGGTCTCATTTAAAAAAAAAAAGTGCTGTATAAAAATACAAAATTTTATTTTTGAACTCCTGTTTACAAATTGGTGTCAGTAAATTGCAGTTATATCTCATTATTGCGGCAGTGTAATTCTGTTGCAAGTTACAGCAAAGTGGGCATTTGTTCTAGATTGAACAGAATTCCAACTTTCTTTAGCCATATTCTTAAATTGTCTCTCGCATTATCTTCTGTGCGATGCGTGTTATAGATTTTATTTCGGCCTAGCAACCCTCTTTAGCTAAGTTGACAAACAGTAGTCCAAAAATTATTTTTAAAATCAATTTGTTTGAGCACGTTATGATCCACCTCCATGATAGGTGATACTTGATCTGAATCCTCTAGCCCAGAGGTAGTGACATTACCACTATGCCACAAGAGCTCCTGAAGCAGCAGTTCATGCTGGCTTTTGAAATGTGAACCTCAAGTGTATAATTATTGAACTAATTATTAGCTGCACTTTAGAACTTAATTTTGAAGAATAATTTACTGCAAAGATTAGTGGTTATAATATTTGTTTTAGAAATGGAAGAAGCAAAAGTATGTTTAACCAAAAACAGTTCCATGGTAAAGGGAAGTCCTTTATTCATGCACGGGATGAGGGCATCGCTGGCTAGGCAGCATTTATTGCCCACCTCTAATTGCCTAGAGGGCAGTTAAGAGTCAACCACATTGTTGTGGGTCTGGAGTCATATGTAGGCTAGACCAGGTAAGGATGGCAATTTCCTTCCCTAAAGGACATTAGTGAACCAGGTGGGTTTTTCCTGACAATCGGCAACGGATTCACAGTCATCATTAGATTCTGAATTCCACACATTTGTTGAATCCAAATTCCACCATCTGCCATGGCAGGATTTGAACCCGGGTCGCCAGAACATTATCTGGGCCTATGGATTAACAGTTCAGTGATTATGCCACGAAGCCATTGCCTCCCCGGAGGATGCGGATCAAGTACCACCTATCATGGAAGTGGATCAATACATGCTGAAGCAAATTGATTTAAAAATAAATTTTGGACTGCTGTTTGTCTCCTTTGCTAAAGAGGGTTGCTAGGCCTAAATAAAAGCTAATGTGCATATACTTAGGTATTATACGGGCAATACAGTGTTGAGTTGTTGATTTGCAATATGTAGTAAGTAAGGTTCCCTCCTGGCCATTACAACAATCCCATGTCAGCTTCTCCATTCCCCCTAGATTGACCAATCAATATCGCATCCTCAAATGCATGTCAGTTTTGTATGTTTATTATTTTATTCTTCTTTGAACACATTCAGACCTGGAATTAAACTTGAATGTTCAACCTTTGCACACCTTAATAAATTACATTCAATCTCCTTTGAAACATAGTATGGCCCCCTTTCAAGTCATGACCTCTCATTCTCACCTTCAATTCACTTCTAGACTGTTTCATCCACTCCTTCAGAACTGAGCATGCAGGAGAAATCGAGTTAAAGTGAGGAGGAGTAAGCAATTAAGAATCTGAGGCTGGAAAAAGAGACTAAGAACACCAGGGATTTATAAGCTGAGGGGTTGGCTCAACAAGCATGGTTTGAAAGATGATTGCAAAGTATAGATTTAATGTTTCTGCACCCATTAAATTCAGGCCTAATCATACAAAATAGAATCAGGCCAGAAGTCACACAACACCGGGTTATAGGCTAGCAGGTTTATTTGAAATCACAAGCTTTCGAAGCACTGAATCAAAATCAGAATGGTTATGACACAGAAGAAACCGATTAGGACCATGTCAGCCAAGTCTGACACCCTTGCCACCCTGGTCTGCACTTTTTTCCTCTCTCCAGTACTGTTTGTGAGGCAAGATTGAATGTGACTCCAAGAAAGCTTTCCCAAAGAGCTTTTGCAGTCCTAACTGCATACTGCATAAAAATAGTTTTGCTTTTCAACTTAAAAACTTAAATTGGTTCTTCTGGTGCTTGTGTTATTGCAAAAGCCACAATGGTAATGTTTTTTTGATTTTATTTTCTGACATGTCTTCAGACATTTTATGAAACATTTTATATTTTATAAAATGCTTTTTATTACAAAAATATATGCTTAAAAAGAAAAATTAAGTAATGGGGATTTAATCCATCATGAAACTATCTACTTTTCATTCTGGAAATATAAATCTGGAAATGGAAGGAATTCATCAGAGGCTGACAGTGGAGAATAGCAGTGCCTGAAATTACAGGAGACCCTGAGGTTTAGCAGAGGCTGGAACATGATTCATTAGAAGTTTAGTCAAGAGAGTATAAACGAAATCTGATAGTGGGAAGATTGCCATATCGCTGATCATCGCCAAGTCTGTCATTTGTTCATTTTTTACTGTATTTATCTTTTGATTGTAAATTTCTAATTTTAGTGCTAACTTGAATCGGAAGAGTTTTGCATTCTCTTGGCATTTTTTAGCCTACACCTTAGGGAGAAGTCTTGTGTTCCATTTGCTTAGTTGAATTTAGACCCACAACTCAGCAATGGAAGGATTGTATCATGAGAGTCCCAATAAGTATAGATGTCTCTACAGAACTAGTTGCTGAAATTTTTAATAATGCTTCATTCATGACACATTTTGTTTCAAAAATCTTGCATATTTTTTCTAGCTTAGTCAAGATCGTTCTAATATTTAAATTTGTGGAAAATCCAGCACAATATTAAAACATGTCTTGAATCTAATTTTAATCCAGAGCCTTAAAGCACTTGTATGACCTGCCTTTTCAAAGTAATGAGTAGTAAATTGACACTATTCATGAAGGCAAAAGGCAGCTTGTACGTTTTTTTTATAGTATTCCACCAGCTGCCGCAGTAAGAACCCAACTCGTTTTTATTTAATTAAGGATGAACTTTGCATTGTTCACATGCTTGTAAAAGCTACGGCAGAACCTCATAATTACTAGATGCAGACTAAGCAATGATTAGTCACTATACATTAGCTTTGGTTTTAATTAGCTCCTGAAGGAGCAGAACAACATGAGATTGACTGACAGAAAAGAGAAATGGTGTTTTTTTTTTTTATTGTGTGCTGTTTGCTAAATGAATTAATAGTGAGCCACCATGTCATAGAGCTTGTGAAGTTTTCTTTATGAAGCAAATCATGAAGTAACTATTAATGAGATTTGTTGTACCTGTATGTTGTCTTATGTTTTACAGGTGTTGCATTCCTGTGTTTATGGCTCTCACCTCTTCACCCAACAAAGCCAATACCTGCTGACTCTTGCTGATGTCTCCTCCACAGAATATGATCCATTTTTGACATTGGGAAATGTCAAGAATTCTGAAGCTGCTCATTCATATGTCCCTAAGGATTTTGGCAGCCTTCTTACTATCACTGAAAGTAAGTATTTCACATTTAAAATGGTTTTGTTTCCTGAATAGCACACATTAGTGCAATTTCAGACTAGAAGCTCTTGAGAATTAAGAGCTGTTTTACAAACCTTCTTTCCGTGGGTATTAATATATGAATGTATTCAATGGTTTGGCAGCCACACAGCGACAGACCTTGTTTACTTTTAACTCAATAAGTGCTCATGACTATATGGCCTAGAATTTTCATTTAGCCTTCTTTCAGTGCCAGCATTAACTTTGTTAAATAATACAAGTCATACAACACTAGTTGGAAAATTTCAGTTTGTATTTTTTATGATTGCCAAGCTCTCAAAGTTACGTTTAAAGGCAGCTATACTGTATAGCCAAACATGGTAATTAATTCTTTTGTAAATATATTCAACATAGTAATAATGAATAAACGTAAACACATTTCTTATAATCTTCAAAAATAGTTAATTTATACATAGAATCTGAGGGTATGTTTTACACTGCATAAACATATTACACTGCACAGTCAATTTATATTATTAAAATAAGTATATTATTAAAATAAGTATTTTATTATTACCATCATCGATTTGGAGGAAAAGTAACACAGAAGATGTGAGTACATGCTAGTACTGGACATATTTTGATCAGAATTTGGACCATATAAGTTTACAACAAAAACCAAATTCTGTATTGAGCTGAGAAGTGAGTTTTAAAATGAGTACTTTCCATCTGTATTTACTGTGGAGAAGGAGGATGTAGGTAAAGAACTCAGGGAAGTGGATTCTGATAAACCTGAACAAGTTATAATTTGAGAGAGAAAGTATAAATGATTTTTGCAGGTTTAGAATTGGGTTCAACCCCAGTCCCAAATAAGATGTCTCCCACAGCATCCTGGGATACCGGGGAGAAGATCACAAGGTCCCTGATGCTAACTTTCAAACCCTGTCTAGCCACAGGACAGCTACCAGAGAACTGAAGGACAGCTAATGTAATACCATTATTCAGGAAGGGTGGTAGGGATAAATCAGTAAGTTATAGGCTTATGAGTTGACATTAGTGGTGGGGGAAACTATTGGAAAAAGTTCTGAAGATGAGAATTAATCTCTATTAGGAGGGACAAGGATTAGTCAAGGATAGTCAGCCTGGCACGGTGATCGAGTTTATTTTGGAGGTGGTGACCAGATGGGTAGATGAGGGTAGTGCAGTTGATGTGGCCTATGGGACTTCAGTAAGGCTTTTGACAAAGCGTCACATGGGGAAATTCGTTAAGAAGCTAAGAGCCTATGGGATCCAGGGCATTTTGGCAAATTGGAACCAAAATTGACTTTGTGGCAAGAGGCAGAGTGTGATGGTTGAACGGTTTTTGTGTCTAGTAGGGTACCGCAGTTTTCAGTGCTGTGGTGTATATCGCTGATCTAGATACAAATGTAGGAGGTTTTTGTAAGTTTGCAGAGGACGTTAAAATTGGTGGTGTGGTAAATAGTAAAGAGGAAAGCCATTAAATAACAGGACAATATACACAGGCTGGTCAAATGAGCAGCATTGTGGCAAATGGAATTTAATGTGGAAAGGTGTAAGGTGATGCATTTTGGGAGCACTAACAAAACAAGGAAATAAATGTTGAATGACAGGACTGCAGAAAATACAGATAGTTGGAGGGACCTCTTTATTAGTTGAGGCATTGAATACAAGGGCAGTGAGTCATAGTGTCATACAGCATGGAAACAGACCCTTTGGTCCAACCGCTCCATGCCGACCATAATCCCAAACTAGACTAGTGTCGTCTGTCTGCTCCTGTCCCGTATCCCTCCAAACATTTCTTATTCATGTACCTAAATGTCTTTTAACTATTGTAACCCACATCTACCACTTCCTCTGGAAGCTCATTCCACAAACGAACCACTCTGTGTGTAAAAACAAAAAAAAATTGCCCCTCATGTCTTTTTTAAATCTTTCTCTCCTCCCCTTAAAAATATGCCCCTGGTCTTGAAATCCCCCACCCTGGGGAAAAGACGCCTGCCATTCACCTTATCTATACTCCTAATTATATTTTATAAACCTCTGTAAGGTCACCTAAAACCTCCTATACGCCAGTGAAAAAAATTCCAGACTATCCAGCCTCTCCTTATAACTCAAACCCTCCATTCCTGGCAACATCCTGGTAAATCTTTTCTGAGCCTTCTCCAGTTTAACAATATCCTTCCTGTAACAGGGAGACCAGAACTGAGGTTATGATGGAGCTGTCTAAGATGTTAGTTCATCCACATCTGGAGTAGTGCGTGCAGTTGTCACTACATAATAGAGAGGGTACTGAAGAGATTCACCAAGGTGGTTGCCTGGGCTGGAGTGTTTCAGCTATGAAGAGAAACTACGTTGACTGCGGTAGCTTTCCTTAGAGCAAAGGAGGTAGGAAGAATTTCTTCATGGTGAGTCATGGGTCTCTGGAACCTACGACCTAAAAAGTGCAGAGGTGGGAACCTTTGCAACATTTAAGCAGTATTTTGATGAGCATTTATAACGCCATAGCATACAAGAATAGGGGCCAAGTGTTGAAAAATGGGCGTAGAGCTGATGGGAACTTGATGACATGATGAACTGAAGGGCTTGTTTCCATACTGTAAAACTCTGACTGTACATGACCATAGATCCTAGTTACCAATTTGAGATTTGTCTAGACAGATCAAATATATCAAACACTATTGTTAACCATTGACATTTTCACAGGTGTGATCTCCTAATGAGATTACACAGCTAAATTATTTTGTTTAAGCTGACTTTCAGTTGCTAGTTGCTAGCAGGTACAGGGCAGCAAGGAATGAGGAGAAGAAATTGGTTGTGTGAATCATAATTGTTAAACTTAAAATAAAAAGTATATGTGGCATGTTCTGTCTTACATAACCGCAAATTACTGCAAATTTATGTTCCCAGGTGGCACTCTGAAAATCATGTTTTTCATGCATGGCGCCCTATTGGCTTTGATATATTCAGCTCCTTTATGCCTGGTCTGAGTAAATGTACTGAGAAAACAGGAAATTATGATACTGAATTGTATTAACAGATGGTGAAGAAATAGTTATTTGATGCCCAAATGTACCACCTAACTGCCACTTCTGTAGTTGGCTTTTCACCCCTGAAGGGGCATTCCCAACAGCTGGTTTTTGTAGTCCTGCAATACAAACTGCAATATGAAGATTAAAGCATTAACATTGTGCTGCCTTCCTGATCAGAATTTTCGATGTGGGGGCAGATTTGAGATCAAGAAAATAGTGGAGACCCACAGCAAGACAAAGGAGATCTGCAAACGTGTGCACTTTGTTTCACTTTCAGAATCGCCTTCAGTCTTTTGAGTTTGGACATTGTCTGTTTGTTGTTTATATGGTAGCAGACAGATGGACTGATTTAGAGCTGCTGCTCTTTGAGGTTTGGAACAATATCTGTATTCTCACCTAGAAGTCAAATCTACACTATGGTATACTGGGACTGATCGATCAAGTGCAGGAGTCCTGCTAATATAGAAACCATACATTTCATAATGTGCTATACCTGCAGTGATGACGGAAAGGAGAGGGGAAGAATATCAGATTTAGTATCTTTTCAAATAGCGTTGAACGATAGATGCAGTTTACATATGTTCTTTATTAACATTCTTCACAGGTAAGAAGAAAAGAAATTTGGATTGGATCCCTCTTACAGCACGCATGGTAATGGCTCACCTGATTAATCATCTAGGTCATTATCCGCTCAGTGGAGGTCCTGCTGTACTTCACAGCCTCATCAGTGAGAACCATGACAACCCCTATATTGAATCATCAGACCTATCTGCTGAGGTTTTCAAAAGCCCAAATTTGCAACTTTTTGTACTTAATGACAGCACCCTAATTTCCTACCTTCAGATTCCTACAGAAGCAGTTTTCCGTGAAAAAATCTCCAACAGTGAACCAAACATTCCTGCCTCGGATGTGAGGATAATTGTGCGTGACATCTCTGGGAAGTATTCTTGGGATGGTCAGATTCTACATGGCCCCTTCAGCAATCAGCTGACTGCTGTGAAAAACTGTAATACATTTTATTCAAATACTACCTTCATTGCTGATGGTCAGTCTGACCCACTAATTTCAAACTGCATTTCTCCTGAAATGGAGCATGACGATCTTGATCATTTGCTTGAAAATTTAAGTAACAGTAGTCCAGAATGCCTACCACATCCACAGCTGGGACTCAGTGAGCCAGCACCACTACCAATTGGAATGAATCATGACCAAGAAAGAAATATCATAGATGCTATAACCAGACAGAACAATCGTGAAGAGGAATACATCCATAAGTGGAGCAGAGATCTTTGCATGAGTGTGACCAGTCAAAAAGAATCTGTTCATCATGAACCTCGGGCACAATTTTACTACTGCAGACTATTTCTTAATGACATGGGGATGAATTCTTGGGAAAGAAGGTAAGCTATAAATCTATTTAAAAGTCAACAAATTTAGTGCATTGAGGGCAATGAAAATCTTTGGAGGCACTCAATGAAAAATACTAGACAATTTTCCAGTACCCAAATCTATTTCTATCCCAGGAAGCATCTGGTGAATTTCCTCTGCGCCTTCTCCAGTGCAATCACATCTTCCTAGAGTGCGGTTACCAGATCTGCACACAATACTCCAGCTGTGGCCTAACCAAAGTCCTGTGCAGCTCCAACATAACCTTCCTGCTTTTATAGTTTATACCATGACTGATAAAGGCAAGTGTCCTATATTCTTTCTTAACCACCCACTTGACCTGCTGCCTTCAGGTATCTGTGGACAAGCATCTCAAGATCCTTCTGTTACCCTGAGCTTCCTAGCATTCTGCTTTTCACCTGAGTTACTCCCTTTTCTTGTTACTTCTTCCAAAGTGCATCACCTTTCACTTACCCAAGTTAAATTCCATCTACCGTTGATCTACCCATCTGACCATTCTGTGTATATCTTCCAGTAATCTAAGATCTCCTTTCTTGCTGTCAACCACCTAGTCAATGTTCATGTCACTTGCTTATCATCACCCCCACATTTTTTTCTGTATTATTTGGATATATCACAAACCGTAAAGGAGCCAGCACTGACCCCTGTGCTATGCCACTGGACACTGGCCTCCAGTTGCACAAACAGCTTTCTACCATCACCCTCTGTATCCTACTATTAAGCCAGTTTTGGATCCTACTATTAAGCCTGAGTCTATGTGCGTTTTCCTTCTTGTTCAGTCTCCTGTATGAAATCCATATAAACTACATCAACTGCACTACCTTCATTTACATATCTGATCATCTCTTCGAAAAATTTGACCAAATTCGTTAGGCATTATCTTCCTCTGCCAAAGCCATGCTAACTATCATGATCGAACCTTCCCTCTCAAAGTGGAGATTAATTCTCTCCTTGAGAATTTTCTCCATAATTTCCATACCGCTGATGTGTAATTCCCTGGTTCATTGCTACCACCCTTCTTGAAAAGTGGAACATGAGCTGTACTTTAGTCCTCCAGCATCCCCTGTGGCTAGAGAGGAATTAAAAAGTTGGGTCAGTGTCCCTGTAATTTCCTCCTTCATCTCCCACAACAGCAGGTATGCAACTCCTCCTCCCTTGGAGATTTGTCCACTTTTAAGCCTGCCTTTACCTCCAATACCTCTTCATTTCCTCCATCAAACTGCTTAAGAAGCACACAGTCCACCTTCCTGAATTCAGTACTTACATCCTCTTCCTTCGAAGTGAAGACAGATGTGTGAAGTATTCATAATTATGCGTCTATTCCCTTGAAACATTACCCTGCCTGGATAGTGCTGTGTAACTGTGAAGTCAAAAAAATAAATCATCAAGGGGGCTTCAGGCCAACACAGGTACAAAAGCCTTATCTAAAAACTCTACTTACCCTTTGACAGATATGGTAAATTGCACCAAAGCAACAGAGAAGAGTTAATCCATGACATTCTTTTACAAAATACTCCATTCAACCAATCTCCCAATATTAATGATTCCTTTCAAAAACCTTTCAAAATCCGGATCCTTATCTTTGCTAAAAAGTGATTGGTTCTTCCTTGGGTTATACGCGATTTGTGTACTAGCTTTGGTTGAAATTCATCCATTAGCTTTTGAGAGGTATTGTTAGCACACTAACAAACAGGACTAATTAGAAATAGGCTGTTCAGGATGAAATCAGGAAGCAAAGAAAAGTTTGTGAGAATCCCCAAACTACTAAGGGGTTTGGGCCAATTTCTATTTTCAAGATGAAAATTGATGGATTTTCAGCAGGTAATGGTGTTGAGAGGGCTGAATAGCCCTACCCCTGTTGCAGTGTGCCTGTACTTCTACACTTAAGAGCATTTTCATTATCGATTCCTAAATCTGCATTCATGACATAGTTGTCAGGAAGTACATGCAGATGTATGATTTAAAGTATGTTGCTGGTTAGTTTCTATGACATAGCACATTGTAATTTTTTGATTAAAGCTACTCTGTTACTTATTTCCATGTGTGGCTTTCCCGGTGTCTTTCTACTTCCGTTTTTTGTCTATCTCTTAATTCCTTAATTGTTATTGCTTCTGGTTCTATCATCTTCTTTCGTTGTGGCTGTTGGTGGTTTGGCATGTCGTGATGGAGATTTATGGTGGGTTAGTGGGAATTACATGCCCTCCTTGGCTTGCTGACCCAGCACATCCGCCTCATCCGACAATCTGACTTCCATTCTGTCTCCTTTCCCTCCATTTCTTCAAACAACCCTTTTCTCCTCCTTGCCTCAATGACTGCTCCTCCTGTTTCAGCCTTCTGTGTAATAACGATTACCATTTCCTCCTCCCTTTTACTGCAGCCATTCCCTCATACACTATGTCCTGTAGGCACTTTGGACTCTGTGTCTGTTCTTCTCATTCCTGTACTCAGTTCCTGTCTGTTTCCCTTAGAGAGACTTTTTGTTTACAGAATGACATTTCTGAAATTACATTACAATAGGAAAATAAACATAGTGTCTTATTGAATCCTTTTGCCTCCGATGTCAGTGATCAACATCTGCCACTGTTAATCTGTATTTTGATTCCTTAGTGGTTCTTCCCAGTCTATTGTGATTGATTTCTGCCTCACTGTTCCAGACTCCACCTTGCCTAATTTTGAAACCTTACTTTGTGACTTCCCCCTTTCCCTGTGCGACTTCATAGCAGGATTGAATTTAATATTGTCAGTGTTAGCTAGATGTTCCCTTACCCTTGTTCCAGAAAGCCAGCATGAATTTGTTGCCTTTGAGCTATTTTGCACCTTTGAGTCTGTGAAAATTAAATTCTCCAAATTTTGCCACTGTTATTGTAATAAGCTTTTTTGGATATCTGTGCGTTTCACTACTCTGTCACCGTAAGGATCTCTAGACATGTCTCCTAACAGGTGGTGCATGATCCATTCCACTCTGAACTGCAAATCTTTTACTTAACAACTGTTACAATCTTCACCTTGGTGTGAGCCATATCCTGGTTGATGTGTCAAGTATTTTTAACACCAGTACGTTTGTTTTTCATACTGGAATACAGCTTGGAGAAATCGAGCTCTATATATACTGTATCAAGAAAATAATTTTCCACCAATGTGATTTTGCAGCATTTGTGTTGGGGAGAGATATTAATACTTGAATTGTACTGTAGTTTGAAGATGACACTGCACACTTTTTGATGTAATGAGGCCTATTCAAACTCAATAAGCGCTGAACTGCCAGAAGTAATATGAAATTAGACGTGCACCGGTTTATGTAAAGAAAAATACATCAAGACTTTTTTTTTTTAAAAAAAGAGCCTGCCTCAAATTATTCATCAACTTTTGAGGACTAAGATAGTTGTGTAGCAGGTAATTCGGACTCATATATTGAGATAGACATCACGGCTTGTAATGCTTTGAAGACATGGAACAGTGACAAATGTCTCTCTCTCTCTCTCAACACCTGCAACTCTTCTCATTCTTTCTGCCAATTTGATCATTTCAGGCTGAACTTATTCTCACCTTGAATTATAGAACTTTGCAACGCAAGGAAGTCGGTCCATTAGTTGTGCCTGTGATTTTTCTCTGAAATGAGTTTTTCACTTAGTTGCTTTCACTTAGTTGCTTCCCCTTACCTTTCTCCTATCCTTTTTAATTTTTTTCTTTTTCAAATGTTCATCCAAATAACATAACCTAACTGCAGCCTTCAATTATTAGTTTAGGGTTAGCAGGGCTTTTTTAACTTTGTAATCTCTGTTTATCCCTGTTTATAAAATCTGGGGTCTCATAGTTTTTTTTTTACAGCATTTCCTTTCATTTGTGAAGATGTGTGTCTTGGTTACGATACTGGAGCAGACTGCCAAATTTGTGTTACAGTCTCAGACAAACCATGGTCGAACACACCACAGAGCACATTAAGTAGCAAATGCAGTCAAGTCAGACTTCACAGACTTTTCAGCAGCTCTGCAGACACTGGTGACACTCTGGGTCACCAAATCTCATTAAACCTTCACAAGGGATTCCAATTGTTCACTTTCTCAGACATAGCTCTGAACATCCTGAAAAGCTGCTCTGTCGTGGACTGCCCTAACAGCGAATAATATCCAGGTAATTTACTCTCCGTTCCTGGGACACGCATGGGTGCAATTCAACCTAATCACAGATAGTTTTGTGAAGCTAGTACTACCCCAGGTTTTCTCTGAGCTTCAGTCATTCAGTTGTACAAGCAAATTCTGCTTCCTCGTGTCTCCACTCAGTTGCACTGACTTAGCTATTCACAGGCTTCTTCTCAGCCCCGACAGCTCTTCCTAAGCCCAAGACTTAGCTGCAACTATTGTTTCCCAAGAATCTGAGTCCTCACTGCTTGGAGCCTGCTCCAGCAACGTCCTTTTTGGGATAGAACTGCTCCCTACCCCTAGGTACCTCACTATCTGCGCAAAGGTAACATCCATCTGGTTCCACTGTCTCCAACCAACTCTCAACGCCAACCGTTCAGTAACCCTCAAACTACTCGGACCAACCTATTGAAAACTACACAAGCCCCATCCTTGGTCCTAAGGAGGGTGTGACAGTTGTGAGACCATGTTCCCTGAATATTATAGTTCTCCAGTTAACTTCCTCTCCACTGTTGCCAGCTGAGAGAACACACCACAAATGGGTACAAAAAATTTGATTTCTTCAGAATCTGATTCCACTGAGTAACTCAGCTTCTCTATGTCTGTTTAAGTTTTATAATTTAAAATGTATATATCTTTTCCATTCCTTCACATTTCTCTTCAACTTCGTTTTATATTGATTCTCTAATTCCATTATGTCTACGCCCTCCTCAAACTGTTCACAGGCCATTTCACCATTAATACACTTGATATTTTATGCTGCCTGAAAATTTGCATATGTAAATAGCCATATGATCCCAAACGGATCACCAATTTTATGACCTTCGTGAGACCAGTAACTTTTATTAAAAGTAAAAGAAATCCAAAAGCTCAGTTAGTTATAAAAAGAATTCAGCCAAAAGTTTCTGCGGTTTAGAACAGAATTGCTACGTGAGTCAAACAAAGCATGCTCTGAATACTTTCAGTTCATATCTGCCGTCTAAAATCCAAAATCAGCATTAATTAAGCCTGAATTTATGGATATTTGTTTATAAACTTAAAAATTATACTTTGAATGGATATATACAACAAAGGTAGACCCTACATATTGGTTTTAACATCTACTCAGCATATTGGTCATCAGACTTGGTCATAAAGTCACTCGAAATTGACCTCTTTATGAAGAATTTCACCTTTTCTTCTGGGATATAACTTGATCTCCAGATGACAACAGTGCACAAGCAACCTGAGTTCCACTGGTATGGTCTTCAAAAATGACACATATCTACAGAACTACCTCACACAATATTATCTTCAAATCACAGAAACTGTGCATTGACTCATTCTGAACTTTGGGATTTAGCATCTATCTTTTTCATCTTGCCTGCACTCTTCCAATGAACTCCTCATCTTGTGAACTCTGCTGAGTTTTGTTTTCAATTTTCAGCTTCAGACTTTGTTTCCTTAGCAATTGAGAGGTTCAGATTTAAGTTTCAGATTCCTGTTTCAATTAAAGTCTCTCTCAAAAAATGTAAACTTTTCACTCCAATTCTATCAAATTGGATGAACTGAGTCCAAAATTCTAAATCAACTATTCTTTGTTTTCTTCTCTGAAACTTTGCCACGTTCTCTTTTTCTCACTTTCCTTCATTTTATCAATGAGCTTGTGCACAGAATATTGATAGAACAACATAAATCATTCACTGTAAACCAGGGGAATGCTGCCAGCTGCAAGTTCCCCTGTAAGCCACATACCATCCTGAATTGGAAATACATCACCATTCCTTCACGATTGCTGGGTTAGAATGCCGGAATTCCCTCCCTAGACGCATTGTGGATCTACAAAAAACACAAGGGCTGCAGTGGTTCAAGAACGCAGCTCATCATCTCAAAGGGAACTAGGCTCAAGCAATAAATGCTAGCCCAGCCAATGCTGTCCATGTCCCATGAGTGAAATTTTAAGAAAGGTCATGCGCTCAGCTTGCCACTTTTGAACTACTTCTCCTTTTATTGTTTTCTTGGGAGGCATGTTTCACTGGCATGGCCAGTCGTTTTCACATCCCTGACTGCCCTTGAACCGAGTGGTTTGCTAGACCATTTGAGAAGGCAGTTCAAGTCAACCGTGTTTCTGTGGGCCTGGAATTACATGTAGGCCAGATCAGGTGAGGATGGAAAGTTTGTATCCCTAAACGTTTTATGATGTGTGTTGGAGAAGTATACGGTCTCTTTCTAGGCCTACCACACCACTGGCTACAAAATGAATTTAGAGTTATTGTTATGGAAGATTATATTCTTTACCTAGGGAGTCGGTTAGCTCAGTTGGCTGAAAAATAAGGAAACTTATTTTTCCTTATTGGAAGGAAAACGACACTGACCAAAATATTTGTTAATTTGGGGGAAATGAAAAGATAAGTTATGAAATATTACAGATTACTTTCAGTGTGACATTCCTGTACATACAGATGGGTCACTAGACAAACATGGTTGTCACTAAACATATGTGGCTGTCCCTGTGGGATGTCTTTACATGCAGTTCATTACTATGTCGAGGAAGTGTAGAAGCCTTTCAAAGACGCCAGCTGTTTCGATTTTACAGCTCTCACACAGGATCTTCAAGGGGATTTCTTGGGAAGATGGCACATGCTGAGCATGGGGATTTTTTTTTCTTCACAAGCTATCCCCAGCTGAATGCCAAGTACTCCCAACAATCCTAACCTCACATTTGCAATGAGTTCAAGTAGTTAGCTGAAATCGTGTGACATATGTAGATATTATCTTTTAAAAAGCCATTCCTTCAGTGACTCTTTTTTTGATACAGGAACCTCTTTTAATTCCAAAACACAATATTTCAATTGTAGTGTGAGCCTTCCAATAATAGAAGTGTCTTCATAACAAGGACATGAGTGAATCAGATGGGTTTTTACAATAATTGGTAAAGAGTTTCATGATCACAATTACTGAGACTAGCTTTTCATTCCAAATTTATTAACCCAGTTTTAAACCAATCAGTTGCACTGGTAAGATTTGATCCCATATCCCCAGAGCATTAGATTCAGTCCCTGGATCACTAATCTAGTGACTCTAGATTGCTGCTGACTTACAGCTGAAATTTCAACATATAACATATGGTCAATGGTGGACTGTTCCAGTTTCTCCAAAGTAGTCAATGTTATTCAACCTTCTCAAGTTACCTCTTTTTTTTCCGTTATAATTTGACTTTTTAAACCAGCTAATTGATTTTGTTTTAATGGCCCTTCATATCTGATTTTTTTTTTTATGAATTCATCTCCATATGTAGCTTAGCATGGCTAAGTTTAATCATTAAGCTCTAATCACAATATATTGCTCACTGGAGAAAATATTGGATCATGAAACTTTTTAATTTTGAGGTTTGACAATAGAGCCACACAGACACTGGAAGACACCAGACATTACAAAAACATTTGCAGTTCTTTTGGTTTTTATTCCAAAAGTATACTTTTTGCATATGCCTTTCAATGATGTTTTTTATATTCAAAATGTGGCACAGTGGTAATGGCCCTACCCCTGGACCGGGAGACCTAGGTACAATGTTCCACCTGCTGCAGAGGTGTGCCATAATATCTCTGAAAAGGTTGATTAGAAAAATAGGTCAAATTGAAAATAGCAGAGAAAAATAGATTTTAGTGACCTTCTATTGAAATAGTTTCAAAAATGAAACAATTTTTATTTACCTTGCAATGCTGTAACAGGCAGAATGTACTGGGACAAAAGCAATTTTGTTCGAAACACATCAGGTATATTTAATAGGAAGGAAACTGCTTGACTGTTCTAATGGAGGCTTTTTGTGGAGACAAATAAATATATACTGACTTATTTTTCCTTAATCTTTATTCTGGAAGCAAATCTTTAATTGTATGTGTTTTTACTACTAAAAAATGGAAAAGAATGAGAACAAAATCCTAACTTCTAAAAATAGGCATACCCACATATTTTTTGAAGTCCTTTATGTGAAAATTCTGTCCATTGTCTGGCTTTAAACCGCAGGGCCCATTACTACACGTCTGTTTACTGAGAGCTTGTTACATGGAGCAGTTGCTAAGCTGAAGGTGCACAGCACTTCTGTGGTCATTATGGTGCACTGAGAGATCATTTCAGTAGGTAACATGCAAACGTTGCTGATGCTCCTTGGTAGTGACAATTCTATAAAATAATGGTTTTGAATCATTAATGCTGTACGAAGTGCCGTAATTTTAAATTCTTGACATAGAAGCAAAGCTATTTCTGTGAAAGTGGGTTATGTAATAACCATGACTATAGCTTTTCAATGGTGTTCCTAATGCATGCCAAAACTAAATCTGTATGTGTTGGAACATTAAAAGTATAATCTAAATAGTCTTTGTTGTTGTTTTATTTTCAGCATACTGCCAATGCATTTGTGCTAGAGCTTGCCTTAATTCTCTTGTGACTAATCCTATTACAAACTACATTCCATTTTGTTCTGTCCCTGTTGGACTACCCATTTCCAGTGAGGTGGCTTACTGCGGTAAACAAATTACAACATTTAAGCACACACATTCCTTAGAGTCATCCACAAGCTTGTATATATTTGATTGTGTATGCAGATATCCCATGCAATTGCAGATTGGACATAGTTTTTGCAAGTAATATTTTAAATGATGTGAGAGTAATTATTAGCAATGAGTTACATTGTCAAGTAGTTTAATGCCTATACGAAGAATTTGTTTTCAAGACAGACTGGTCAAGAAGGCAAAATCTTGAACTGTTTTCTGGCTTAAGTTTGTTTAGGACTCTGTCCATTGCAAGTTAATAGTATATGCAGTGACACATGTTCAATCAGTAATCAATTACAATGAGGTAAGCACACAAAGAGCCAGGTCCATGTCAAACGAACATGTGATCTATCAGGAAATTCGATAGAAATGAGAGGCTCCCCTACATTTCATTTCTGCGTCTGACGTATGTGTTATATTTGATGACAATGTCTTCTGTTTGGAGATCCGTGGCCATGAAACAGTCCAATGAGTTCTGCACTTGGTTTGCCTAAACATCCTTGGTAAATCCTCTGAAAAGTATCGTTCCATGATATACAGGAAATTACCAATCAACCATAAAAAAATTAAATCCTTGATGATAGAGAAATGCTTCCTGGGATCAAAGAAAGTCTTCGTCGTAGGGTCTGTGACTGACCTCTCGGTTATCCATGAGTATGCTCTTGCATGCCATGCAATGATGTACTCATATTTTCTTTTGTTCTTCCCTGATGAAGTGAAGATTGTTTGGTAAGGTTGCCTAAGATAATACTGTATAATCAGCCCCCACCTCATCATCACAAATGAGGATGTCAACCGTGGCTCTAGAAAGAGTGTCTGCCGACGTCTGATACTTGTTTTCAACGCACTGAATCTCATTGTAACATAGGAATGGGTGTAGGCCATTCAGCCCTTCAAGCCTGTTCCGATATTCAATGAGATTATGGCTAATCTGTGATTTAACGCCATATACCTGCCTTTGGCCCAGATCCTTTAATACCTTTGTATTAGAGTTCCAAACGTCTATGCTTAGTGTATGAAAATGCTTCCTAACACCTCTCCTGAACAGTCTATCCCTAATTTCTAGACTATGGCCCCTAGTTCTAGAATCCCCAACCAGTGGAAATAGTTTACCTTTATATACTGTGTCTTTTCCTATTATTATCTTGAAGACTTCAATCAGATTACCTGATAACCTAAATTCTGGAGAAAACAGGCCTAATTTGTATAATCTCTACTCAAACTTAACGCCTGAAGTTGAAGTATAATTCTGACGATCTCAGATTTCTAAGAAAACTATTACTTATGAGAAGGTATTTTTGCTAACTTTCTTTCGTTCAGATAGGAGACCATAAGTTTATGATCAGTTTCATTTAATGGCAGGGCACTAGGAGGCTCTGAGGAACAGATGAACCTTGGAGTGCTTGTCCACAGATCCCCGAGGATGGAATGGCAGGGCAGGTTAACAGTGCTTAACAAGCATACAGGACACTTACTTTTATTATGGCATTGGTTACCAGAGCGGGGAGGTTATGATGGAGCTGTTCAAAACTTTGGTTAAGCCATAGCTGGAGTACTGTGTATAGTTCTGATTGCTGCACCATAGGAAAGATGTGTTTGCACTGGATAGAGTGCTGAGGAGATTCATGACGATTTTGCCTAGGTTGGAGCATTTTATCTGTGAAGAGAGGCTGGATTGGCGTTGGTTGGTTGGTTGTTTTCTTTCTTTAGAGCAGAAAAGGTTGAGGGGGGGTGGGATCCCCTGATTAAGCTGCTTAAGACTGAGGGGCATGAACAAGGAAACAGAACTTTCCTTAATTGAAGAATCAATAATGACAGACAGTAGGCTTGGAGGGGATTTGAGGAAAAATGGGGTGGTGGGAATCTGGAATGCTGTGTCCGGGAGGGCAGCAGAGGCAAGAAACCTCAAAAC
This sequence comes from Rhincodon typus, assembly GCF_021869965.1. NCBI lineage: Eukaryota > Metazoa > Chordata > Chondrichthyes > Orectolobiformes > Rhincodontidae > Rhincodon > Rhincodon typus. Next base: position 13,301,914 of record NC_063340.1, read on the forward strand.
CTTTTAAAATATATATGGATGGGGACTTGAAATGTCATAACATTCAAGACTATAAGCCAAATGCTGGAAAGTGGGATTGATGTAGATGGGTCAGCGCAGACTTGATGGGCCGAAGGTCCCTTTTGTGCAATATGGTTCTATAATTCGGGATTTTGAGGCCCAAAATAGAATTGGAAAATTTTTCACAGGTCCATGTAACTACCATAACTACTTCCTCAGTGATAGGTATTGGGTTTCTGTATCCTATAAACCCCTTTCATCATTAGTTTTGCGATATCGTTCTGGTTGTTGGTAACAAAGAATCTGTGATTGAATCACCTGTGGTAATAACCATGGGATAGGATTATGCTATACAATCTATACACTTCTCAGTACCAAGTTTGTGAATTCCTTAAAAGTTCTCGAGGGTTCTGTGGCAAGATCATAGCTAATTCTGATGAAGGGTAACCGTAACTCCATGTTAATTTTGTTTTCTTCCCACACATACTGCCAGATCGGCTGAGTTTTGCCAGCAATTTCTGTTTTTGTTTCTAATTATCCTATCCTTGCTAACCATCAGTGTGCCATCAATGGTTGATTCCAGAGCAGGGAGCGTGAGCCGGTTGATGTGTTGGGAGGCAGAGACTGGGGTAGGGGTGCGAGGTAAATGATCTCTCTCTTTTTGAAGATGTCTGTGCTCTGTCCTGTGAATTGATCTGAAAAATATGATGATGAACAGCCGTTGCTGGTGTTGATTGTCTAGCTGCATTGCATCCTTCTACAGATTGACGATGCCCGAAGAGGGGGAGGGGAGAGGGACAGGGACATGGAAGGTCTCTGGCCTGTGCAGGGTGGTGAGGAGTGATCTCTACCTGGATATGCTCTCCTGTCTGGGTTTCTGCTATGTTCCCGTTGATGCCATTTCCTGTTCTGCCTCTGTGTTTGTTCTTCCTGCTTGCATAATGCCAAATCACCTGTATAATTGGATTGGATTTTTAAAATGCTTTTTAAATTGAAGTGTTGAAATGGACAAGAAGGGGGAGGTGTTTAAAATGCTGCTTAAAGTGGTTGGGAGGATATTAATTTTAAAATAAAATCTTCCCCTGTGTCATACCTGAATTATAGATGCGCTGCTGTTCCGGGTATTGTCAGCAGGCTATGTTCTATGTCTTTTTTTAAATTTAGAAATCGAGTTCACTGCTGATGTACACTTGCAATCAGCCAATTCCCAACCGGTTCTGTGATGTGGGAAAAAAAATTGTCAAATGTAGGTAATTTTTAAAAATAATTAATGAATTGAATGGGAGCATTTTAGCTTGGAAGAATACTGGTTGATACTGTAGTATTCTTCAGCATTGCAAGTGTAATTGGTATTGCTTTAACATGCATTTTTACAGAATAAAACAAAATGTTTGTAGATAACAAGGTGTAGAGCTGGATGAACACAGCAGGCTGAGGAGCAGGAAAGCTGACGTTTCGGGTCTAGACCCTTCTTCAGAAATGTTTGTAACTTGGTTTGTAACTTCTGATCTTTTAGACCAGAATCTGTTCTATTGCTAAGTTCTGTCTCCTTTCAGCTTGTAAGGTTACTGACTCCTGTCTCAGCTGAGCTGTAGAAATCCTTCATCTATTTGTTCTCTTTGGGCTTTATGACCTCACTTGATTTGCTTTCCTTTTTTTAATCAGACAACAGCTTAACCAATTCCGGCCTCTCTGTCTGTGTCCTAACTTGTACCAAATCCCACTTCGTGTATCACTGTGCCCCTTGATGTATATTGAATCTTGGCAGCAACGCCTTGACTTTTTTTTAAAAAGTCATTGTTATTTTCAATCTCTCCTTGACCTTGTGCTTCTTTTCTCTATAATCCCCTACAACTCTGAAATCTGTGCACTTCTCTCATCCCAGCCTTCTGCCTTTTGGTTTTTGATTGCACCACCATTGACAGCAGTATCTTCAACTGCCACAGCACTACATTCTGCAATTACCATGCGATCTCTCTTCCTTCAAGATAATCTTTAAAACATCCTCCTTTGACCAAACTGTTGGTCAGCTAATTTCCTTATATGGCTTGATGCTTGCTTCATAATACACCTCTCAGCCGCCTTGGGCTGCTTTATTATATCAAAGGTGCTAGATATATACAAGTTATTTGCTAGCTTGCCATGACTGATGTTGAATTGGAGGAGGCTTTAATTTGTGTTGGATAGTTTCAGATCCTCCTAATTGAATTCACACACACATTCTGGCTGTCAAATATATTGCTAGTCCCATAGTTTGTGAATGTGTTGCCAAATTGTTAATATTGTCCCTTTGATGCTATCTAGAACATATTATTTGGAGATGGGAATGATCCAATGTTGTCATTTTAAGAAGAAATTATTAGATTGTTCTATAAACTATAATAATGGAAATATTCATGATTAGCACCGAATGACACCGGATGTGACTTTAAGATAAAGCACAAACACCGTTTGGAAGAAAAAATTTAAGTGATGCGGAACAAAGGTTTTCAATTCGTATCAACATGATCAGAATTGTCATGGCTAGAAAAGTGCAGAATCTTTCAGTATTACAGGGTAATGAACTCCTGTGCCTGAGAACCAGTTGACAAATGCACATTACTTGTTATTAGACTGAGTCTGAAATGAAAATTATGTACGACGGTGGCACTGTTTGAAGTCTATGAATATTGTTATACTGTTATAACAATTGACTGGTTCTGAAAGTAAAACCAATGCTATGTATGCATTGTATGTGCAGCTTTCATTGACATATGAGAATTCTACTGTGTCTTTACTGGGGACCTTGAAGCCTCCATAATAATAATCTTAAATGACTTTTCTATCAGGTTAGGACTGAAAGCAGGGAAAATAATTGTCACAAATTGGCGGAGATCTGTTCATTTTAGTATTTGTTTACAAATCAGTCAATTATTTCGTGACAATATGTTAAGCAGTAGAATTTGCATTTCTAAACATAAAAATAAAACAAAGTCAAATGATTCCTTGAAAGTGGAGTCACAGGTGGACAGGGTGGTGAAGAAGGCATTTTTTACTCTTGCCTCGTTAGTTAAAACATTGAATGTAGCATTTGGGACTTCATATTGCGGCTGTACAGGACATTGGTGAGGCCACTTCTAGAGTACTGCATACAATTCTGGAAGGATTTGAGAGGGTGCAGAAGAGATATACAAGGATGTTGCCGGGGTTGGAGGGTTTGAGTTATAGCAAGAGACTGAATAGGCTGGCACTTCTTTTTTCCTGGAGCACCAGAGGCTGAGGGGTGACCTTACAGACGTTTATAAAAACATGAAGTGCATGGTTAGGGTGAATAGCCAAGATTTTTTTTCCTAGGTTGGGGGAGCCCAAAACTAGAGGACATAGGTTTAAGGTGAGAGGGGAAAGATTTAAAAAGGACCTGAGGGGTAACTTTTTCACACAGAGGGTGGTGCACGTATGGAATGAGCTGCCAGAGAAAATGATGGAGGCGGGTACAGTTACAACCTGTAAAAGGCATCTGGATGAGTACATGAATAGGAAGGGTTTAGAAGGGCATGGGCCAAATGCTGACAAATGGGATTGGGTCAAATTGGGATGTCTGATTAACACGGATGAGTTGGACCAAAGGGTCTGTTTCCATGCTGTATGACTCTATCTATGTAGAACATAGAACAGTACAGCACAGGAACCGGCCCTTCAGCTCCCCACGTTTGCACTGCCATGATGCCATTCTAAACTAATCCCATCTGCCTGAACATGGTCTATATCCTTCTATTCCCTGCCTATTTATTTCTCTGTCTGAATACCTCTTAAATGTTGCTACCGCATCTGCTTCCACCACCTCCTGCATCAGCATATTCCAGGCACCTACCCTCATCAGTGTTTGTCTTGCATGTCTCCTTTAAACCTTTCCCCTCTCACCTTAAACATATACCCCTAATATTTCCACCCTCGCAAAAGATCTCCAACTATCTACTCTATCCATGCTTCTCATAATTTTGTGTACTTCTATCAGGTCATCCCTACCTTCAATGCTGTAGTGAAAATGGTCCAAGTTTGTTCAAAGAAAGCAAGAACTGCAAATGCTGGAGTTAGAGGCAGCACGGTATGGAGCTGGAGGAACACAGCAGGCCAGGCAGCATCAGAGGAGCAGGAAAGTTGAGGTTTCGGCTCAGGAAAGGCCCCACACTGAAATATCAACTTTCCTGCTCCTCTGATGCTACCTGGTCTGCTGTGTTCCTCCAGCTCCATACTGTGTTGTTCCCAAGTTTGTTCAAATTCTCCTTTATAGCTACTATACTTCAATCCAGGCAATATTCTGGTACGGGGTAGTAGGAACTGCAGATGCTGGAGAATCTGAGATAACAAGGTGTAGAGCTAGATGAACACAGCAGCATCAGAGGAGCAGGAAGGCTGACGTTTCGGGCCTGGACCCTCCTTCAGAATTGGGGGAGGGGAAGGGGGTTCTGAAATAAATAGGGAGAGAGGGGGAGGCGGATAGAAGATGGATAGAGGGGAAGATAGATGGAGAGGAGGCAGACCGGTCAAAGAGGCGGGGATGGAGCCAGTAAAGGTGTGTGTAAGTGGGGAAGTAGGGAGGAGATGGGTCAGTCCAGGGAGGCCAGATAGGTCAAGGGGGTGGGATGAGGTTAGTAGGTAGGAGATGGGGTGGGGCTTGAGGTGGGAGGAGGGGATAGGTGGGAGGAAGGACAGGTTAGGGAGGCAGGGACGAGCTAGGCTGGTTTTGGGATGCGGTAGGGGGAGGGGAGATTTTGAAGCTTGTGAAATCCACATTGATACCACAGCTGACGCCGACGTCGCTCCGCCCACCGCCTCCACAGCCAGCAGCTCCAGAGGAGACAGCAGCACCCAGCCCTGCCGAGTCTTCACCATCCCCCCAGACTTCCCCCTTACTGAGGACGAGTGGTCAGTCCTCAGTAAAGAGCTCACCTTTGTCCCCCTCCACCCACACATCAACGAATACCAGTCACGTTTGGACATAGAGCAGTTTTTCCACCACCGCTGCCTCCGCGCTTACTTCTTCAACCGTGAGCCTAACCCTCCCTCTACTGACCCCTTCTCCTGCCTCCAACACACCCCCTCCTCCAAGGCCTCCTACCCTCCCTCGACTTCTTTATCTCCAACTGCCGTCGAGACATCAATCGCCTCAACTTCTCACCCACTCCAACCTCTCCCCCACAGAACGTGCAGCCCTCCGCTCCAATCCCAACCTCACCATAAAACCCGCAGACAAGGGAGGCGCAGTTGTAGTATGGCACACTGACCTCTACATCGCTGAGGCCAGACGCCAACTCTCCGACACCACCTCCTACCGCCCCCTTGATCATGACCCCACCCCTGACCACCAAACCATCATGTCCCAAACCATCCACAACCTCATCACTTCAGGTGACGTCCCACCCCCAGCCTCCAACCTCATCGTTCCCCAACCCTGCACCGCCAGCTTCTATCTCCTTCCCAAAATCCACAAACCTGACTGCCCTGGTCAACCCATTGTCTCGAACTGATCTCCACCTATCTCGACTCCATTTTCTCCCCCTTGGTCCAGGAACTCCCTACCTACGTCCGTGACACCACCCACACCTTCCACCTCCTCCAGAACTTCCAATTCCCCATTCCCAACACCTCATCGTTACCATGGACGTCCAGTCCCTATACACCTGCATTCCCCATACAGATGGCCTAAAGGCCCTCCGCTTCTTCCTGTCCCGCAGGCCCGACCAGTCCCCCTCCACTGACACCCTCATCCGCTGAGCCGAACTCGTCCTCACCCTCAACAACTTCTCTTTCAAATCCTCCCACTTCCTACAGACAAAGGGGGTGGCCATGGGTACCCGCATGGGCCCAAGCTATGCCTGCCTCTTTGTAGGTTACGTGGAACAATCCCTCTTCCGTACCTACACTGCCCCTAAACCCCACCTCTTCCTCCATTATATGGATGACTGTATCGGCGCCGCCTCGTGCTCCCACGAGGAGCTCGAACAGTTCATCCACTTCACCAACACCTTCCACCCCAACCTTAAGTTCACCTGGACCATCTCTAATACCTCTCTCTCCTTCCTGGACCTCTCTGTCTCCATCTCCGGCAACCACCTAGAAACCGATGTCCATTTCAAGCCCACCGACTCCCACAGCTATCTAGAATGCACCTCCTCCCACCCACCTTCCTGCAAAAATGCCATCCCCCTATTCCCAATTCTTTTGCCTTCGCCGCATCTGCTCCCAGGATGAGGCATTCCACTCCCGTACATCTCAGATGTCCTCGTTTTTCAAGGACCGCAACTCCCACCCCCCACCGTTCACCTGCACATCTGCTAATGTGGTATACTGCATCTGCTGTTCCCGTTGTGGCCTCCTCTACATCGGGGAAACCAAGCGGAGGCTTGGGGACCGCTTTGCAGAACACCTATGCTCGGTTCGCACTAAACAACTGCACCTCCCAGTCGCGAACCATTTCAATTCCCCCTTCCCATTCCGCAGACGACATGTCCATCCTGGGCCTCCTGCAGTGCCACAATGGTGCTACCCGATGGTTGCAGGAATAGCAACTCATATTCTGCTTGGGAACCCTGCAGCCCAATGGTATCAATGTGGACTTCGCAAGATTCAAAATCTCCCCTCCCCCTACCGCATCCCAAAACCCGCCTCCCTAACCCGTCCTTCCTCCCACCTATTCCCTCCTCCCACCTCAAGCCCCACCCCCATCTCCTACCTACTAACCTCATCCCGCCCCCTTGACCTGTCCGTCCTCCCTGGACTGACCTATCTCCTCCCTACCTCCCCACCTACACTCATCTTTACTGGCTCCATCCCCACCTCTTTGACCGGTCCGTCTCCTCTACATCTATCTTCTCCTCTATCCATCTTCTATCCGCCTCCCCCTCTCTCCCTATTTATTTCAGAACCCCCTTCCCCTCCCCCATTTCTGAAGAAGGGTCTAGGCCCGAAACGTCAGCCTTCCTGCTCCTCTGATGCTGCTTGGCCTGCTGTGTTCATCCAGCTCTACACCTTGTTATCTTTTGCACCCTCTCCAAAGCCTCCACGTCCTTCCTATAGTATGACAACCAGAACTGCACACAATACTCCAAATGTGGCCTAACTGAAATGCTTTACAGCTGCAACATGGTTTGCCACCCTTTATACTCAATGCCCCCTCTGTTGAAGGCAAGCATACTGTAGATCTACTTTTACCACTTCATCCACTTGTGTTGCCACTTTAGGGAATCTAAGGACTTGTACCCCAGGATTCCTTTGTATATCAATAATCCTAAGGATCCTGCCATTTACTGTATACTTTCCCCTTGAATGGACTTCCCAAAATGCATCATCTCACAATTGTCCAGATTAAACTATATCTGCTATTTCTTTGCCCAGTTTTCCAGCTGATCTACATCCTTCTGTATCCTTTGGCAATGAACTAGGAACTAAGAAAGGAATTGAATCCCAAGACAAATTACATTTGTTATTCAATCTAAGACCTGCTCTTGCAAACAATTTGTATATTATTTTAGGCATCTCAATCATGTACCTCCTTAGCCTCTGATGCTCCAAGGAAAAGAGTCCCAGTCTATCCAATCTCTCTCTCTCCAGCCCAGGCAACATCCTCGTAGTCCTCTCTGGGACCCTCTTCGGTGCATCCCTCCTACAATGTGGATTCTAGAACTGCACACAATACTCCAACTGTGGCCTAACCAACATTTTTTTGCAGTTCCAGCAAGACCTCACTGCTCTTAAACTCTCTGCCTTAGTTAATAAAGGCAAGTATTCATTTACCGCTTTAACTACTTTATCTACCTGTCCCCATATTTTCAGGGACCAATAGATATGCACACCAAGGCCCCTCAGATCCTTGTTGCTTCCCAGTTACTGTTCTTCATGTATTCCTTTGCCTTGTTCGCATCACATTACACTTGTCCAGATTGAATTCCATTTGCCACTGATCAGTCCAACTGACCAGTCCATCTATATCCTCTTGTAATCTAAAGCTGTCCTCCTCAGTATTTGCCAATTCATCATTATTATCCCCAAAATTACTGATCAAGTCTAAATCATTTATACGTACCACAAACAGCAACAACAATCACTGATCCTTGTGGAACCACTTTGGATGCATGTTTCCTGTCACAAAAACATCCTTTGCCTTTCAGCCAATTTTGGATCCAATTAGCCAAATTTTCTTGATCCCTTGGGCTCTTAACTTGACTTTTTGTCTTTCATGTGGGACCATATCAAAAGCCTTGTTGAACTCCCAAGCAGATAATGTCAGATGCATTGTCCTCATCTTCACAGCTGGTAAGGTCTTCGAAAAATTCATTCATTTTGGTAAAACGTGGCCTCCCCTTCGCAAAACAATGCCAACTTTTCCTGATTAATCCCTGCCTCTTCAAACGTTCTGTCCCTCAGAATTGCTTCCAGTAGTTTCCTCACAAATGAGGTTAGACTGACTTTTTCTTCACTTATTTTTGTTAGAGGATGAGGGCTTTTCTAAGTTGTAAGAAGACATATGTTTTTGTTCAGTTTGCAAAGTAACTTTAAAATTTGTTTCAAGTGTTTACAGGCTGTAAATTATTTGAGGTATTGATGTTTAAAGATGCTTTTTGCCATATTTGAATTCCTGTACACTGCATAGGAGGTTGAAGGCAAAGCATGCTTCACTAGCTCAGCAGGGAAAGACTTTTGGTCACTGCTGATGTATGCTTTGTCAAAAGTATGATCTTTGAATATCAATACACTATGTAATCACTTTAACTGTAGGTATGGTACCTCCAACCAGAGATTACTTTAAGTCATTTGGTCATATATTCATCTTAGTTAACCATAGGGTATCATTTGAGAGAACTGTGACACTGATGCTAGAATCTCATTTAAATTTGGTTGGATAACCATTTTGTATATGACTTCTGTTAACTGTATTTTCTCCCAGAAAAGGGTAATATTGTGTTTTTTTTTAAATAGTACACATGAAGAAACTGGTCCATTGCTACCCTAGCTTGTTCTTCAAGGCTTTTTATCTCCCCTTTTGAGTATGTATGTCAGCTTGCAAATGATTTGCTTTGATGCTTGGTACGTCCTTTATTGGTAACACATCTTTGAGAAGGGCTGACTTCTCCTAAAGTGAATATGTTGTTGGAGTAAAAATGGGCAATTTTGACCTTGCTGATGTGGAGCATAGGAACGTCACCTGTGATAAGATACTGTAGCATTAGATTGTTTAGGATTTTGCTTTTATGTTGTCACCTACAGTGCATTTTTCAGTTAGGAAGTCTGCCTCCTGTGGTCAGTGCTTTAAGTAATCAACATGTCCATTGAATGTTCTGCATTAAATTCAACTTCTCCTGATTGAAGTTTCTTGAGCAATTTTTTTGGTTCTATCCACTGCTTTTTGGACTGTTTATTCTAGAGTTAGATACTCTTTTGACTGGAGAATTTCATTGACAGATTTATCTAAGAGACCGACAAAGATTCTGTCACAAATAAGCTCTTAGGATGATTTTGATCACTTCATATTGCACTCATTTTGTTATCTTGTTGATATTTTCTAATCAACCTGTTCAGAGATATAACGCATCTCTGGAGCAGGTGGACTTGAACCAGGGCCCTGGTTTAGTGATAGGGGCACAACCAGTTCACCATTACATCCTAAAATTGTAGTTAAATCTTTATTGTAATAAAATCTTTATTGTAATAAAGATTGTTGTAATTCTGAAACTCTGTTTGCTTAAGTGTTGCTTTCAATGAAAAATTTGTTTCTCCTTTGCTCTGATGTCATCTTGGAGATGAAGGAAGATATTCCTTTTGTAGGATGGCAAGGATCCCTGGTTTAAAAAATTTCTCAGGATGGCAAAGGATTGGGGGTAGAAACCTTTTCAAGATGGCTTTGACCAATAATAATCAGTGATTTATTCTTAACTATCAAAGATGGCTGCTGTGATATCATTCGCACACTTTTTTTCTGCATCTAAGGTATTTTTGTGCCAAATGTGACTCCAAGTGATCAAATTTCCACCCTTTTTTCCTTTGTTGCATTTTTAAACAGTTGAGTTCAATAAAACAACTAGTTATCAAAATAATCTAGTGTTTGCCCTCCAAACCATTAAAGTTATGATGAATTCACTAATTTTACTGCTATGGTTTTAAAACTCTGAATTTCAAGAAATGATTCCTATTCTCAGTTTTATTTTTAATCAACCTACCTAAAGTTTGTTTATAAGAGTTTTCTTAACTTCCTTATTGACAAATTTGCTGTTGACTGCCAAAAATCTTGCCTTGTTTCCCAGTCGAGTGTTTTGTTTTTTGGAATTTTGCACTGAGGAATCCAACTGCTTTGGCTGTCAGGAAACTGACCTCTTTTTGAAGGTGTTTGACCCAGATTTATCCCTTTAGCTGTTGGTGGGCTTTCACTTGCTTTATCTTTTCCCTTAGAAGTCTGTTCCCCTGTTACTGGCTGTGAGACTCTTGCTTGTTTTTGGTTTCTCTGCATGAGTTTGTTCAGAGGTTTTGCCTTCACAGCAGCTGCTCAGCTCTGTGACTGTTTTGGCTATGAGCTGGTCTTAAAGCTATATTGACTACATTTTGGGGAAAATTATTTTGAGTTTTTTTTTGCCAAACAATATCAGTTCTATTTCTTGTTCTTCACTGCTGTCAAAATTTTCTAGGCTGTGGATCCCATTGCTGCTGCCATCTTTTGTCGAATGATTTTATGCCCACGCTAAGAAGTTTGGGTTCAAGACAGACTAGTTCAGGAGAAGGAAAGGAACTGTCTTCAGATTTAGGCTTCTTGAGAATTCTGCATATTAATAGTAAATTAATAGCATACATAAACTGTGCTCATTTGAACCTCAGTGGTGAGCCATATTAATAGTAATTTCAACAATACATGGTAATTTGAAATTTATCAGGCTCTAATCTTACTGTTACATTTTTAACATTATTATCTGCATGCATTTGCCAAAAAGTTCAAATGCCCTTATACAACACCGCCCTTAGCCAGGATGATGTATGGTAGCCCTGTCTTTCAAAAATTGGCATGCAGCTCCATAGACTGGATACACATTGAATCTTAAGTTGGGTGAAGATGGAGAAATTAGATTTGGATATACAGTTCTCCACCTGTTTGTTATCATGCAACAGTAATATTACAAAGTCAAAAGTCACATGACACCAGGTTATAGTCTCTCAAGTTTATATGAAATCACAAGCTTTCCAAGCACTGCTCCTTCGTCAGGTGACTTTGTTTGATAAAGGAGCAGCGCTCCAAAAGCTTGTGATTTCAAATAAACCTGTTGGACTATAAACTGGTATGGTGTGACTTCTGACTTTGTCCACCCCAGTCCAACACCAGCATCTCCACATCAGTAATATGACAGTGCAGAATGTAGGTATTTTCATATGAAGGGAGAAGAAAATGGGAGGTGGGTAGTGAAAGCTCCAAGGACTTCTGTTATACTATTTCAATGGAGTCCAGTTGCAGTAGTTAAGAAGTGTCTTTATTACACTTGCAGGGAGGTGAACAGTCCAGATGCTTCATCACCAAGGTTCAAATGAGCTCAGTTAATATGTTTTCATTATCAGTTACAACTTAATTGTATTACGTAGGCAGAGACCACTGCACAATGGTCACCGGTGGGCTAAAATTGTGTTCCTATGCAATAATTGCAATGCAGAAACTTAGTATTGACCTTCCTGAAGCAGTAAAGAATGTGTGTGTACTCTGTAATTTACAGCTAAGTTGATGTTGTTTGGGACCATCAGACAATGTGACAATGACTGTCCTGTTTCTTAATTAGATTATCCTATGCATTGTTTATGTGTGCTTTGGCATCCTCGCTGCTGGTCCTGACTGACACTCTTAACATAAATCCAAATTTTGTACTTTCATTAGAATAAGTAATTTCTAAAATTATTGAAATTTCGTCCCAATTTATTTGAATGTTCTAATTCTGTACATCAAGATTAATATTGAGAAGGAAATCAATACATAAATGAAGACAATTCCAAAATGTTTTTGTAAACGTTCTTTTAATTGTTTACAATAACCCAATCTACTGGTGCAATTTGTACAGAAATGCATCAATGTTTAAATTGTGTATTATGTACCTTTTTGTTTATTCTCCCTTACAAAAATGACGTTTTCCAGCACATCTTAACATTTTCCTTTCAAATTTCTTTCATAATTGCTTTTTAAAGTGAATTATAGTTAAATATCTGTCCTCACACCTAAAGTTTAAATGCAATAGTGCCATAGCTATTAGGGTAAATACAAGCTAAAATCCTTTCAGAGAATCTATTCATACCTGTTATCCAATACCTGACCATCTGTTGTTTTGTGTACAATATGTTTGGGTTCCATTTTTTACTTGGTGCTTTTGGTTGATGCAAAGTGGCCAGCACTACTTCTGTGTAAGGTGCCTATTACAGGAGAGAATGTGACTGATAATAACAGTCTACTTGTCAATTATTTCTCCAATTAACTCGTACTGTGATTGTTGAAGGGTAGATCTTCTTTTGTAGACTGCAGAAACTTATTTAGCTTACTTTGAACCAAAATTCTCCCAAGTGCTGTGCTTTTATATATTTTTCTTTTCAAAGTATTAGTTGCTGAATTTCTAATTTTACTGCATCAAGAGAGTTCATTGGAATTGATAATATTTACCTAAAAAATTGTGTTTATTGCTAGGACAACAAGTATTATAGTACTGATGAAAAAAACAAGAAAATAACTTGTCACCAGGAGGAGCCATTGTGTACTCGCAAGTTCATTTCTGGTGGTGGGATTCAGTTATGCCTCTTTAAATATACACAGATTGAAATGATGTTGTTGGTGCATGGTTGTAATGCATAACTAAGTAAATGCTTCTAAAAGTCTGTAAAGATTGATACAGTAGTGAGAAACTGTAAATGCTGGGAATCTGATTTTTTTTTTTAAATGTCTAAATACCTGGTGGCTCAGAGAGCATATGAGAGTAACAGATTAGTGGTTTCAAGTTGATTGCATTTCAAGGTTATCTGAATGTTAACTTGATTTCTGTCCTAGATATGTCTGACCTTCTGAGTATTTCCAGCATCCTTTGGTTTCAGTTTCTGGTAAAGATTGAGTCTGATTCTATCTTTCACCAACTTGTTTTCGGAAGTATGACATCGTGCTTGCTCAGACTGAATTCAAATGACAAGCCAATTCACATCTTCAATTTTAAAGATTAGGAATTGATCAATTTAAGGCACTTAATTGGAGGATTAGATAGTAGGAAAGTAATACTTCTAGGTATGGGGTCAAAGTAAGAATCGAATACTGAGTAGGATGATGAACCGTGATCATTTTGAATGATGGAACAGGTCTGCAAGGCTGAATGACCTGCTCCTGCTCCGATTTTCTATGTTTCTATTTCGTGAATATATTACTTGCAGCAATTTATACCAAAAAGAGTGAAATATTTTGGATTATTTTGAAACCGTTCCAGATATTTTTACAGTTGGTATAACCTAAGATCAAGAAATGTTTGCAAATTTTGGAGTTCATTCAGTTAACTGAGTAGTTAACTAGCATATAGGTCAACTTCAGTGATAAGGTAAAGGTGTTTCAATTGATTTAGTCAGACCATCTGCTGGGTTCCTGCTTCTGATGCTTTCCAGTGACCAGGTAGAAGTGTGTGCAGACATTGAGCATTAACCAATTGATGTCTGCCATGTAAAAAGCCTGCTATCATTCATGATCTTAATAAAAGTGGTTGGCAAAGCCTTAACAATAATGAGGAAAATCTATAGTTTTCTGAAATATATCAATGTACAACAACCCCATGTACTACCTTAACCTGATGGAATATTTCCAATTATGCTGTCTTCATAATTCTTGATACTTTCAAAACCATAATGCAATGTCCTTTATAGAAGGAAAATCTGCCTTCCTAGGCTGGACCGACCTACATGTGGCTCCAGATCAACAGCAATGTGATTGACTAGTAAATGGCCTATCAAGCCACTCAGTTTTTTACAGCAGGTCAAGAAGGAACGAATTGGGGATGGACAATAAATAGTGACCTAGCCAGCAATACCCACGTGCCATGAAAGAATAAAAGAACAGGTGGTAAATTACAGAAACTCTGGTCTAAGTTTTTCATCACTAGTAATCTTTATCAGAAATTACCTAAGTACAAATAATAAAATCAGAGCAAATCAGCCATTTTTCCTATCTGTTTCTATTGACTGTATGAGAATTTTGATGTAAATGTCCAGTATTGGTGAAACCATTTGTGGGAAACTGACTGTATTGTCATCAAAGCTTAAAATTTCATCTGGAGTCTGAGCAGTTGAATGGAACCAAAAACGATTACAGCAGACAAGGAATACATTTGGCCCATTTGTTTTTGATCTGGCTTTCTGAAGGAACAACTCAGCTGGTACCACTCCCCACCTTCTCCCCATTTCCCTCCACCATCTTCCCTTTCACATGGTAGTCCAATTAGTCCATATTGAATGCCTCCATTGAGCCTGCCCCCACCATATTTTCACTCATACATTGCATCTTTTCTAATAACTTTAAATATACTCCTGTTGGTTTTCGATCCTTTCATCAATGGAAACAGTTTCCCTATTTGCCTCTATCCAGGCTTCATGATTTTGCATGCCTCAGTCAAGTCACCTTTCAATCTTTCATTCTCCAAAGAGAACATGCCAACTTCTCTTCGAGTCGATCTCTTTAACTCGTTCCAGGGAAGATGAACTTCATTCTCGAATATTTTCTGTACCCTCTGTAATGCTTTCACACGATATTGTAGTTAGTGCAGAACTGACATTTTATGTGAGTTTAACATAATTTTCTTGCGTTCATCTTTCCTTGGAAAAGCCTAGGATGCCATATGTGTTGTCAACTGCTCTCAATCTGTCAATGATTAATGCACATCTACACCCAGTTCCCCTGCTCTTGCACTCCCTTTAAAATTGTAGTCTTTATTTTGTATTGTCTTTCCACATTATTCCTGCCAAAGTTAATCTCTTCACACTTCTCTGCATTAAATTTCATCTGTCACATATTTGTCTAATATCATACCTCACTGGGATGGTGCACTGGAAATCAGGCCTCACTAAACTTTGAGTTGTCAGAAAAGTTAAAGATTTTATACAACTGTGCAAAATTCCCTAATTTACCTGACTTTTAGACTCAGGTTGACAGAAAGCATGAATTAAATTTTCTACTTAAGGATCACTAGTCATTGCAAATAAATAGATTTTATCTACAGTTAAATAAATATGAGCTTTCCCTAACAAAATCTTCCCTGATGCTGATAGACGCAAATGTTACAAGTGGAGGCAAAGTCTGGAATGACAGCTCGATGGTCTCGACAGGGCTCACCGAGATCCCTTTGGGCTTGTCACCATTTGCTGTTTGTCGCGCTCTCATGCTTGCTCTCTCTTCACCCCACCCCCCACACCCCTGCCACTGAAGTGTTTCTCACTGTCTTCCAGGAGGCACAGAGCGCTGGTTCACAAATTATAAAGTTTCTGACATTGGTTAAAAGCAACAGCTTACAGTAACTGGTAAGGGAAAATAACTGGCTTTCTTCAGGTTTAGGTGTTATTTAATGGCAAAGAAGAGAACCATCCTTTCCCATAGCCTTTTGGCTATCTCATTCACAGCCTCAAACTGTTCAGTTACCTGGAAGCCAATCACGTCATTGTTGGCAGGCAGAAGACATTTGTTATCGACAGCTGAGCACTATTCCACAGACCAATCAACTACTTGCTTGTCATCTAACTCTCTCTTCGTACGCATTCACCTTGTCTGCAGTAACTTCCCCAGCCACTGCTAAAACAAACGAGTGTCTGTCTAATACCTCATCAATTTAAACCTTTAAAATGTCTAAGTCATCTTCTTGTTCTGTAAGACATCCACTGCATCATCTTCATTTGTATAACATTCTTTAGCTTCAGTTAAGCCAGCTACGATCATGCATAAATACTTTTTTTGATCCTTAATCAACCCCATTCCTCTTCTTTGCAGCTCTTACTATTTATATATCCACTGACTTTTGGATTGTATTTTATGTTAACTGCCAATGTTTTCTCACACTCTCACTTTACTTCCCTTGTTTGCTTTTCCAATTTCCTTCTGAATCTTTTGTATTTAATTTTTTTATTTTTTACTTTTATTGTATTTTTGTATTTAAACTGGTCCTCAATGATGTTATTCACTTGCCCTTGTTGTATGCACATTTTCCCCTAATCTCAACATTTTTTTTTTGTCACCCAACAGCTCTGAATTTGTTTTTCTTATCTTCTCCCTTTTGGAAATATAACAGTGACTATGGCCAAAATGTGTCTCTAAAAATAGCTCGTGTCAGTTACATTTTTGTCAGTGAACCTTTGATTACTGTTAACTTAAGGCAGATCAATTTTAATTCCATTGAAGGTGACTTTCTCCCAATTAATTATTTCTACTTTGTATTGTTCCTTGACCTTTTCCATATCCAACCTAAATTGCCCTGCTGTCTCTTTATTCATCTCATTCCCACAGATCAAGACGAGCAATGCCTCATTTTATATTAGATTTTAAACAAATTTCTGTATGAAATTCTCCTGAAAGCACCGTAGGATTCTTTCTCCATAAGCAAACAACACCCCTGTCTGTATATGAATAAATTCCCTGTTGTAAAATCTATAATTCTTGCACCTGTCTGCAGTTTGTTTGGAAATTTGTTCCTCTATGTCTGCCCTACCAGTTGGTAGTCTGTAAACTGTGTTGAACAATAAAATTGCACCTTTTCTTCCCTCTCTAGCCAAATAGGTTCTGTTTTGAACCTTCTAGAACACACACTCCAGCATTACAGTAGTCTCCTTAATGAATAACACCACCCTTCTTCCTTTCCTATTTTTCCTGAATGCATATATAGAAGAGCAAGTATATATAGGAGAAATTAAAATAAAAATTATTTTGAAACCGTGAGGATCCAGTTGTTTTTAGTTATTCCCACTAGAAAATGGGAATTTCTTAGCTTTCCCAAGAATTCAGTATGCAATGAAGACTGTTAATAATTATAATTACACATACACTTGTTGGGGGAGTTGGTCTCACTTGAATGACCAGAGAATTGATTGACTTGCAGGTTTCAAGTTGGCTGGCTTCATGGCTAGCCACATCTTGTTGAATTCTGAAGTATCTATTCTAAAATCCATTTTATACATTTCTTTGACTCCATCTATTTAATCCCATTGCAAACTTTTCTCATCAATTAGCTGCACACAGTTTGAGTACAGAGTCTTCACCTTAATGAAGTCTCAATTAAGTGAGTCAACTAGATTCAACCTGTCACCCTGTAACTGATGAGTTAGATAACTGTAAATGGGTTAACACTTGCTTTTTCTTGAGTCGTCTTGAAAAATTAAGTTCAAAGGAGAGCTGAGGTGTCTGAGAAACTTGGACAATAGTTGAATGCTTATCAGCTAAACTTTGTCAGAGAGCATGTAATTTTGTTGACTTTTTATGCTTTCTGACAGAAGCTCACTTAAATCCAAATTAATATAATTTACTGTTTTTTTACATCCCGGGGCGTTTTTAAGCATTAGCTGAGGGTCAATACTCAAAGTAGTCAGCCAATTCTCATTGGAAAATTCAAGAAATTTAAGGATGTAGGTGTGAAGCATTTTTATCAAAATCTCTGCCTTTAAAGCTGAACTAGCTGATTTGAAATTAAATAATGGCAGTAAGAAAATAAATCAAATTTAATTGAGTTAATTTGTTTGTCTTTCATTATCTATATGTTTCCAACTTGATTGCAAGGCATTTATAAAAACCTATTTTTATTTTATTAGCAATCCTTCCTCCCATGGATATTATTCCGCTTCTCTTCAAATCTGCTGTCATACTCATACCCGCTTTTGATCCCTATCTCCTTGCAAACTACCAATTCACTTAAAAACACCTTTCCTCTCCACTCCTAAAATGTGTTCTTGCCCCTTCATTACTAAAAGCACCATATTTCTAACACAATAATGCTACCTCTCTCTCTTCCTCTGTTTTCTGTCAAAACTCTCAAATTCTCATACGCACCTTTGTCACCTTCATGTTAATAATTCCAATGACTTTCAAATCAGCCACGAAACAAGGTTCAGATGCAAAACTGTGCTGGAGACATTGTACAACTACCAGGTATTGACGCATATCTTGCTCTGCGCCAAGTCCCACCCAATAATCAGTTCTACTTGATAATTAGCTCTGTTTGACAAGAACTTACGGCTTCCCTGTCCCTTTGATGTTAAATTTTCCTCGTAGCTTTCAAAGCCTTTCGTGGCCTGCCCTTGCCCCAACTGCCGAATCTCCTCCAGTCTTACATCTTTGGATTTTCTCAAATTCTTTTCCAATTCTAGTGTTTTATGCATGCCTGATTTTAATCATCCTACATTGGTAGCCTTCACCAGCCTAGAATCTAAGGTATGAAATTTTGTCTCAAATGTTCTCACCTTCTCCACCCTTCTCTGTTCATTGAAAATGCACCTTAAAAACGATAACTTTGATCAAACATTTGGCCATCTGTCCTAATATCTCTTTACAAGGCTTGGTGTCAGATTTTCTTTGATAATGATCCCGTGAAATGCCCAAAGGCATTTGTCAGTTTGCCAAGCTTTACCATTCTTAAAAGCTTGTGTTAAAACAGCATTTCATTACTTTGCATTGAGCTTCTCTGCAATAGTTTTATGAAAAAATTCAGTTAAATCCCACACAAGATAGCTTCAACTTCAAGTTTAATGACAGATGCTGCTGCCGTGAACTTTTGAATTGTTGGAGACTTGCATGGATTTCAAATCCAAACTGCTGTCTTCTATGCCGGAGATTTTTTTTAAAAATGTGCAAGATACTTCTGAATGTAAATCTCTAAATGATGCATTAGTGCTTGTGAAAATAAAGCTGGTACTTGTGGCATGTTTCATTTTGATTCTAAGATATTCCTACTTGTTTTTTTTCCCAAGGAATAGTTTTCATCTTCTGAAGAAAAACTCAAAACTATTAAGGGAACTTAAAAATTTGGACTCAAGACAGTGGTGAGTATTTTTGATTGTGCTATTTATGAACTGGTAAATATTGACAATTGTACAAATTACAGTGGATGTGATATTA
Organism: Rhincodon typus; assembly: GCF_021869965.1. NCBI lineage: Eukaryota > Metazoa > Chordata > Chondrichthyes > Orectolobiformes > Rhincodontidae > Rhincodon > Rhincodon typus. The sequence goes on from NC_063340.1 coordinate 13,321,019, forward strand.
AAAGCTAGTGTTAAAACAGCATTTCATTACTTTGCATTGGGCTTCTCTGCAATAGTTTTATGAAAAAGTTCAGTTAAATCCCACACAAGATAGCTTCAACTTCAAGTTTAATGACAGATGCTGCTGCCCTGTACTTTTGAATTGTTGGAGACTTGCATGGATTTCAAATCCAAACTGCTGTCTTCTATGCCGGAGATTTTTTTTTAGAATGTGCAAGATACTTCTGAATGTAAATCTCTAAATGATGCATTAGTGCTTGTGAAAATAAAACTGGTGCTTGTGGCATGTTTCATTTTGGTTATTTCTGTAATAAATAGATAGTGCTGCTTACGAATTCAGAAACCTTCAGCTTGGACTTGAATTCACCTTCTAGCGATCTTCCTATCATCATAATCATGTTCAATCTGTAAAAGTATTTCAGGAATATTGTTTTGAAATCGTTTGTGCTGAATTGTATGCAGCTGGCTAATTTTTTGTGTTTTGGAATATTTAATTCTAAGAATTCTGGAATATAGTCATGTTTTTTGTCAGTGTAGAAATTAAACTAGATATCCTTACGTTCAGAATTGAATTCTGTTTGTATTGCTGTCACATTCCACAACTAATGATTAATTGCTTGTATTAAAACTTTACCATTTTATTTTAATGCCCTCTTGTGGCTGGGAGCCCAATCTCATGAGGCTGCAGCCATTTTGTATTGCTTCAACAGTTGGGTTTTGTGGTTGCATTTGTTTGTTTTCACATGAACACTGATACTGTAATCCATTTTAAATGTCAACTTGAAGGTAAACGCAACCTATTTGGCATGGCAGCAGCCTCTGTGTATCTGATCAAACAAAAAAAAATGAGTTGATGCAGTATATAATACTCAGATGTTGATCTCTACATAGCCCGCAGTAATACACAGCAGTAAGCCCTGGAACTATGGCAGACATGCTTGGAACACTGAAACAGTGACACTGAGGAAGGATTGAGGCAGTCAATTCATTTCACCTTCAGTATCAGAAGCTAATCTACACTTTGACACTTGATTACAACTTTTCAACCTTCCTCATTGAAGGCCTCACCTGAGAGCAGAAGATCAAGAATACCCTATGTATTGATTCAGAGAGAAAATGACCGCACTTCTCCAGAATTCAGTACTCAACCAAAGGTGAACATTGTACCTGACACTTGGGCAGTTGGTGAATTTCTGCTCCAATGTATCTCTCAACTCTGTAAAATATTAACATTACTTGTTTTAGTATGACAGACTTATTTGCCTGTGGCATGGTTTCCAGGTCATAGTTGTCCAGTGCTTAAATCTGGCTGACTTCAGAAAACCAGATGAAAGATATGAGGATCCATATGATGGCCATTTCTCAGGAAATCCTTTTGCTAAAAGATGGGTTCCATCATCATGGTCTACCTGTTGACAAGAATAGAGAGATGTCATTCTCACTGAAGAATATAATGGGCCTACAGTGGCTGCAACTTATCAACCGACAGTGTAGGTACAGCACTATAGTTCAGACACCATTGTGATCTGCAAATCTGCTGACGCGAAGACTCCACATTGCTGTTTGGTCCTCACCTAATGAGATCAGACCAGGTAACTGTCTTCACACACATGATGGGTGTCATGGTGTTACATAAACGAGTGGTTCGACCAATTAAATGTTTCCTCAGTAAGCGTAGTTTTCGAAACCATCAGACTATGTTGAAAGCTGCTATAACAAATGATGATGTCATCACTGCAGACTTTTGTTTAGAAGAAAGGGGTGAAGAAGCTACTGATACTTTGTTGCAGTCAGTTGCCCTACAGTTAGGTCTGTCTGTGGAAACCAGTGGTGTGTCTGTTTGCCCAGCTAAACAGAGCACTAATTGGTGACTCCTCAAATATGTTTATGATTCTCAGTTCCATCTTCCTCTTGCCCTTGATGAATGAGACACATCCAGGTACTTGGCATTTCCTCGAGCTGAACAGCAATCTGGTCGGGGATTTCATAGAGATAACTTGACCAGATGATCTAATGACATTTGCAGTTGATCCATCCTTACTTCCTTCAGGACCAAAGTATACCAAGCCCCACACATTTGAATAGTACTGCTGACAGGTATCACCTCATCAATCACCGCTGTGAGCTCTAAGTCCTGTCTCACAATGAGCATTCCGTTCAGATATGGTCTATCTTCACTGCCAGCAGCCGAGGTTTTGGCTTTGATGAAACAATGTGATACAATTTATAGTCCTGTTTGTTCTGTGAGCTTTGGTCCTGCAAGGAATAGCTAAATATTGTTTAAACCCCTCTTGTGCAGAAGTTTTACAAAGAAGGTGATGGTCAATCCACCTGAGTTGAATTCAAATTAAATAGAAATCATAACTTTGGTACAGAAGCAGACATTTGGCTGATCAAGTTTTGGCAGGTGGTATTCTCCATATCTGTTGCATATTCTGGTGCCAACTATCTGCTGGTTTCTCATGAACTTTTAATACTTTATTTTAAATTTGCAATCTAACTTCCCTTTTAAAAGCATGTATGCACACAATGATGGCGAAGTAAAGACTATGGTTCATCAAATCTGTCCCACACGATTGTGATATCTTGTTGATCACAATATTTACTCTCCAACCCACCCAAAACAATATGGCCTCCTGGGAGAGGCACAAAACCAGCCTATTAACCCAAATCAATTTGAATGTGGGGTTCCTCTCTAACTCATTAAGTGACCAAAACTACTCCAGGTGATCAGTTATTCGCTGAAGTACCTACCTTTCAAAAGAAATGCTATCTGCCCAAACCACCATTTCAAAAGGCTTTGACTTTGTTTATTATTTAACAGGATATCGTGTTGTAGGTTTTGAAAGCATTTATTGCATATTTTACAGAGAAACCCCTTCTGTGGTCCCTCTTTTGGAAGACTAAGTAGACAATATCTGCTGGACTTTGTTGAGCCACCATCTTCATAACTTCAAGAAAAAACCTCTTTCTATCCTAGCAATCTTTTATTGCATTCCCAATTGTTCCCTTAAGCATCTTTCTTATTGTTAAACAATGAATCTGTTGTTGCCACGTTCTGTGTTGTGGTTTCTTTTTTAATGTATGGTGTTATGGGCAAATCACTACAAGCTACATTTAATTCAGTTACTTAAAAAATCTCAGACTGGGTGACTGCTTTGCAGAATACCTACTTTCTGTCCCCAACTATGAGCTTAAGCATCCAGTTGTCTACCACTTCAACACTACCATGTTCATTAGCCAAAATCTCTGTCTCAGGCTTGCTGCAGTGCTTTGAAGCTCCGTGCGAGTTGGAATAGTAGTATCTCATTTTCCCCCAGGGACCCTGCAGCCCTGTGGATTCAATATCGAGTTCAACAATTTTACTGCTTGTGCACCTTCTCCCACATCCTTAGCCCAACTCCCACACACTAGGTATTGTCATCACAAGGGCTACTACCACACACAACCCATTGTCACTTACTAATCATCCTCATTAGCAGCTTTTCATTCTCCCAGGCTGACCTTTATCTATTCCTTTATCTGTCCAACTGTTTTTCTGTTTCTGGGCTCTATCTACACCTATTGTTTACGCCTTCCCCTACACCCTGTCTTCTGCATTAAAAAAAACCCATCAGTTCTGAAGAAGGGTCACTGGACCTGAAACATTATCTCTGCTTCTCTCCAAGAATGCTGCCAGATCTGCTGAGTTTTTCCATCAATTTCTGTTTTTGTCACTGCTATTCCTTTTCTGATTCATTTAAAATCTACCCCCTTAACTCTATGCATGTATAATTTACTACTACATTTTTCTATACAGTGGATCCCCAATTTATCAATGTCCAATTTACAAACACTTGTAATTACAAATGGGATCCCGTACAGAGATGTAATTTTAAAGATCTGAACATTTCCTGTACTTGGGAATGCCTACTTTGTGTTATCCTGCATTATGTTGCAACTTGCCTATGAATAGACTTGTGAACAGACTTCAGAATCAAACCCAATAGCAACCTGGGCCTGCCTGCACATTAAATTGCAATTTGTTCATTCTGCTAGCCTGTGACCTATTGTAGTTTTTTAATATTTTGTTGCAATTTGCTATTTGCCTCAAATTCATCCACTCTCATCCACCCATCCAATATTGTTCCTTCAGTTTGTAAATCCAGATGAATTATGTAATTAATAAATAGGAGTGCTACAAGGAGGACAACTGAAAGCACCACTCTCAAAACCATTCCCATCTGCAAAATGTTTCCTTGTTTTCTGTGTTCTAAACATCTCTTCTGGTTTGGCATATTTCTGTTAACTTTATATCCTATTTTCTTTTTCATGTTGGTACCTCATCAAACCAAATTATGATTTCTCTTTGTGCAAAACCAGGTCAAGCGGAGCTTCATTCCTTACTGGATGAGAAACATAGTAACTGTGCAAATGCACCTGAATCCACTTTAAAAAGTCATTATTTTCTCACCACGTGCTTTTTATCTGCCGTGGTCTACTTTGAGATGACAAAAATCACCTTGAATTGTATGTTTATTGTTGGCACGTGACTTTGTAGTTTGTTTACAAATTTCAGCCAGTATTGATATGAATGAAAAGGGAACACATAACCCAGTACATCATCTGTGCAAGGTATAATACATTTTCTTCCCTCTTTCCGTCATGTTCAATAGATAAATGGCATCCAGGCACTAACTTGGCTTCCTGTTTAAGGATGCTGTTCACAATGATATAGTAGCTGCATGGTGTGACAGATGTAGCAATTGGCTGATTTTGGAAACTACCAACATTGGTAAAAACATGGGTATGTCATGTTGTTGAATTATACAGTTTATAGTTGTGCGTTCTTTTCGTAAAGAACTGGATAATTAAATTCAAAAAATCTGAAGCAATGAACCAAAAAAACCTCAAACTCAACAAGCCACTGCTTCAAAAATGTCTGTGTTCAGAAAATTTCCATAGTTATATTTCTGACGCAAATAGATTACTAAAATAAAGGAGATAGTAGGAACTGCAGATGCTGGAGAATCCGAGACAACAAGGTGCAGGGCTGGATGAACACAGCAGGCCAAGCAGCATCATAGGAGCAGAGAGGCTGACGTTTCGGGCCTAGACCCTTCATCAGAAAAGGGGGAGGGAAAGGGGGTTCTGAAATAAATAGGGAGAGGGTGGGAGGCGGAAAGAAGATGGATAGAGGAGAGGATAGGTGGAGAGGAAACAAACAGGTCGAAGAGGCGGGGATGGGGCCAGTAAAGGTGAGTGTAGGTGGGGAGTTAGGCAGGGGATAGGTCAGTCCAGGGAGGACGGACAGGTCAAGGGGGCGGGATGAGGTTGGTCGGTAGGAGATGGAGGTGCGGCTTGAGGTGGGAGGAGGGGATAGGTGGGAGGAAGAACAGGTTAGGGAGGCAGGGACGAGCTGGACTGGTTTTGGGATGCGGTGGGGGAGGGGAGATTTTGAAACTTGTGAAATCCACATTGATACCATTGGGCTGCAGGGTTCCCAAGCGTGACCCACGCCCTCCACCTCCTCCAGAACTTCCAATTCCCCGGTCCCCAACACCTCATCTTTACCATGGACGTCCAGTCCCTCTACACCTGCATTCCCCATGCAGATGGCCTTAAGGCCCTCCGCTTATTCCTGTCCCGCAGGCCCGACCAGTCCCCCTCCACTGACACCCTCATCCGCTTAGCCGAACTCGTCCTCGCCCTCAACAACTTCTCTTTCAATTCCTCCCACTTCCTACAGACAAAGGGGGTAGCCATGGGTACCCGCATGGGCCCAAGCTATGCCTGCCTCTTTGTAGGTTACGTGGAACAATCCCTCTTCCGTACCTACACCGGCCCTAAACCCCACCTCTTCCTCCGTTACATTGATGACTGTATCGGCGCCGCCTCGTGCTCCCACGAGGAGCTCGAACAGTTCATCCACTTCACTAACACCTTCCACCCCAACCTTAAATTTACCTGGACCATCTCTAATACCTCTCTCCCCTTCCTGGACCTCTGTCTCCATATCGGGCAACCACCTAGAAACCGATGTTCATTTCAAGCCCACCGACTCCCACAGCTACCTAGAATACTCCTCCTCCCACCCACCTTCCTGCAAAAATGCTATCCCCTATTCCCAATTCCTTTGCCTCTGCTGCATCTGCTCCCAGGATGAGGCATTCCACTCCCGTACATCTCAGTTGTCCTCGTTTTTCAAGGACCGTAACTCTTCCCCTGCCCCCCCGCCCCGGTGGTCGAGAACGCCCTCAACCGTGTCTGCCACATCCCATCCACGCAATTAGAACCAAAAAAGAATCCCCCTCGTCCTCACGTACCACCCCACCAACCTCTGGATCCAACGCATCATCCTCCGACACTTCCGCCATCTGCAATCCGACCCCACCACCAAAGACATCTTTCCCTCCCCACCCTTATCTGCTTTCCGGAGGGACCACTCTCTCCGTGACTCCCTTGTCCGCTCCACACTCCCCTCCAGCTCCACCACACCCGGCACTTTTCCCTGCAACCGCAGGAAGTGCTACACCTGCCCCCATACCTCCTCCCTCACCCCCATCCCAGGCCCCAAGAAGACTTTCCACATCAAGCAGATGTTCACCTGCACATCTGCCAATGTGGTATACTGCATCCGCTGTACCCGGTGTGGCTACCTCTACATCGGGGAAACCAAGCGGAGGCTCCGGGACCGCTTTGCAGAACACCTACGCTCGGTCCGCACTAAACAACTGCATCTCCCAGTCGCGAACCATTTCAACTCCCCCTCCCATTCCTCAGACGACATGTCCATCCTGGGCCTCCTGCAGTGCCACGACGATGCCACCCGAAGGTTGCAGGAACAGCAACTCATATTCCGCTTGGGAACCCTGCAGCCCAATGGTATCAATGTGGATTTCACAAGTTTCAAAATCTCCCCTCCCCCACCGCATCCCAAAACCAGTCCAGCTCGTCCCTGCCTCCCTAACCTGTTCTTCCTCCCACCTATCCCCTCCTCCCACCTCAAGCCGCACCTCCATTTCCTACCGACCAACCTCATCCCGCCCCCTTGACCTGTCCGCCCTCCCTGGACTGACCTATCCCCTTCCTAACTCCCCACCTACACTCACCTTTACTGGCCCCATCCCCGCCTCTTCGACCTGTTTGTTTCCTCTCCACCTATCCTCTCCTCTATCCATCGTCTTTCCGCCTCCCACTCTCTCCCTATTTATTTCAGAACCCCCTTCCCCACCCCCTTTTCTGATGAAGGGTCTAGGCCCGAAACGTCAGCCTCTCTGCTCCTATGATGCTGCTTGGCCTGCTGTGTTCATCCAGCCCTGCACCTTGTTGTCACTAAAATAAAGGAGCCTTTTTTACTGAAGTTACAAAGAAAAAGTATGGCACTGTATCTTCCACCTGAGATTTTAATTGTTACATTTAGCCTTAAAACATTGACATTGGGGTGGAGGCTTGAGATTGATGTACTTCCTGCTCCTGATCGTTATCAATCACTGCTGAAAGAGTCTTGAATGGAAATCATTCAGTGTTAATTGGCTTCATTGTAATGATTCCTGTATTTTTGAAAGGCTTACTGCCATTCATTGGAGTCTCAAGGGGCCCTCTTGTGGCACAGGAGTAGAGTCCCTACCTCTGGACCAGGAAGCATGGGTTCAAGACCCGCCTGCTGTAGAGGTGTATAATAGCATCTCTGAATAGGTAGATGAAAAAATAGGTCTGCAGAGTCTCATTGATGAAGCCATTTCTGTGAGGGACAAAAGGAACCAGCTTTGAGAAACTGGAGAGGAGAACAAATAAAATGCACCTTTTCTGATTTAAAGGTATGAATGTTCCAGTCACAGTTATTCTTTGGAACCCTGATGCTCCTCTGTGGTCTAGTTACCTGTAGCCAAATTTTGCAAGGCTGCTGGTAGAGGAATTGTGGTCATGTTAACAGTGACAGAAGGATGTTTACCACAGGCAAATCAGCATGGAAATTCCAGAGCTGTGGATAGTCACTCACTGCTCTGAGATCAGGGTGAACAACCTTCTTGCATTTTCTAGTTCACGCCTGTAATTTAGCCAACTGTCCCATATCCAATGTTAGGTATTCCTTGGACACGCTTTTTCCTGAATTTCATCTTTTACCTGGAGGCTTTTTTTTCATGGCGTGTGCTGGACACAGTTGGCAGGTATTTACCTTGAGCTTGAGGTTCTCCTGCATCAGTATTCCACTTCTGCGAAGGTGAAAGCAAAAGTGGTGCAGTTCACGTGGCTACAGACCTCTTGGCAACTCCGCTCGCAGTGCTCTTGGGTTCACCAATGTCCCCATCGCCTTATCTATAAAGAGGCATTTGCCTAGCTGGCCACAATCAATAACTATTGACAATGTCACCTCTCTGCCCCACATTACCATTTGAAAAACGTTTTAAAAGTTGCACTGTGTTTACCAGGTCACTTTGTAATGGTGGAATGCCTCTAGTTAACTTTTAGTTTTAAAAAATCTGAACATATAACTTCTTTCTGTGTCCCGCATGTGTTCAGATCTTTAGTTTTGTCTGTTTTTAAAAAAAAATTAAGTGATTTCATTTTGGTGCTGTTTCCTTCGTGTTAGAGAGCTCTATGGTTGATCCCAGAGCCCAATATCATCACTCCTGTTCACACAATGAATGTCCATTGAAGAAAGCTGCAGTCACTTACAGTACCGCTGCATGGCACTAGAGATGAAATCTCACCAAAGAGAGCACTTGATCTCTCAGCAGTACCTGGTGGTGAGCACTGTTGCATTGGCACTGATTGCAAAATTAAGCTTATTTTCATGGTTGATTTATTTTGAATTTTCTGTTGAGTTTCCTTTTGTATGACCTTGAATAATTCAGCAAATCAAACACCAGTTCAATTCAGAAAGCAAGTAGTCTACCAATTGATCAAATGTATTCACCAGAAACTTCGTCAATCGAATAATGAAACTATTCATGAATTTGCTAATCATGAAAGAGCTAGTTATTTCAAAATGATCTTATTAACTATTGAGTTATTAATTGGTCTGAATTAAAGCATAATGTTTTGGTATCATAATATGCAATGAGGGATTTTAGTTAATATGCAGATACTCAGTTCTAAATATTGTGAAGCAGTAGAAACGTTCTAAATTGATGGTACCAATAAGCTTAATTTGGAGAATTCGTATGACTATCTTCCATTTTTCAGCATAATGTAATAAATGAGGCTTCTATTTTTCTGTTGGATTTTCAAAAATAACATGCTATTCGTTGAACTTTCTTGTTCCTAGCTTCTAATATCCGATTTTTGGGGTTGTGTAGTTTTTCTGTTGCATGATCAAGTCAGCTGAATGCTGCAGATCTGTCAAAGGTTTGTTGCTATACAAACGTGATACTTGACCAGCAATGAGAATTAAATAACAACTAACTGGAGAAACTCAGCAGGTCTGGCAGCATTTGTGGAGAGAAAGCAAAGTTAATGTTTTGAGTCCAGTGACATTCTTCATGCAGTTGATTCTGAATGAGGGTCACTGGACTCAACATTAACTGTGCTCTCTCTCCACAGATGTTGCCAGACCTCTTGAGTTTCTCTAGCAATTTCAGTTTTTGTTTCCAATATTCAATGTCTAGAGTTCTTTGTTTTATTTAACAATAATTAAATATTTTGTTTCCAATTGGATGCAATAATAGTATGTTGTGTGAATAGCTTTTTATGTCTTCTCATTCTGTAATATTTAGAGCCATAAAACTAATACATGAATTTGCAATTCTTATTTTCAAGTCGGGAAACTCATAAGATTGCAGTGTTTTACATTATGGAAGGACAGGAAGACAAATATTCAATTCTATCCAACACTGGAGGAAGCCAAGCATATGAAAACCTTGTCTCTGGGCTTGGCTGGGAGGTATAGAATTTTTCTTCCCTCTACGTACATTCTCTGAGAATATTTTAAGAAATTTTATTATTGTATATTAACTCCTCATATTTTAAAATACTTTTTAATGTCAAATTGTGTGAATAAATTATATTGGTAAATGTTTTCAGCAATTCTTTTGATTCATTGAAGTTTATTAAAACGGATACTTTACATATTTATTACTTCACCCTCTAAAAAATGTTTCTTAGACTCATCAGGACAGTCCTAACACTGAAAAGAACGTGTAGCTGATACTTGGTGATCCAAAATCTTGCAAGAATTATATATGCACACTGTGTCTCAATTCTCCCTTGCCCTCAAACTGCAGCTTAAATGCAGTCTGAATATATGCAAGAATTGTGCTAAGATCCTATAAGAGTCATGATTGTGAGATAGAAGTTTAAACAGCAGGATCAACTCAGATAAAATACAAGTGGAAAGAGTTATTGACAGTGCTATCAAGCAGCATTCTCTCACCACCAACTTGTCTGCCAGGTTCACTTAGATTCAGGCCTAGTCACAGCATTTTTCCAAGCATGGAACCAAAGGACTGAATTCCAGAGGTGAAAGTAACAATTGTTGACACTGAGGCAGAATTTGATTGGATGTGATATCAAGGAACCTTCATGAATTTGATGTCAGTGGAAATCAGGAACCAAGCGTTCCATTGACTTGGACCTGGAAGGAAGAGGGTTTAGATTGCTGGAAGCCAGTAATCTCAGCCCCAGGATATCATTGCTGGAATTCCTCCGAGCAGTGTCCAAACACAACCGTCTTCATTCTTTTGTATATGGTTTTCCCTCTATGATAACGTTAGAATTGGTAGTTAGAATCATGTGAAGGTGACGGGAGTCTGGAGAGTCCTACATTCCCTGTTGCGAAGGTCTGCGTGTCATGTACTAACAAAGCCAGGATTAAAGATTCCGGTGCCAAAAGTTCCACCCACTGAGAACTGCTGGCCAGTCAGATGAGCAGCTCATTTGTATTCAGCAGTATCACGCAGGAAGAAGGGGCTGTTGCTGGTACCACACCAGTCCAAAGCGCCTCGTTGAGGAGGGACCAGATATGTGCTAGATATATTGTTTTGGTGGGGGGGGGGTGCTTTTTGTATGTTAATGGGGTGTCAACAGCATGGCAGTGTGGTGGCTTTCACTTAGATGCCCTCCATTCCTGAGGGAGATCAGTTTCAATAGTGCTAAGTATCTTTAATCAAGGAATTTCCCTCTCTCCCCGGGAGTCTAAAACAAATGCCAGAGTTTGGTTGAAACACTTCATGTCCACCACTGGATTAACATTAACAGGATGACACCCTATGCGGATCTCAGTCTGTGGAGAGTGGGAAGGCTATATATTCACCAGTTTAAGCATTCACTCCTTACCCCACCTATACAGTGTCTGCACTGTATAAAATACGCACTGCAGCAAATCACCAAGGCCTATTCACCAATCCCTTCCAAGCCTACAGCCTCTGCTATGTAGCAGAATAAGGGCAGAATGTGAGTGAAATACCACCACCTGTAAGTTCCCCTCCAAGTAGAACACCACTCTAATTTGGAAATAAATCACTGTTTCCTTCATTGTGGTTGGATTGAATTCTTGGAACTCACTCTATAACAGTACTGAGCGAGTAACTTACACACTTGATAGTTAAAGAAGGTGTTATGCCTCACTGGGATAGTACCCTGGAATTCAAGCCCTGCTTTTTCTGGGATCATCCCAAAAGTTAATTTGATCAAAGTATGCAAAGTCCTCAATTTACCTGTTTGATAAGACTCCAGTTAACAGAAAGCACTGAATTAACAAGAACTACTCCTTACAAATAAATAGTCTCTAAACATAGATAAACAACAATGAACTGTCAACACATGGTAATAGTTAAAACTCATGTCACTTCTAAAGACGCACTGTGTACACAGATGGACATAGACTGGTAAAAATACATTGTTATGGATGATGGGGCAGAAAAATACTGGGGAAAAGTTAAATGGTACCAGTCCTCAGGATTCACAAATTATACAGTCCCCAACCTATTGGGTAAAATCAGCAGCACAGAGAACTAGTGGGAATAATTAACTGTCTTTTTTTTTTTTAGTTTGATATTTTACTGGAGAGTGAAAGACACCACCTCCTCTTGTAGGAGTCCAAGGGATTCTGACTGTATCGTTCATACCCACAAGCTGTTCAGCTGTCCAGGAAGCAATCAGATAGTTGTCATCAAGTTGATGATCTTTGTCATTCACAACTGATCGCAATTCCACAAACCAACCACAGATCAAGCTCTTAAATTAGTTAGACTAGTTTGGTTTTACTTTCAAGTTTTGGTCTACCTGACCAAGTCCTTGAATAGTCCACTGCAGGCTCATCCAAAAAGTCCTCAAACAGAAAATTTGTTTTATGTTCCTCATGCCTTCATTGAACCAGTGAAAGTCATTGTCACACCATTCATGTTCCTCCTGTTTTCTGCCTTCTTCCTCTAATTAAACTAGTGCTTCTGCATCAGTGCTCCTGTTCCATGCCCAAAAAGTACCTGATTTATGGTGTTAAGATCTGACCAAGTGCTTAGCTAGGTCCTGAGATGTTTTGCTCTGTTGTGCAAGTGCTGTATGCTTCCAGAATCTCAGTTGCTTTGTGCAACAAATTTAAGAGGTAATATCTTGATTACCCATTTTGGAAAATAGGAAAGTGTACATGCCTTTTGTAATTAATTCATCTAAAACTTTACTACGTTATGTAATTTTTAAGGAACCTCCTACAATGGATGTGTGCAGTCTTTGTGTGCCCTCTATTCACGTGTTTAGGTGGAGCCTCTGCTGTTTGTGAATTGGCTTAATGGACAGATTGGAACTAAAACATAATGTTAAGGACAAGACCACCCCCTCAAAAAAAAAAACAATCAAAGGAGATAGCCTGGACCCTCAGTTTTATCTTAAAGGCTCTATGTTCCAGATGTGATTCGATTGCTAGGCTTTCACCAAATACGCTCTCTTCTTACACCTCAGCTAAAATAAAAACAAAAAAAAATTAACTTTAACTCTATTGAAATAATTAACAAAAGAATATATGACTTAAGTACTAATTATCAGCTGTTCCAGTATAGCAACAGCCCATTAAAACATCCATGGCACAGTCAAATTCAGCAAAACAAAGTTTCCCACATGCAATCTTCAGTCCAGGAGAAAGGAACACCAAAATAAGCAATCTCGCAGCATAAAAAGTACTCAAACTTTTAGCTGCAGCAGCAAGAGCTATATTTAGCAGGTTTGACAGCAACTCCAAAAACTATAGGTCTGTGTGAGCCTGACTCCATCCATTCATGCTTCTTTTGCCTAATTATTTACATTTTTTTTGAAGGATGTGGTCATTGCTAGCTGGCCGACATTTATTGCCCATCTCTAGCTGCCCTTGAGAAGGTGATGGTGAGCTGCCACCTTGAGCCTCTGCGGTCCATGTGCTGTGGGTTGATCCACATTACCCTTAGGGAGGGAATTCCAGTGTTTTGACCAAGCAAAAGTGAAGGGATGGCTATATATTTCCAAGACCGGATGATGAGTGGCTTAGAGGAGAACTTGAAGGTGGTGGTGTTCTCATGTATCTGCTGCTCTTGTCCTTCTAGACGGAAGTGATCATGGGTTTGGAAGGTGCTATCTGAAGATCTTTGGCAAATTTCTGCAGTGCATCTTGTCAATAGTACACAGTGCAACTACTGAGTGTCGGTGGTGGAGGGTGTGGATGTGGTGCCTGTCAAGTGGGCTGCTTTATCCTGGATGATGTCAAGCTTCTTGATTGTTGTTGGGGCCTGCAGTCATCCAGGCAAGTGGGGAGCATTCCATCACGTGCCTGACTTGTACCTTGTTGTAGGTGACTTAGACTCCCTACAGTGTGGAAACAGGCCCTTCAGCCCAACAAGTCCACTTTGTGGAGTCAGGAGGTAAGTTACTTGCTGCAGTATTTCTAGCCTCTGATCTGCTCTTGTAGCCACTATGGTGAGTGCAGTTGAGATTCTGGTCAATGATAGCCCCCAGGATGTTTATAGTGGGGGTTTCAGTGATGGTAACATTGAATGTCAACAGCGGCAGTTAGATTGCCCCTTCTTGGTAATGGTCATAGCCTGGCATTTGTATGGCATGAATGTTACTTGCCACTTGTCAGCACAAGACTGGGTATTGTCCAGATCTTGTTGCATTTGAACATGGACTGCTTCAATATCTCAGGAGTCACAAATGGTGCTGAACATTATGCAATCATCAGTGAACATCCCCATTTCTGACCTTGTGATGGAAGGGAGGTCATTGATGAAGCAACTGAAGATGTTTGGGCCTTGGACACTACCCTGAGGAACTCCTGCAGAGATGTACTGGAACTGTGTTGACTGACTTCCATCGACTGTGACCATCTTCCTATGTGTTGGGTATGATTCTAACCAGTGGAAAGTTTGCCTTCTGATACCAATTGATTCTGGTTTTGTTAGGGCTCCCTGATGCCACACTTGGTCGAATGCAGTCTTCGAGGGCTGTCACTCTCACCTCACCTCTGAAATTCCGGAAACACAAAATCAAGGAGCTCAAAGCTGTTTACACACTGCCTCTGAAGCGGACATTCTGTCTCCAAGCTGATAATACCAGTCTGCAAGAGAAACGGCACAGAACAAATCCCTCTCAAAGGCGCAATACCGTCAGTATTGACAAATAGGTTTATAATTGGACATATAGGTTTCATTTCTATTAAACGAAATGTTGTTTTTCTCATTTGGGTGGATGGGTAATCTCTAGTTAGTGGGTTAAAAATAAAAAAAACCATTGAAATTCGGAAAGAAGTTCTCTCTTAAAACTGTTAGAATTACTGAAATAGGTGTGCTGTCAGTAAATATTTGGAATAGTAGTAGTGATAAATCAATAAAGTGTTTTTTTTTTTACAAAGCTTACTTTTTTATTAAGAAAATATGAAAGAGATTGTTGACTTTGTTTCTGAAATCATTTCACTTATCATTCCCTAGATTGACCTTTCTACGCATTGTGGTTTTATGGGTGGTCTGCAACGTAATGGCAGTACAGGACAAACTGCACCTTACTATGCTACCTCCACTGTGGAAGTCATTTTCCATGTTTCCACACGAATGCCATCAGACTCTGATGACTCATTAACTAAAAAGGTAAATAGCTTTAACCAGAATAAGCTACTGTTCATTGCTATCATTTTCCTTCCTTAGAGAGAAGAGCTTTTGATACTCTGATAATTGCACTTGTTTAGTTTTAACATAGATGGATAGAGGTTCATAAGTGAGGGATGGATGTTAATGGTCTTTGATTATATCGGTAAAGAAACATTGGTGACGGAATTGTTTGATTAAAGTCGGCAATCAGACATGGAGAGGTAGTTGGCCATTGGTCTGAAGCAGAGGCAGATGTCTGTAAGGCTGCATTTGTGAATAAACCCACTATTAAGGAAATGATTTGTCTTGTGTTCTACTTCACCTTTGATGCATTTAACCACTGTTACTAGTGCTGGAGAAAGTCAGTTTTGTTATGTATGTTTCTGAAAGGATAATATTGCAGTTTGATGAGGAGCCACAGATAAGCTAGACAGATCCATTGTAAAGCTCTGACAACATGCTTCTATTAGCTATTAGTATGATGTGATTCGGAGAATCCATAAAACGACTTTTTTTAACGTGTCATCAAAAGAATAACAACAAATTTGATTTTTAGCTTTTACCTTGGAAGATAAGAACCAGGAGCAGTTAATTCATCCCCTCGAGCCTGCTCCACCATTCAATATGATCATGGTTGATCTCATCTTGGCTTCAACTCCACTGTCCTGCCCAGTCCCCATAACCCTTCAACCCGTTACTGATACTGCCTACCTTCTCCTCAAGGTTGCTCAGTGTCCTGGCATCCACCACCCTCTGGGGTAATGAATTCCACAGATTAATGACGATTTGAGAAGTACCATGTGTGTGGAGTTTGCACATTCTCCCCCGTGTCTGCATGGGTTTCCTTGGGGTGCTCTGGTTTCCTCCCACAGTCCAAAGATGTGCAGGTTAGGTGGATTGACCATGCTAAATGTTCAGGGATGTGTAGCTTGGATGGGTTATAGAGGGATGGGTCTGGGTGGGATGCTCCAAGGGTCAGTGTGAACTTGTTGGGCCGAAGGGCCTGTTTCCACACTGTAGGGATTCTATGATCTATGACACCAGGTTTCAGTCCAACAGGTGTTTTTTTTTTTGAAATTATAAGCTTTCTGAGTACTGTTCCTTCGTCAGGTGAAGTATGAGAGAAGAGCACACAGACACAATTTATAGACAGAGATCATATAACTGGTGTGAGTGGAGTGTCAAATAATAAGTCTCTGCAGGTGACCAAGAGTGTTAGACGGTGTGTGTAAAGTGTCATCAGCTGAATAACAAACAAAGGGATGACCTATTAACCGATTAAATGGTGCAGAGAGATAATTATAAAATATTAAAAAGAAGGTGGTGCTGGAGACAAACTAACTAACTGGAATAACACAAGTATAGGAGTCGCATGTTGAGGGTCTAACCAAAGCAATAAGTACTCTAAACTGCACAAACTAATTAAGATAGAGAGATCATAGCAATTTATCCAGGTGACGATGTCAAAACAGGACAATAAGGAAGGTGCTATAGATACAGAACAGTATGGTGGCATCACATGTAGTGTGACATGAACCCAAGATCATGGTTAAGTCCGTCTTCGTGGGTATGGAACTTGGCTATCAGTTTCTGCTCAGCGATTCTGCATTGTTGTGTATCTCGAAGGCCACCTTGGAGGATGCTTACCCGAAGATTGGAGGCTGAATGTCCTTGACTGCTGAAGTGTTCCCTGACTGGGAGGGAACATTCCTGTCTGGTGATTGTTGTGTGGTGTCCATTCATCCGTCGTATTATCTGCATGGTCTCACCGATATACTGTGCTTCGGGTCATCCTTGCCTGCAGCATATGAGAGACACAACATTGGCCAAGTCACATGAGTATCTGCTGTTGTACGTGGTGGGTGGTTTTGGCACGTGTGATGGTAGTATCTGTTTTGATGATCTGTCATGTCTTCCAGAGGTTGCCGTGGCAGGGTTGTTGGTGTTGTAGTTGATGTTGTCATGAAGGCTGGGCAGTTTGCTGCGAACTATGGTGTATTTTAAGGTTTGGCGGATTGAAGGCAAGAAGTGAAGCAACAGGGATGATCTTGGTGAGATGCTCATCATCGATGACGTGTTGAAGGCTGTGGTGAACACGGCGTAGTCTCTCCACTTCGGGGAAGTACTGGACAACAAAGGATACTGTATCAGCCATATCCTGTCTGTTTTCTGAAGAGATCGTTGTGGCTTTTCGCTGTGGCACATTGGAACTGGCGATCGATGGGTTGAGCATCGTATCCCGTTATTATGAGGGCATCCTTCAAAATCTTCAGGTGTCCATTGCATTCCTCCTCATCTGAGCAGATCCTGTGTATGTATAGGGCTTGTCCGTAGGGGTTGGCCTTTTTAATATGTTTAGGGTGGAAGCTAGAGAAGTGCAGCATCGTGAGGTTATCTGTGGGCTTGCGGTAGAGTGAGGTAATGAGGTGTTTGCCCGTGATGGAGATGCTTGAGTCCAAGAATGAGACTGATTCTGAGGAGTAATCTATGGTAAGTCTGATGGTGGGATGAAACTTGTTGATATCACAATGTCATCGCTTCAGTGATTCCTCACCATGAGTCCAAAGAAGAAAATGTCGTCAATGTATCTAGCGTTCGGGGTTGGTCGGAGGTCCTGTGAAGCAAAAGAGTCTTGCTTGAACTTTTGCATGAAAATGTTTACATATTGGGATGCAAATGTGGCCCCCTTGGCTGTTCCATATGTCTAGGTGAAGAACTGGTTGTTGAAGGTGAAAATGTTGTGGTTGAGGATGAAGCAGATGAGTTGTAGGATGGTGTCTGGAAATTGGCAGTTGGCATGGAGTACTGAGGCTGTTGCAGTGATGCCATCATTGTGGGGGATGCTGGTATAGAGTGCCAAAGCGTCCATTGTGATTTGACTGGTCTGTGGTGCTGAGTGCCTGTAAGAAATCTGTAGTGTTGTGACAGAAGCTGAGGGTTCCTTTGTACAATGGGTTTCAAGATGCCCTCGACACAGCCATACAGGTTCTCACACAGGGTCCCATTGCCTGATACAGTCATCCCTATTGCTCCATTTCTCGCCTTTAAACCGCCAAACCTTGAACAGACCATCATTGGCAGCAAACTTCCCAGCCTTCAGGACAACATAAGTACAACACTCTACAACCCTGTCATGGCAACCTTTGCAAGACATGTCAGATCATCGACATGGATACCACCATCACACGTGGGAACACCACCCACCACGTACATGGCAGATACTCGTGTGACTCGGACAATGTTGTCTATCTCATATGCTGCAGGCAACGATGCCCTGAGGCATGGTATATTGGCGAGACCATGCAGATGCTAGGACAACAGATGAATGGACACCACGCAAGAATCGCCAGACAGGAATCCTCTCTCCCAGTTTGGGAACACTTCAGCGGCCAAAGACATTCAGCCTCCGATCTTTGGGTACCCGTTCTCCAAGGTAGCCTTCGAGATACACAACAATGCAGAATCACTGAGTAGAAACACAGAAACATAGATAGGAGCAGGAGGAGGCCATTTGGCCCTTCATGCCTGCTCCGCCATTTGTCATGATCATGGCTGATGGTCCAACTCAACAGCCTAATCCTGCTTTCTCCCCATAACCTTTGATCCCATTTGTCCCAAGTGCTATATCTAGTTGCCTCTTGAATACATTCAATATTTTGGCATCAAGTACTTCCTGTGGTAATGAATTCCACAGGCTCAGCACTCTCTGGGTGAAGAAATATCTTTTCATCTCCGTCCTAAATTGTCTACCCTGAATCCTCATGCTGTGACCCCTGGTTCTGGACACCCCCACCATCGGGAACATCTTACCTGCATCTATCCTGTCCAGTCCTGTCAGAATTTTAAGTCTCTGTAAGATCCTCCCTCCTTCGTCTGAACTCCAGTGAAAACAATCCCAAACTAGTCGATCTCTCCTCGTACGTCATAGAATCATAGAAACCGCCCTTACGTCAGACCGGCCATCCCCGGAATCAGCCTGGTAAGCCTTTGCTGCACTCCCTTGAGAGCAAGAGCATCCTTCCTCGGGAAAGGAGACCAAAACTGTACACAATGTTCTAGGTGTGGCCTCACCAAGGCGCTGTATAACTGCAACAACATATCCCAGCTCCTGTACTCAAAACCTCTCACAAAATACCATTTGCCGCCTTTACCGCCTGCTGCACCTGCGTGCTTACTTTCTGCGACTGGTGCACAAGGACACCCAGGTCTCGCTGCATATTCCTCTCTCCCAATTTACAACCATTCAGGTAGTAATCTGCTGCCTTGTTTTTGTTTCTGAAACGAATAACCTCACATTTATCCAAATTATACTGCCATTGATTTGCCCACTCATCCAACCTGTCAAGATCATGCTGAAGGATCTCTGCATCATCGTCGCTGTTCACCCACCCACCCAACTTAGTATCATTTGCAAACTTGGAGGTGTTACATTTTGTTCTCTCATCCAAATCATTGATATAAATTGTAAATACCTGGGGTCCCAGCACCGATCCCTGTGGCACTCCCCTAGTTACTGCCTGCCAATTTCAAAAGGACGCATTAATTCCTACTCTTTATTTCCTCTCTATTTTCTATCCATCTCAATACACTTCTCCCCCACCCCCCAGTCCCATGCACTTTAATCTTGCATATTAATCTCTTATACGGGACTTTGTCAAACGCTTTCTGAAAGTCCAAATATACTACATCGACTGGCTCCCCCTTGTCAACTCTACTAGTTCCATCTTCATAGAATTCCAACAGATTTGTCAGGCATGATTTCCGCTTCATATATCCACGCTGACTCTGTCTGATCCTGCCACTGCTTGCTAAATGCTCTGCTATAAAATCCTTGAGAATGGATTCAAGAATTTTCCCCACTGCCAATGTTAGGCTCACCAGTCTATAATTCCCTGTTATCTCTGTCTCTCTTTTTGAATATTGGAGTGACATTAGCCACCTTCCAATCTGCAGGGACTGTTCCAGAGGCTATAGAATCCTGGAAGATGACCACCAAAGCATCCACAATTTCTAGAGCTACTTCCTTAAGTGTTCTGGATGTAGATTATCAGGCCCTGGGGATTTATCGGCCTTCAATCCCAACAATTCTCCTAGCACCATTTCTTTACTAATATTGATCTCCCTCAGTTCTTCCCTCTCACTAAATCTTGCATTCTCCAAGTTTTGTATCCATGAAGACAGCCTCAACCGTGATCTTGGGTTCATATCATGCTAAGTGTGACGCCACCACAGTTCTGTATCTGTAAAACCTTCTTTACTGTCCTGTTTTATACAATCACCTTGATAAATTATGATCTCGATACCTTAATTAGTTTGTACAGTTTTGGATTACTTCTTACTTTGGTTAGACCTTGGTATACAACTCTTATACCTATCATGTTATTCCAGTCATTTAGTTTGTCTCAAGCACAACCTTATTTTTTAATTTTTTGTGATTATCTCTCTGCCTCAATTAATCAGATTATAGGCCATCCCTTCGCTTGTTATTCAGCTGTTGACACTTTACATACACCATCTCTCACTCTTGGTCACCTGCAGAGACTTATTATTTGACACTCCACTCACACCAGTTGTATGATCTGTGCCTATAAATTCTGTGTCTGTATGCTCTTCTCTCACATTTCACCTGATGTAGGAGCTACGCTCCTAAAGTTTGTGATTTCGAATAAACCTGTTGGACTAGAACCTGGTACCGGGTGACTTCTGATATAAACGTTAACTGTGCAACCTCTCTTTGTAAAGCAAACACCTCACCTCCGGAATCAATCTAGTGAATCTCCTCTGAACTGCCTCTCCTGCAACTACGTCTCTCCTCAAGAAAGTAACCAAAACTGTACTCAATTCTCCAGGTGCTGTCTCCCTAATGCCTTGTAAAGTTTGTCAACACATCCCTACTTTTATACACTATTCCTTTAGCAAATTCCATTTGCTTTCCTTATTACCTACTGTACCTGATTACAAGTTTTCTGTGATACATGCACAAGGACACCTTCTTGCATCCCTCTGCACCTATGCACTCTGAAGTTTCTTTGCATTTACTTAATATGCCTTGCTATTCCTCCAAATAAAATGGATAACCTCACCCTTTTTATCTACATTCAACTCTATCTGCCATTTTTGCCCATTCACCTAACCTACCCATATCCACTTGTATATTTCCTTATTGGAACTTAGTTCCACATCTATCTTAGTATCATGTGCAAATTTAGCTGTAGTGCCTTCTATTCCTGCATCCAGGTCATTAAGATAGAATGTAAACAGTTGCAACCTGAGAACTGAACCTTGTTGCACCCCCACCCACCCCCCCCACCCAATGAATTACATCTTGCTAACCAGAAAAAGGCTCATTTATCCTGACTCTCTGCTGTCTGTTGGTTAGCCAGTCCTCTATCAAAGTTAATAAATGACCCCTAACCACATGTGATCTTACCTTGTGTGTCAGCCTTTTGTGTGGGACTTTATCAAGTGCTTCTGGAAATCCAGATGCACCTACAGGATTCTTTTATCCACTTTGCTTGTTACATCCTGGAAGAACTCTAGCATGATTTATCAAGGGCACTTTATCCGAATGCTCAGAGCATTCGAAACAAGGTGGATGAGTTGACTGTGCAAATCATGGCAAATGGGTATGATTTAGTGGCCATTACAGAGACATGGTTACAGGATGGTCATGGCTGGGAGTTAAAATATCCAGGGGTATCAAACTGTTCGGAAGGACAGACAGGAAGGTAAGGGAGGTGGTGTTGCTCTGATTTTTAAGGATGATATCAGGGCGGTAGTGAGAGATGATATAGGTTCTACTAAACAAAACGTTGAATCCATTTGGGTGGAAATTAGGAGAAGAAGTCACCGATAGGTGTGGTCTGTTGGCCACCAAATAATGACATCGTGGTGGGGCGGGCAATAAACATAGAAATAGCTAATGCATGTAAAAATCGTACAGCAATTATCATGGGGGATTTTAATCTACATATCGATTGGTCAAACCAGGTCGGTCATGGCAGCCTTGAGGTGGGGTTCATAGAATGCATCTGCGATAATTTCCTTGAACAATATGTAAAGGAACCTACAAAGGAGCAAGCTATTCTAGATCTAGTCCCGTGTAATGAGACAGGAATAATTAATGATCTCACAGTTAGGGATCCTCTCGGAAGGAGCGATCACAGTATGGTCGAATTTAAAATACAGATGGAGCGTGAGAAGGTTAAATCCAGTACCTATGTCCTGTGCTTAAACAAAGGAGAATATGAAGGAATGAGGAAGGAGTTAGCTAAGGTAGAATGGGAGCAAAAACTTTATGGTGGGTCAATTGAGGAACAGTGGAGGACTTTCAAAACAATTTTTTCAGTGCTCAGCAGAAGTATATTCCAGTGATAAGGAAGAACTGTAGGAAAAGAGAGAGCTAGCCATGGATGTCTCAGGAAATAAAGGAAAGTATCAGATTGAAAAAAAACACATACAAAAAAGCAAAGAGTAGTGGGAAACTAGTAGACTGGGAAATCTTTCAAGGCCAGCAGAAAGCCACAAAAAAATGTTATAAAGAAAAGTAAGATACTTTATGAGAGTAAACTAGCTCAGAATATAAAAACAGACAGCAAAAGTTTCTATAAATATTTAAATCGTAAAAGAGTGGCGAATGTAAACATTTGTCCTTTAGAGGATGAGAAGGCCAATTTAATAACTGGGAATGAGGAAATAGCCGAGACATTAAACAGTTGTTTTGTGTCGGTCTTCACAGTGGAAGACAGAAATAACATGCCGAAAACTAATGGCAAGAATGTTATAGCAGGTGAGGACCTAGAAACTATCACTGTCACTAAGGAGGCAGTGCTGGGCAAGCTAATGGGGCTAAAGGTAGACAAGTCTCCTGGCCCTGATGAAATGTGTCCCAGGGTACTAAAAGAGGTGATGGGGGAAATAGCAAATGCACTAGTAATTATTTACCAAAATTCACTGGACTCTGGGGTGGTTCCCGCAGATTCGAAAACAGCCAACGTGACGCCACTGTTTAAAAAAGGAAGTAGACAAAAAGCAGGTAACTATAGGCCAGTTAGCTTAACTTCGGTAGTGGGGAAAATGCTTGAATCTATCATTAAGGAAGAAATGGCAAGACATCTGGATATAAAATTGTCCCATTGGGAACACCCAGCATGGGTTCATGAAGGGTAGGTCATGCTTAACTAATTTGGTGGAATTCTTTGAGGACATTACTTGCATGGTGGACAATGGGGAACCTGTGGATGTGGTGTATCTGGATTTCCAGAAGGCATTTGACAAGGTGCCACACCAAAGGCTGCTACATAAGATAAAGTTGCACGGTATTACAGGTAATGTATTGGCATGGATAGAGGATTGGTTGACCAGTAGAAAGCAAAGAGTAGGGGTAAATGGATGTTTTTCTGGTTGGCGGTCAGTGGCTAGTGGTGTGCCTCGGATCAGTGTTGGGACCTCAATTGTTTACAATTTACATAGATGATTTGGAGTTGGGGACTAAGTGTGGTGTGTCAAAGTTTGCAGATGACACAAAGATGAGTGGTAGAGCAAAGTGTGCAGAAGACACTGAAAGTCTGCAGAGGGATATAGATAGTCTAAGTGAGTGGGCAAAGGTCTGGCAGATAGAGTACAATGTTGATAAGTGTGAGGTCATCCATTTTGGTAGGAGTAACAGCAAAATGGACTATGTTTTAAATGGTAAAAAATTGCAGCACGCTGCTGTGCAGAGGGACTTGGGTGTCCTTGTGCATGAATCGCTGAAGGTGGGATTACAGGTGCAGCAGGTGATTAAAAAGGCAAATGGAATTTTGTCTGCCATTGCTCGAGGGATGGAGTTTAAAAACGGGGAGGTTATGCTGCAGCTGTATAGGGTCCTGGTGAGGCCACACCTGCAGTACTGTGTGCAGTTTTGGTCTCCTTACTTGAGAAGAGATATACTAGCACTGGAGGGGGTGTAGAGGAGATTCACTCGGTTGATTCCAGAGTTGAGAGGGTTGGATTATGAGGAGAGACTGATTAGACTGAGATTATACCCATTGGAATTCAGAAGAATGAGGGGAGATCTTATAGAAACGTATAAGATTATGAAGGGAATAGATAAAGTGGAGGCAGGGAGGTTGTTTCCGCTAGCAGGTGAAACTAGGACTAAAGGGCATCACCTCAAAATAAAGGGAAGCAGATGTAGGACTGAGGTCAGGAGGAACTTCTTCACCCAAAGGGTTGTGAATCTGTGGAATTCCCTGCCCAGTGAAGCGCTTGAAGCTACCTCGCTAAATGTTTTTAAGGCAAGGCTAGATAAATTTTTGAACAGTAAAGGAATTAAGGGTTATGGTGAGTGGGCGGGTAAGTGGAGCTGAGTCTCAAAAATATCAGCCATGATCTTATTAAATGGCGGGGCAGGCTCGAGGGGCCAGATGGCCTACTCCTGCTCCTAGTTCTTATGTTCTTATAATTTACTCAATCAAGCATGATTTACTCCTCACGAATTCATGCTGACTCTCAAGTAATCCTGGATATCCTTTCAGTGTCAGTATTTAAACCAACTGTTGCATCTTTTGAGCTACATATCATGATATCTTGATTCATGTTCAAGTTCAGTTGGTAACCAGGAGGGAAACTTGGAGGAAACCTTGATACATTTTTATGGCCACGTAACCTTATTGTTCAGGGTGACAGAGGTCATTAGTTTGAGTGTTTCAAACTTATGTTAGTTAACGCACTGTTCCTTATTTCATTTGCATTTCATTGCTCATTTACAGTGGGAATTAATTTTTAATATAGCAAAGAATTTTTATTTTAAAATGATTATATTTACATGTCTGTTATTCTTTCATTCTGCAGTGCACTTGTAAACCAGCCTTTTATATGATTACAGTCACTCCTTCATTTCAACATGACCACTTTTTATAACAATATACATTGCCTGGTTGAAACAAATCACTTTGATCATTTATGTAATAGAGCTGGGTAAAGTGTGCCTACCTTTCCTACCTTACAAGAACAGAGAGCGTTTAACATATAAACAGTCCCAAGATGCTTCATAAATGGGCTATGTGTGAAGCAAATGCTCAATCAATGATGAACAGCTGAGGAATAGTGACTGAAAACTGAATTGTGAATGGGAAAATCTTCAGAACGCAGTTAATAGATTGGAAGTGGTGAAGGAATTCCACAGTATGGATCATAGGTGACTGAAGATTTTGCTAGGAGAAGGAGGAATATGCACGAAATGCCAAAGTCATGGAAACAAATTGTTCAATGGGATTGCAGGAGGCTTCAGTGCGACTGTGGGGGCAAAGCTGTTGGGGATTAAAAGGCCATACCAACAGGAAATAGGCTAAAACAGAGGCCATGTTGCCAGACCCAAAGGAAAGTGACAAGCTTGAGAGCTAGAAGGTGAAGGAAATCGGCACACAGGATTTGAGCTATACATATTTAGATGAGCAAAATGTTCAAAGATCAGAGAAGCAACAGTCCTGCCAGGTGCCTATAATATCTCAAACAGACAGTTGGAGGTGGTAAAATAAGGTAATCCACAAGAAAGTTGGAGGTGTAGAAAATGGAAGGTGGCAGAGATACTAGTTTTAGGAACAGATATATAATGATGCAAATGTGATAATCGAAAAAAGGCTTGAACCAAAAAGTGATGTAAAGAAAATAATATACTTCCATTGTAATAAGGTTGGATATATCAAAATCAATGCTGGAAAATTAAATTTGACACCGATTACAATAAAAGGAATGTCTAAGGAATCCTCAGAAGAGGGCTATTAGGGAGGGGCATAGGTATTAAAACTTTTCATTTTCGTACCAAGAGAAAGAAACAGAAATCTAGTACACAAGTGCAGCAGGTAATCAGGAAGACTAATGGAATGTTAGCCTTAATTTCAAGGGGTCTGGAGTACAAGAATAGTGAAGTCTTGCTGCATTGTGCAGGGTGTTGGTGAGACCACATTTGGAGTACGTGGGCAGTTTTGGTCCCCTTATTTAAGGAAAGATATTATTTTGTTGGAGGCAGATCAGAAAAGATTCACCGGGATGATCTCTGGTATGGAGGAATTGTCTTTTGTGCAAAGTTTAAACAAGTTGAAATTCTACTCATTAGAGTTTAGAAGAATGAAAGGGGCTCACGTTGAGACATATTGGATTCTTAAGGCACTTGACAAAGTAAAAGATGAGAGAAAGTTTGCGCTCATGAGAATCTAGGACTACAGCACATAGTCTCAGAATTAAAGGATGGCAATTTAAGACTGAAAATGAGGAATTTATTGTGAGGGTTGATTATCTTTTGGACCTCCTTGCCACAGAGAGCTATGGGGGCCGAGTCCTTGTGTACCTTTAAGGCTGAAGCTGATAGATTCTTGATCAGTAGGGGAATCGAGGGTTATGGGGAAAGCTAAGAAGTGAACATGAGGGGTGTGAAATCCGATATTTATAATCTGTTGTAATGAGTTAGATGAAGGCACCAATAGTACAGGTAGTTTTCCTATAACGCGATAGTTGTGTTCTTGTGTAACCTCACGCTGTAGAAAATCACATTATAAGGAAATCACTATAGAAAATCTCTATACCTGTACAGCAGAAAGTTTGCGTTATCCAAATAGTGTCCACTGTTCATCAATCATGTTACAGCCAATTTGCATTAATGAAACATGCGTTATAGCAGAACTACCTGTAATAAGTCCCAAGTTTGCTGATAAGAGACAGGAGTAGAATTAGGCTGTTTGAGCCAAAAGGTACGTTGGCCAGCAGACTGTGGAAAGGACCCCCACTACCTTCAAAAGGAGAAACCAAGGTATTTCTGTTGACATTTATTAAGTGGGCCATAATGATGCATTGTCATTGAGTACATTCAAGGCTGAGGTGCTTAGAATTTTGGATTCTTGAATGGAGAGTTTTGGGGTTCAGATTGGAAATGGAATTGAGATCAGAGATTAGCCATGACATTGAATGGTAGAAAGAGTGCATGGGACAGTATGGCCAACTTTTGCTACTATTTATTATGTTCCTGTGCCCTTAGCATTTGGAATCTCTTTCTTTTAGGTTATAGTTGTTGACATTTCGGCAGTGGTATCCTGCTACTTCAGGTACTCTTACGTTACGTTGGAGAAACTTAAGGTGATACATTTTGGTAGGAAGAAAAGTAAATTAGAATACATCTTTAAACGTGTAACTTGTAATTGGTGCTCAGAGAGATTTGGGTGTCCTCTTGCATGAAACGCAAGGCCAGCATTAGATATAGCAAAGTGTTAAGGCATATGAAATGTTGGCCTTTTTTGCAATCGGGTTAGAATATGAGCAACAAAGATTTGCTATAAGTCTAAGTGCTTTGGTGAAACTGAACCTGGATTACTGTGCAGTTATCAAAGATAGGATATGCTTGCCTTGGAGGTGGTGCAGCAAAATTACGCTAGCATTGTCCTATAAGGAGAGATTGCGCAGAATTAGCCTGAATTCTCTGGAGTTTAGAAGGAGCATACAAGGTCTGATTGAAACATGTAAGCTTCTTCAAAGTCTTGAATGGGTATATACTAACGCTTACCCTTGACTGGGCAATATTCTCAGAATAAGGGTGTCAGTCATTTAAGACTGAGAATGGAGGAATTTAAACACCAAAAGAACTGCGGATGCTGTAAATCAGGAACAAAAGCAAAGTTGCTGGAAAAGCTCAGCAGGTCTGGCAGCATCTGTGGAGGAGAAAACAGAGTTAACGTTTCGGGTCTGGTGACCCTTCCTCAGAATAGAGGAATTTATCTGTTCTGTGGCTTGTGAATCATTGGCATCTATCTAAGAAAGTGGTTAAATTTTTGGATTCTTTAATAGAATGAAACATGAATTGGATTAGAAATGGAATTGAGTTCAAGGATTAACTATAATATTGAATGACATGGTGACCTTAAAGAGCTGTCTGGCCTACTTCTGTTCTTATTATGTTCATATGCCCTTAGCTTTTTGTAAGAAGTAGTTGTTGACTTTCTTTCAGTGATGTCCTGATGCTTCATGTACTCTTGATTCTGTTGTTGCAGCTGCATGAAGAAATGAATTAATTGTGCGACTCCAGAAAGAGGAAAACTCAAAATCCATAGACATTTTCAATAGATATTTTAGGCTCCAAGCATCATCTTTCAGCTTCTCCCATTTAACTTGTGGTCGTCACAATGCTGGTTACTCTCCTTTCTCCATCTCCTCCTGTGAGTGACACATTCCTCATTAAATCCACAGTGGTTCAGCCTGTCTGATCTTACACCTTGTTCCTTTTCCTGGCAGTCCCTTCGCCATTGCTTGTCTCAACACACATCCTCCCTCTCTCCCTAAAAGAAGCAAACCATTTCACTTTCTTCTCAGCTGTTTTTCTTCAATGCTGCCATAATCTTCACTGACTCACTGATGGATCAGTTCCATCAGTAACAGATGGGAACTTATTGTTGAGCCATTGGTAGTAATCTTTTAGGAATCATTGAAGTCCGGGAGGATCCTAGAAGGCTGGAAAATGGCTATTGTAACAATCCCATTTAAGATGGAGGGAGGCAGAAGACAGGAAATTATAGGCTGGTTAGCCTGACCTCCGTCACTGGTAAGATTACAGAGTCCATTATTAAGGATGAGATTGCAGAATACTTGAAAGCACATGATAAAATAGGCTGAGTCAGCACAGCTTCATCAAGGAGAGGTCATGCCTTACAAAGCTATTTGAATTCTTTGAGAAGGTTAACAAGCAGCTCAGCCAAAGGTGAGCCAGTAGATGTGGTCTATTTAGATTCCCAGAAGGCCTTTGACAAGGTGCTACACAGAAGGCTGCTACAATGTTAGCATTCATTTTGAGAGGGCTGGAATACAAGATGTTGTGCTCAGGCTGTATAAGGCTCTGGTCAGTCCGCATTTGGACTATTGTGAGCAGTGTTGGCCTTATACCCAAGGAAAGATGTACTGGCCTTCAAAGAGGTCCAGAGGAGTTGTACAAGAATGTTCGCAGGGATGAAGAGCTTGTCACTTGAGCAGCTGAAGACTCTGGGTCTATATTCGGTGGAGTTTGGAAGGATGAGGTGGGGTGTCTCATTGGAGCTCACAGAATTCTGAGAGGCCTGGATTGAGTGGACATGAAGAAAATGTTTCCACTAGTAGCAGAGACTAGGACATGAAGGCACAGCCTCAGAGTGAACAGATGATCCTTTAGAACTGAAATGAGGAAGAATTTCTTCAGCCAGTGGGTGGTGAATCTTTGGTACTAATTGCCGCAGAAGTTTGTGGAGACCAAGTCATTGAGTGTCTTTAAGAAGAGATCGATAGATTCTTGGTTAGTAAGGGGAGCAAAAATTGCAGAGACAAGTTCGGAGAATGGGCTTGAGAAACATATCGGCCACGGTTGACTGGTGGAGCAGACTTGGCCTAATTTGCTCCTCTATCTTATGGTCTTCTTAGTGCCTAGTTCTTGATCCTCTCTTTTTAGGCTCCAGTGTGGAGCATTTATTTTGCATATCCCTAAAATGCTCAAACTGATTAATGTATTACTTCAGTGTTGAGTATCAGAGGGAATTCAACAATTTATATTAAGCAATGAAATCAGAAAAGTTTTAAGGCAAAAATATTCTTCCTGTAACATCAAAAATCAACACGATCTGTACAAAATGTAATCACGCATATGAATCGAGAAAGACTTCTTACCTTTTGTTTCTCACTAGTTTTGTTGAAACTTGGTGTTCATTTGTGAATGAAAGTTTTGATTCTTAAATGTGAGCTTAAGACAGAACAGATTTGTACTTGGTCTCTTTTGCTCAATTCTTCAATTAACAAAATCCATCTGAACATTGAGAAGAGAGAACAATTTTGTCTGAATTCTTGCAACACAATCTCTGAGAATTTGTTTCAATCTGTCATCCTCAATTGTTTCCAATAAGTGTTATCATATCTCGTTAATGGGGGTGTCAAGCAATATGCCTAAGCAATTTATTGGATCAACCAGAAGTCTAGCTTGAAACTTTCTCCGACTTAAATCTTCAAAATGTTGAACAAGCTATAGTAAAGTCTCAAACAAAGTCATGGAAACCTTGTGGCTCTCTGTATCTTCTGGGATCATTATCTGGGGTATTATTGAGGATCAAGAACTAGGAAGGCATAATGTGTACATATCGAAGAGCAAATCAGTGGATTAGGGAAGACGTTTTAAAAGTAATAAAAGGACAAAGCTGAATCTTCTATTTGAATGTGCATAGTATTTAAAACAAACAAATAACTGGTAGTGCAAAAGAAGTAAATATGAATAATCTGTTGGCCATTACAGATATGTGGCTGTAGGATACATGTCAAAGAATACATGATATTTTGGAATGGCAGGAACTAGAAAAAGGTGGAAGGGGAGCTCTGTTAATTAATGATGGTAATAACACAATAGAATGGAATGACCTAAGCTCTGGAAAGTGTGATGTAAAAGTGATTTGAGTAGAGATGAGAAACAATCAAGGCAAGAAGTCTCTTGTGGAAGTAGTGTAGAGCCACCCTAACGATAACCACATGGTAGGATGTGGTAAAATGAAGAAATAGTAAGAGCTTATCAGAAAGATGTGGCAAAAATCGTAGAACATGTTCATCTACATCAAGACTGGAAAAATCAGTTAGACAAAATATCCTAGATGGCAAGTTAGCAGAATATTTTCAGGATACTTTCTTAGAACAATGTATTCTGGAGCCATCTAGAGAGCAGGTCTAGACCTGGTATTCTGTAATACCTCAGGATTAATTCATAACCTTGTACTGAGTGCCCCCCTAGGTAAAATGACCATAATCTGATTGAGTTTTGCATTCAATTTGATGGCGAGAAGACTGGGTTCAATACCCTGAATTGTAAGCTTAAATAAGGACAATTGTAAGGGCAAGAAAGCAGAGCTAGCTAAAATGAACTGGCAAATTTGGTTAAGAAATAAATCAGTAGAGGTGCAGTGGCAGACATTTAAGGGACATTTCAGAAGACAGTAAGAATAAACATTACAATGAGAGAGAAAAATTCCAAGGCGAAGACCCACCATGATTAACTAAGAGTTGCAAACATAATAAAAGGGGCAAAACTTCTTCCTTATTCATTCATGGGATGAGGGCATCGCTGGCTAGGTGACATTTATTGCCCATCCCTAATAGCCCAGAGGGCAGTTTAGAGTCAACCATATTGCTGTGGGTCTGGAATTACATGTAGGCCAGACCAGGTAAGGATGGCAGCTTCCTTCCCTCAAGGACATTAGTGAACCAGGTGGGTTTTTCCGACAATCGACAATGGATTCACAGTCACCGCTAGATTCTTCATTCTAGATATATGTTGAATTCAAATTCCACCATCTGCCATGGTGGAATTCGAACCCTGGTCCCCAGAACGTTATCTGGGACTCTGAATTAACAGTCTGCACCTCAAGAAACTGAAGACTCTATATAGAACACGTGCAGCAGTTAAAAGAAAACTGGTAACTAATGGTACAAAAAAAAATACATGATCTATAAGGCATTAGAGACCTCATTGTAGGACATAAATTGAAACTAAATGTCAAAGGGTACTTGACATTTCCAGCTTCGATGATGCAAAGATGAGTGGCAGGTTAGAATTTTGAACAAAATATTTTTAAAAAAGCAAAGTGACTAGAAAGTTTTATAAGGAGAAAAAAAATAAAATGTAAGAGAAAGCTCGTGAGAAATAGAGTTTCTAAAGATATTCAAAAGGTAAAAGAGTTAACAAAATGTGTGGTCTTATAGAAAGTCAGTATGGGAATTATTAATGGATAACAGAAGGATGGCAGATAAATTCTGCATGTTGATCCTGGGTGACATTAATCTTCTCATCGATTGGAAACATCAAATTGGCATAGGTAGCCACAAGGAAGAATTCATAGAATGTATTCAGGACTGTTTCTCAGAGCAATATGTTGTGGATCCAACTTGGGGTTTCGGATATTTTGGATCAGTGATGTGTAATGATGCAGGTTTAATAAATGACCTCAAAGTAAAAGACCCCTAAGAAAGCAGTGACTAGTTTAGCATTCAATTTGAGAAGAAGAAACTTTGATCAGAAACCATTGTGCTAAACTTAAATAGGTATAAAGGCAAAATTGACTTGAAAAGATAGTGAATGGAGTTCAGAAAAAACAACAATAGGCATTTAAGTAAATAGTTGGCATAGGTAGAGAATTGGCTGACTGGCAGAAGGCAGAGAATGGGGACAAAGGGGTCTTTTTCAAGATCACAGACAGTGAGTAGTGGGGTTCTGCAAAGATCAGTGTTGGAGTACAACTATTTACATTGTACATCAGCGATCTGGATGAGGGACATGAGGGCATTGTGGCTAATTTTTCAGATGAGGTGGAGGGATAGGTAGTGTTGAGGAGTCGAGACTGCTGAAGGCCTTGGACATAAGAGTGGTCAAAGAAGTGACAGATGGAATACCATGTGGGAAAGTGCGAGGTTATGCACTTTGGTAAGAAGAATAGAAACGTAGACTTTCCCAATTGGGGAAAGACTTCAGAAATCTGTAGCACAACAGGACTTGGGAGTTCTCATTCAGAATTCTCTTAAGATTAGCATGTAAGTTCGATTAGCAGTTAAGATGGCAAATACAAAGTTAGCATTAATTTTGAGAGAGCTAGAATGCAAGAGTGGGAGTGCATTGCTGAGGATGTGTAAGGCTCTAGGCAGATTGTATTTAGAATATTGTGAGCAGTTTTCCTATATTCAACGAAGGATGTGCTGGCTTTGGATGGGGTCCAGAGGAGTTTACAAGAATGATCCCAGGGATGAAGGACCAGTAATATGAGGAGCGGCCAAGGACTGTAGGTCTGTACGAGATCTAGTTTAGAAAGATGAGGATCTAATTGAAATTTGCAGAATACTGAGAAGCCTGGATAGAGGGGAAGCGGATAAGATTTTTCCATTGGCTGGAGAGACTAGGACCAGAGGACACAACCTCAGACACATTAGGACTGAGATCCAAGGAATTTCTTCAGCCAGAGGGTGGTGAATCTGTGGAACTCATTGCCACTGAAGACTGTGGAAGCCAAGTTATTGAGTGTATTTAAAACAGAGACAGATCAATTCTTGATTAGTAAGGTAATCGAAGGTTAAGGGAAGAAGGCAGGAGAGTGGGTTTGAGAAACCTAACAGCCATGATCAAATTGCAGAGCAGATTTGGTGGGCCTATATCTTAAGGTGCTATGGTCGTTGCTTTAGAAGAGACCAATAAAATCCCAGAAATAGCTGCAAATCAACAAGGGAGGGTGGAACTTGAGTAAATTTCAATGACCAGGTCGGTTATACTGAGTCAATTGTCGGAACTGGAAGTTTGGAAGTCCACAAGATCTGATGGCCTTCTTTCTAGGGTGTTAACAAATGGTTCATGAGCTTGTTGATGTAAGATAAAATAAAACAACAAATGGCAGATGCTGGAAATCTGAAATAAAAATAAATTACTGGAGAAACTCAACAGATCTGGCAGCAACTGTGGAGAAGGAAACAAGATTTACATTTGATTTATTTATTATTAGCACATGTACCTAGGTACAATGAAAAGATTTGTTTTACATGCAGTCCAGTCAGATCATACCATACAAAGTGCATTAGGGTAATAGAACAGAGCAAAGGATACGATGTTATAGCTGCAAAGAAGGTGCATAGGGAACAAAATCAACATTAAATTTAAAAATTTGAGAGGTCCATTCAGAAGTCTAACAACAGTGGGGGAAAAAGCTGTTCTTGAAACTATTCATACGAACATAAAAACTTCTATCTCTTCTTCCCGACACAAGAGGGTAGAAGAGAGTGTAACCGGGGTGGGAGGGGTCTTTGATGATATTGGTTGCTTTCCCGAGGCAGCAGGATGTATAGGCGGAGTCAATGGATGGAAGGCTGGTTTGCATGGTGGACTGGGCTGTATTCAGTTTTGAGTCCAGCGACGACTCTTCAAAACTGTTTTGAAAGGTTGCTGGACTCAATGTTAATTCTGTTTCTCCCTCCACTATGCTGCCAGATGCTGAGATAGTTGATGTGATATTTTTAAATTTACAAAACTCCCTAGATTTGGGGAAGGTTCCATGCACTTGAAAACTAGAAAGTGTAGCTTTCATTCAAAATGAGAGAGAAACAGAAAGCAGGAAATGACAGGCTAATTAGCTTAACATCTGTCATATGAAAAATGTTAAAAGCTATTATTAAAGATGTTCAGATCTTTAGAAAAGTTTGAGGTAATCAGGCCTTGTTTAACCAATTTATTGGCATTCTTTCAAGAAGCAAATTTGGTAAATATTTCTAGTCTTTAAAATAAAGAAATGGTCTTTAATTTAGTTTCTTTTCCTTAAAAATATCTTGTTAGATATAAGACTGATACCAGTGTAAAATAACAAAATAAGTTAAAGAGCAGGGATATTAGTGAGTGGATGGCCATTTGGGTGAAGTGTTGCTGTTACAGCATATGGAAGCTAACAGACACTAAGGTGCTCCAAACTGAACACATCCGTAACAACCTTCAGGGCTGAGTTGAAAAGCTGGAATTAAAGCTGCAGACGTTGTGCTACGTCAGAGTGGGGAAGGTTACCTGAACATGATGCTGCAGGAGATTCTCACACCCTTCAAATTAGTTAATTCACATTTAGTCTATGCTCAGGACAGGAACATGTGACTGCAGTTGAGGGGACCCAAGGTGAGTGTACGTTTTTTCTTTCTTTGTCAACCATGGTTGATCTATCCCCTTCCTAGAATTCTACCTCCTCGCTAGGACATATCTTTATTGTAAATTATGAATGATTTACTAAAATGTCTACTGTTGTCTTCTCTGCTAAATTCCATTCATAATCTGTTCCAGTCAATTCTACCCTCATTCCTTTGTTATTATCCTTAAGTTTAACATAATTGTTTCCGATCCAAGTTTCTTCCTCTCAAACTGAATGCTAAGTTGTACATGTTGTGTTCACTGTTTCTTCAGGAATATTTTAGCCTGAGATCATTTATTAAACCTGCATCATTACACATCAGATCCAAAATTGCCTCGTCCCTCGTTAGATCCACAACATATTGTTCAAAGAAACTGTCCTGAATACACTCTATGAATTTTTCCTCATGGCCACCTCTGTTGATTTGATGTTCCCAGTCAACAGTAGACTAAAGTTACCCAAGATTAATATGCTGTCTTTTTTACATGTCCTCACTATCTCCTGATTTGTTCTTTGTCGTACAGTATATGTATCGTTAGGGGATCTATAGACTACTCCCACCAGTGCCCCTCTTCTATCATTGTTTCTTACTTCCACCCGTCGAACTCTATGTATTCCAAACCAAGTTCATTTTTTGATGTACTTATTTCATCTTGTCACAAAGTTATGACATCACCCTTTCCTTTCTTCCTGCCTGTTCTTTTGAAAAGGCACATGCTTCTGAATATTTACTTCCCAGCTTTGATCCCTTGTAACCATTCCCCATAACAGCTATGAGATATGCCCGTTTACCTCAATATTTGCTGTTAAGTCATTTACATTGTTCTGAATGCTGCACGTATTTTAAGTTAAAAGCTGTTAATTTGCCATTTACAAGTTTCCCCGCCTTTGACTCTATTTGCTGCAGTTTTTGTGTTTGTATACCCTGTTCCTTCCTGTGCCACTCTTGATATCATTGCCTAAATAGCTTTCCTGCAAAGCTGCCGCATACTTTTACTTTGTAAGCCTCTATCACCTCTTCAGAAACCTACTCATCCTCGAGTTTAAAACTCTCTATATCCATACAGCTCTCTCTATATCCATAGTTACTTGATTAGCCTGGACATGGTCCTAGCATTTACCCCAGTAAAGTGCCAGTGCCCCATGAACTGAAACCCATTCCTGCCGTATTAATCTCTAAGCCATGCACTTAACTCTTGGATTTTACTTACCCTATGCCATAGGCAGTGGTTACGGTCTACATGGGTACCAACAACATGTATAGAAAGGGAAGTGTTAATCCTGGAGAGAGAATTTAGGAAGCTCGGTAGAAAACAGAACCTTAAATTTAGTCATCTGTGGAATACCCTTGGTACTACGTATGAGTGGCTTTAGAAGTAAGAGGATGGACTTGATTACAAAATTGTTCAAGCACAGGAGGAGATAATTTGCCCCATCACGTCTACAGTTTTACCTGGTGCCACAGTACCGTCTTCTACCCCTAGTTCTTTTCCAGATTATAATCAAGATGAATGTGTGGCTGAAGACATATGGCAGGAGGGAGGGAGAGCACTTTAAATTTCTGGGACACTGAAATCTGTACAAACCAGATGCATTTCACCTAAACAGCCAGGACCAATTTCGTTGTGGGACAATTTATTAGTGTTATTGTGCAGGATTCAAACCAACTTGGTGGGGAATAGAGAGGAATACAAAGATGAAAAGAATATTGGAAATGATAGAGGGTAGTAGTGGAAGATACGGTAAGGAATTAGGTTGAGTGTAGTTATGCAGTAATGATGTCTAAATTAGGACTACAGTGCAAGCATGTTGTGGTTGTACTGGAACAGCCACAACACTGGCATCTACCCAACAATGTGGAAAATTGTCCAGAAATGTCATTTGCACAGAAAGCAGGACAAATCCATCCTGACTAATTGCCAACCTATCAGTCTACTTTCAATTAGCAGAGTGATGGAATGAGTCATTGACAGTACAATGAAGCAGCATTTGCAAAGGAATAACCTGACACTTGCACTCAATTTGGGTTCTACCAGTGCCACTTAACTCCCAACCTCATCACAACTTTGGTCCAAACATGGTAAAACGAATTGAACTCCAGAAGTGCAGTGAGAGTGACTGCCCTTAGCATCAAGATGGCATTTGACCAAGTGAGCATCAAGGAGCTCTAGGAAAATTGGAGTCGTACCTAACATAAAAGAAGATGGTTGTGGTTGTTGAAGGTCCATCATCTCAGCTCCAAGACATCACTACAGGAGTTCCTCAGGGTAATACCCGAGGCCCAATCATCATCAGTTGTTTCATCAATGACATTCCTTTCATTAACATCATTAACATGTCAGAAGTGGAGGAGTTTGTATGAATATGCAAATTTGGGGCAGAAGCAAGCCATTTGGCCTTTCAAACCTGCTCCACTATTCAATAAGGGCATGGCTGATTGAGATTTTTTCTAAGTCACATTCCCTTCCTTCAATAGCCTTTGATTCCTTTGCCCAGTGCAAGAGTGCATCTGCCTCTGCTTTAAAATACTCAATCACCACACCCTTTTGAGGCAGAAAGTTCCAAAATCTCTCAACCCTCTGACAGAAACATTTCTTCTCATCTATGACCTAACAGAATGACCCCTAACAATATCCCTTAGTTCTGAACTCTCCAATGAAAGTAAACATCCTTTCCACAGCCATCTTGTCAAGACCGTAGAGTATCTTATAACTTCAATCAAATCAGCTCTTGCTCTTCTAAACTCGAGTGAAAACAAGTCCAGCCTGTCCACCATTCCTCATAAGATAACCCACTTATTCCAAGTACCACCCTGTAAACCTCCTCTGAACCACCTCCAATGCACTTACATTTTTTCTTCAATAAGGAGACCAAAATTGCGTACGCTATTGCAGTCATTCTGTTTTCTGATTTTTCTTTTATTTTTCCTGCCATAGTGAAGAACTTCACATTTTTCCACCTTATACTCCATCTGCTAGATTTTTGCTCAATCACTTGACAAGGATGCAGGACAATCTAGATAAGCAATGTCATTGTCACAACTCATTTTGCTACTTGAGTTTGCTACTTTGTGGCATTTGCAGATCTGGTGACCATGCAATCGTGTATTGATATATGTCGTAACATGTTGATGCCGCAGCACAGATACCTATTGGAATCCTGCCAATCAGACAAAGACGCATCTATGCATAGTCTTTTCTTCCCAGCCAGCCAACTTCTATACAAGTTAACATTTTACCCCTCATATCACGAGCTTCTATTTTCCACCGTAACATTTTATGTGAAACTTAATCAAATTCCTTCTGGAAATCCTCTTACAGGACATAGAGTCATAGAGATGTACAGCATGGAAATAGACCCTCCAATCCAACTTGTCCATGCTGACCAAATATCCTAATCTAATCCAGTCCCATTTGCCAGCATTTGGCCCATATCCCTCTAAACTCTTCCTATTCTTGTACCCATCAAAGATGCCTTCTAAATGTTGTAATTGTACCAGCCTCCACCACTTCCTCTGGCAGCTCATTCCACACAAATACCACGTTCTGTGTGTAAAAGTTGCCCCTTAAGACCCTTTTAAATTTTTCCCCTCTCACCTTAAACCTATGCCTTCCAGTTTTGGACTCCCTTACCCTGGGGAAAAGGACCTTGACTTTTCACCCTATCCATGCCCCTTATGATTTTCTAAAACTATAAGGTCACCACTCAGCCTCCAATGCTCCAGGGAAAATAGCCCCAGCCTCAAAACCTCCGACCCCAACAGCATCCTTGTAAATCTTTTCCGCGTCTTCTCAAATTTAACATCATCTTTACTATAGCAAGGAGACCAGAACTGAATGCAGTATTCCAAAAGTGGCTTAACCAATGTTCTGTACATGACCTCCCAGCTCCTGTATTTAATGCACTAACCAATGAAGGCAAGCATACCAAACACCACCTTCGCTACTCTGTCTACCTGTGACTCCACTTTCAAGGAACAATGAACCTGCACCTAAGGTCTCTTTGTTCGGCAACACTGCCCAGGACCTTAGTAAGTGTATAAGCCCTGCCCTGATTTGTTGTACCAAAATGTAGCACCTCACATTTATCTAGATTAAACTCCATCTGCCACCCATCAGCCAATCTGATCAAGATGTCGTTGTACTCCGAGGCAATTTTCCTCACAGTCAACTGCAACTCCAATTTTGGTGCCATCTGCAAATTTACAATCCACAACCTCTTGTATTCACATCCAGATCATTTATATAAACGACAAAAAGCACTGAACCCAGCACACCATTGGTCGCAGGCCTACAGTCCAAAAAGCAACCCTCCACCACCACCCTCTGTCTCCTACCTTTGAGCCAATTTTGTACCCAAATGGCTAGTTTTCCCTGTATTCCGTGTGATCTAACCTTGTTAACCAGCCTACCACACAGAATCTTGTTGAATGCCTTACTGAAGTCCATATAGACAATGTCCACAGCTCTGCCTTCATCAGTCCTCTTCGACACTTCAAGTTGGTGAGACATGATTTCCCACGCACAAAGCCATATTGACTATCCGTAATCGGTCCTTGCCCTTCCAAATACATGTAAATCCTGTCCCTCAGAAATACCTCCAATAACTTGGCACCACTGATGTCAGGCTCACCAGTCAATAGTCCCCTTGCTTTTCCTTACCACCTTTCTTAAATAGTGGCACCATGTAAGCCAACCTCCAGTCTTACGGCACCTCACCTGTGGCTAAATATCTCAGCAAAGGGTCTGGCAATCATTGCCCTAGCTGCTTCATAAGCTCCCCTTTATCCACAGCACATGTTGCGTCTCCAAAGGTCGTAGTTTTTGGAGCTAAAGGGATCAAAGAATATGGAGAGAAAGCCAAAACAATACTGAGCTGGATGATCAGACTGAATAGCAGAGGAAGCTTGAAGACCTGAATGGTTGTCTACTTCTACTTTCTATGTTTCTAAAGAATCCAAATAAATTGGTTAAAAACAACTTCCCTTTCAAAACAAAACCATGCTGACTGATCCCAGTTACTGTTTTTCCAAGTGCCCAGTTATATCCTCCTCAAGAATGTCCCTAACTCCTTCCCCAAAACAGATGTCAAGCTAACTACCTATACAGGCAGTTTCCAGGTTGCAAATGGGTTCTGTCTTGAGTCCGTTCACAAGTCGGAACACAATGCGGAATAATGTAAAATAAGAAGTTAGAAAGAGGAAATGTTTATATGTTGGAACTTTAACCCCTGTATGGGATAGCATTTGTAAATATGAGTGTTCGTAAGTCAGATATTTGTAAATTGTGGACTCTCTTTGCGTTCCTGTTTTCTGCCTTCCTTGAATAGAGGGGGTTATGTTTGCTAGTTTCCCATCTAATAGAAACTTGGCTAAACCTAACAAGTTTTGGAAAATTAACACCGGCGCAGCTATTACTTTGCTAGCCTCCTCTTTTAACAGCCTAGGATAAAGCTCATAAGGACCAAGAGACTCATTAACCCGCAGTTCCATTAGCTTGCTGAGTACCACTTTCTTGTGATTATAATTTCATCAAGTTCCTCTCTTCCTTTATCCTCATGATTTGCAAGTATTACTGGGTGTTTTTATATCCTTTGCAGTGAAAATAGAAGCAGAATGTTTACTCATTATATCTGCCATTTCTTTGGAATACAGTGCATAAGCGTGTGGTTGAGGCAAATTCAATTGAAGCTTTGAAAAAAGAATTGGAGCTTTGTTTGAAGAGGGAAAAGGAATTCAGTGCAATAGGGAAAGGGCAGGGGCATTGCACTTCATGAATTGCTCCTTCAGAGATCCAGCACAGACATTGAGCGGGGCTCAATGGCCTCATTCTGTGCTGTGTAATCTGACGACAATACAGTGAAAAAGTCTGTTTTTAATAAGAAACTATAATCATACAGAATTTACTTCACTGACTAACACCCCAAACAAATTCTCATTGGCAGAAATTTGAGTATATAGGTTTATTCTCTGAGGTCCCATAATTATTATGAGCAACAGGCTGATGCTTGCGACATGTCCTGTATTGAAAATCGCTCAGACCCACCTGCTGTTGTCTCTCTGAATTCGATATTTCCTACAACTCTCCTATCTGATGGCAAGGACAGTCACATCTATTGAAATCCCATCTAAAGGTCTGCCTCGTGAATGACGAGAGAGGTACATGTTGGCATTGTTTCTTGTTTCATTGAGATAGTGATTGTTCATTTTTTTGGGGCAATTTTATTTCTGTAACCATAATATTTTTACAGTTTTCTTGTAAAGGTGAACTGTGAAGGCTTCTTGATTGCATGATTCAAAAGAAAATCACTTTTAGAAATTTGAGGGAAATCCTATTGTTATTTGCATGTGGTTTGACTAAGTGGACTTGAATTTTAAGAGTGTTAATGTATGTTTGGAAAGATCTCCCAGGTGAATGAATAGTGACTACATTGGTAAAATTTCACCTCAGAAATGTGATTAACCATAATTTAAGTGAAAATGTGTGAATAAATTCAAAAGGCCAGTAGTAATGAAGTGAAAGTAGTTTTATACAGTAAGATTTGGTTGAATTCATTTATATACATTGCCTGAATAAAGGTAATTGCAACCAAAATTTCATGAGTAGAATGTCATAATGGCTTTACCTAATTGACTTAAGAAGGATGTGTTTCTACATTTCATGGAACTGCAACATCTGGCATCATTATGGTAAACTTTTTATCAGAACATATACTAAAGTGAAAATCAATTTGTGCATCAGCATGCTACAGTCCTCTGACTCTACCTCACCAAATCACAGCAAATGGTTTAAAAAAATGAGCTACAAAGACTGCTGAGATGATTTAGCTTATCAAAAAATGTTTAGTCGTGGTAAGCTCTCCTTTTTCTTGTGTGCCTCCAACCTCATGCTGAACCCTGTGCTCTTACAGTGGAAATTTGTTAGCTTTGTTAGATTGGATTTTTAGCAGCAACAGGGGTTGCAAGCTGTGACAGAGCTGTGCTATTGGATTTGTACAATTCATTTGGCTCCACGAACTGTAATTGCACTTATGTCTTACAAGGCTGTTTTAGCCTGAGGCAGGACTGGAGCAGGAAAACAAATTGGCAGGGTTACAGTAAGAGTGGAGCTGAATGAAAGGCACACATTATCAGTCTACAGGCAGTGCTATTCTTCCAGGAAGTTTCTTAGTTAATTTACAAATAAAACTCAGTTTTTGAGTAAGAGCATACTGTCACACAAACAAAGGGGGTGATCAAGTTTCAGAGTCTGTGAGTAAAAGGGCCACCATGCCGACTTGACAGCAGGAATTTTTCAATCAAATTGACGAATCCATTCTTGAGCCAGCTGGCTCTATAATGCAATTAACATGAGGGAGGTCAGGCTGTTGGGCGCAGTGCCTTGACCAGTGTCATCAGTGGTGTGCTAGCCACCTAACTTACAGCCTGCTAAACAACTGAAGCTACAATTCAGATGAGTAAGTGGGTTGTGTGGCACACATCTAATTAAACAAGGACTTGATTTTTTTCTTAGGACAACAGGATCAAGTGTTTCTTGGTCTTAGCTGTTAGTATCATACATTATTATTCACAAAGGAAAATCAGGATTTGTTTTGCATCAGGTCAGCACAAGGTAAGTGAATGATGAGATTAAAAGGTAATTGAAGCCCTACGTCTATTTCCTGTATTAAGAGGAAGAAATTGAGTGACTGAATAGCTGATGACAGTGAAGCAGCAGTTCAGATGCTGCATTTGTTTAAAATCCATAGATGTATAAAGATCCATAAATTCCATGTATTGTGAAAAGCCACTAGATACTCGGAATCTGCTTCTTGTGGATTTATACCCCAGTATGTATCACCTTAATCAGTAATAGAACAATTAAATAATGGAAGAGAAAGAAACAAAATGGTTGAATGATACATTGAATATCGTGATTAAATCAACATTGATATTTTGATTCAGTGCTGTATAACTCTACTTCTCTGATCTCTTGTTCATGCTGACCAGATATCCTAAACTGATCTAATTGGCCAGCATATGGCTGATATCCCTCTAAACACTTGCTCTTTATGTACCCATCCAGATGCGTTTTAAATGCTGAAATTGTACCACCATTTCGTTTGGCAGCTCATTCCATACACGCACCACCCTTTTTGTGTGAAAAAGTTGCCCCTCGGGTCCCATTTAAATCTTTCCCCCCTCACCTTAAGCCTATGCCCTCTAGTTTTGGACTCCCCTACCACAGGAACAAGACTTTAGCTATTACCCTGTTCATGCCCCTCATGATTCTATAAATCTCTAAGTTCACCCCTCAACCTCCAAGCCCCATCCTATTTATCTTCTTGCAATAGCTCAATCCCTCCAATCCTAGAAACATCCTTGTAAATTTTTCTGAATCCCTTCTGAACTTGTGCAATATCGTTATTTTGTTGCTGTTGCTCCTGGAAATAAGCTTACTGCCAATGCCAGAATTTGCATGTTTACGCAAAAGGTCAACACAGGCTTTTTTGAGGGTTTGCATAATAAAATGTTCATGTCAGTCAAAAACAGAATCCAGACATCACTGAATTGCTATGTTAAATTGCTAATTGGGTACAATCCAAATATTTTTGACCTTATGCAGAAAGTAATTTGGGATCATGGACCACATTGTTACCTTTATTCTAATTTTCTCCAACTGATAGCCATATAACACTTTCAGGCTGCAGTCACGAATAGGGTTTATTCAGAAATTAACCTATCAACAGCAAAATGCAAATAAAAGCACATGAATAAATCTTATTGTTATGCATGTAACTTACAGAATCTGTTATAGAGCAGTAAACAGAATTAAATTCTGTCACAGGACCCCGTTATGCTTTTGCTCAGGACTGGTGTGTGATACAAATTTTCTTCATCAGGCTAAATTGAGCTTTCCAACAATCTCCACCCTTGTAGCAAGACTAATAACCGTTGAACTGGGAACAGGCTCCAGTCAATCATTTCTTTTATCAGGTGAGCTTTGAGCACTGAGCACTCACTCAATACCAGCATCAGATACCTCCTCTGAAATTACTGTTGCCACCTTGTAGTTTCAGCAGTCCAAGCCAATTTGCTCTTTCTCCTCAAAGTCCAGTAATCAAGTTAACAAATTAATTCATTTCTCTGAACAGAAATGTCTGTAGCTTACCTGCTCATCTACTAGCTTTAAACTAAATAATAGTCAGATGAAACAGCTTGGTTTCTTTGCGAACCATTTGTTGGTGCATTTTCTTTTGTAAGGAATAAAGCATGAGAGCTTGCATTTTCAGTAGCTTATCTATAAGCATGCATATTATTCCCATATAGTAAGGCTTCAGTGAAGAATAGTAATTCAAACTTGTGATCTATTTTGAACCACAGACCCAATCCAGATAATATGCAGATTCCATCTTTTCTGGGTGCTCATAGCCATAGTGTAACCAAATTAAAGCCATTACAATTGACATCAAACACACTGTTAAAGGGGGATATTAAAAACATGTTTTTTATTTTCATTGGAATTAATTTATAAATAGTTATTATGAAATAGTGTATTTAAGCTGAATTTAACTTTTGTCAGTTCTAATTGATATTTGTTCCAATATTTAACGCATCATCTAGCCTGAATATTATCAAAATACTATTTGATCCATTGTATACTCTGAATTTAACCATTCCCAAGTTATATTAGGTAATTAAAGAATAAATATTCATGTGCAGAAGCATTCTTATAAATATTGTAGAATTTGTCATTATTTATAAATGTATCAAACTACATGTTTGAGGCAAACTAATTGGAAAAGATTTTCACTGTGAAAATTATGACCATTGAGGCAAATTAATTAAATTTGTGGACGTTGACCTCATAATGAAGTCCTGATAATTACACCACAATTAATCAAGAACCAATTTATCATTTCAGCTCCGTCATCTGGGAAATGACGAAGTTCACATCATCTGGTCTGAGCACACAAGGGACTACCGCAGGGGCATCATTCCTACAGATTTCGGTGATGTCT
This sequence comes from Rhincodon typus, assembly GCF_021869965.1. Taxonomy (NCBI): domain Eukaryota; kingdom Metazoa; phylum Chordata; class Chondrichthyes; order Orectolobiformes; family Rhincodontidae; genus Rhincodon; species Rhincodon typus. The sequence continues at coordinate 13,365,710 of NC_063340.1, forward strand.
TGATCATCATTTATCCAATGAAAAACTGCATGTTCTACATTCAGATTTTAAAAAAGCCAGAAGTAAGTATAAGTTCACTGTGATTTATTGAAGGTTGGCGTATATTGTGCAATATGGTTCTTTTAGCTCCCATTAAATGATCAGACAGTCCTGGCAGGAAGTTTTCTGATTAATTTAAAAGAAAAGTTTGGTAGTGCATTGCAGCCCAAAACAAGGGTTGGCACAGAATCAATAGCCGTTGTCCTTGAAAGATGATAATATTTCATGTGGAAAGAAACCATTCAGCCCACTGCACCTGTACCAGCTCTGACAGCTATTCACTGAGTCCCTTTTCTCTTTTTTTTGGTCCTGTACCATATTACGTTCTTCTTGTTCAAGTGTCTGATTGCTTAGGTTTCAGAACTGTAAAGAATGCTGCGTCCACCATTTCACAGAAGCTACGTCCCAGTAGCCCTGAAATTTAAAAAAAAAAATTCCCAGCACATCCCTTTGTTCTTCTGGCAGTGAACACAAATTTATGCCTTCTGTTTACTGACACACTATCCAATGAAAAAACTTTGTCAAAGTGATTCAAAGCTGGTCAGATCTACTCTTAATTATTGTTCCAATTAAAGTACTTTTGTTTCCCAACTGCGTATGTAACTAAAACTGTCTTAGCTCTCCATTCAGGAGAGAGCCACTACCATAATGATTGAATGTCATTTCAGAAATGTGGTGTATTAATTTATCTTTCAAAAAATTCATTTCCCAGGAGTGTACTTTATGATTTGGGAGCTGCAACTGTTAATCTGCCTGTTAAAACTGCGTGTGGACAAGGATCTAGAGTAGGCCACGCTGCCTTTTGAGCCTGTTCAGCCATTCAATAAGATCATAACTGATCTGATTTTAATCTCAAATTCACATTCCTGTGTATTCCAGATTATCTTTTTCCATCTTGATGATAAAGAATCTATTTACCTCTGTCTTAAAAATGTTTAAAGGTTCTGTATCCACTTTCTTTTAAGGAACAGAATTCCAAACACACTCAACCCTCAGAAAAAACAATCCTCATCTTGACCTTAAATGGACCTTATTTTTAAACTATGACCCTAGTTCTCGTTTCGCCCACAAGAGGAAGCATCCTTTCCACATCCACCCCTTAGGATACTCTTTCAATTAAGTTGCTTCTTGAGTCTTCTATACTCCAGAGGATACAGGCCTAGCCTGTTTCGTCTTTCCTTCTAAGACAATCTGCTCATTCCAGATGTTAGTGTAGTAAACCTTCTCTGAACTGCTTCTAATGCATTAACATGCTTCCATAAGAACAGTGTCCAGTACTGCACAGAGTACTCCGAGATGCGGTCTCACCAATGCCTTGTATGACTGAAGCAGAAACTCCCTACCCTTGCATTCAATTACCCTCTCAATAAAACATAACATTCCCCCTCACCTGCATCAAGGCACCAAACAAACCTTTCACATCAGAGAGAGGTTCATTTGCACATCCGTCAATGTGGTCTATTGCATCAGCTGCTCCCGATGTGGCCTCCTCTGCGTCGGTGAGACCAAGGGAAGGCTCGGAGACCGCTTTGTAGAGCACCTGCACTCTGTTCGCAATAAACAATAACCCCTCCCATTCCCTGGGTGACATGTCCATCCTGGGCCTGCTCCAGTGTCACAATGATGCCACCTGGAAACTGGAGGAGCAGCTCCTCATATTCCACCTTGGGAGCCTACAGCCCAATGGCCTAAATGTGGACTTTACCAGTTTCAAAATCTCCCTATCCCCGGCCTCATCCTATGACCAACCCTCCCTCTCATCCCCATCTCCTTGACCTGACACAGCCTGTCTATTTTCTCTCCCAGCTATCCACTCCTCCCACCTTACTGACCAATCCCCACCACTGCCTACCTGCATTCCCCTATCACCATCCCACCTAACTTCCCCAGCCCCAGCCCTCCTCTCTCCCTTTATTTCTGAGCTCCTTTCCCCCTCTCTCATTTCTTAAGCAGGGTCCCTACCTGAAACGTCAACATTCCTGCTCCTCTGATACTGCCTGGCCCACTGTGTTGAGATTTGGGTGTGCCAGTGCATTAATTGCAAAAGATTAGTACTAGGTGCAGTAAGTAATTAGGAAAGCTGATAGAATGTTATAGTAAGAACTGCTGATGCTGGAGTCAGAGATAACAGTGTGGAGCTGGAGGAACACAGCAGACCAGGAGCAGGAAAGTTGACTTTTGGGGTCGGGACCCTTCTTCAGAAATGGGGCGGGGGAAGGGAACTCAAATAAGGAGAGAGGGGAGAGGTGGCGCCGGGGAAGGTAGGTGGGATGGTGATAGGTGAGTGCATGTAGACAGTGGTGGGGATTGATCAGTGAGTTGAGAGGAGATGATAGGCGGGAAAGAAGATGGACAGGTTGTGTCAGGTCAAGGAGGCAGGGATGAGAGGGAGGTTGGTCATGGGATGAGGCCGGGGGTGGGGAGATTTTGAAACTAGTAAAGTCCACATTGAGACCATTGGGTTATGGACTCCCAAGGCGGAATATGAGGTGCTGCTCCTCCAGTTTCCAGGTGGCATCATTGTGTCACTGGAGGAGGCCCAGGATGGACATGTCACTCAGGGAGTGGGAGGGGGAGTTGAAGTAGTTTGCGTCTGGAAGGTGTTGTCATTTGTCACGAACAGAGCACAAGCACTCTACAAAGCGGTCTCCAAGCCTCCGTTTGGTCTAACCAAGGAAGAGGAGGCCACATCGGGAGCAGCAGATGTGCAGGTGAACCTCTGTCTGATGTGGGAAGTTTATTTGGTTCCTTGGATGGAGGTGAGGGGGAGGTCGAGGGGCAGGTGTAGCACTTCCTGCGGTTGCAGGGAAAGGTGCCAGGGCTAGTGGGGAGTGTGGAGCAGATAAGGGAGTTGCGGAGAGCACAGTCCCTATGGAAGGCAGACAGGAGTGGGGAGGGAAATGTATCCTTGGTTGCGGGGTCAGATTGCAGGTGGCGGAAGTGGTAGAGAATGATACGTTAATCCGGAGGTTAGTGGGGTGATACGTGAGGACAAGGGGGGATTCTGTCTTTGTTTTTGTTGCGGGGAGGGGATTTGAGGGCAGAGGTGCGGGAAACGCAAGAGATGCGGTCGAGAGCGTTTTCAACCACTGAAGGAGGGAAGTTGCTGTCCTTGAAATAAGAGGACATCTGGGATGTTCGGGAGTGGAACGCCCCATCTTGGGAGCGGAGGCGATGGAATTGGGAGGAGGGGATTGCATTCTTGCAGGAAGGTGGGTGAGAGGAGGTGTATTCTAGGTAGCTGTGGGAGTCTGTGGGCCTGAAATAGATATCGGTTTTGAGGCGGTCACCAGAAATGGAGACAGAGAGGTATCAGAGATAGCCCAGGTGAACTTGAGGTTGGGTTGAAAGGTGTTAGTAAAGTTGATGAACTGTTCAACCTCCTTGTGGGAGCATGAGGCAGCGCCGATACAGTCATCGATGTAGCAGAGGAAGAGATGGGGGGTGGTCTTATAAAATAGTAATTACTACTCCAAGAATTTAAGGAAGTCAGCTCCAATACTGAAAAACCTCAAAAAATGACCAGCTTTTGCAGCCACAGTATTTTCCGATCCTCGATCCTGAATCCAATGAGCTTTGGAAAATTAAAACTAACGCATCAACTACGTTACTAGTTTCTTCATCGAGAATGACCATCAGGACCTGGGGACTTGTCAACTGTCAGTTCTAACAATTTATTCAGCACTATCTCCCTGGTAATTGTAATTTTCTTGAGTTTATCCCTTTCCACTCCTGATTTACAACTATTTCTTGCATGTTACCAATGTCACTCTCCAGTGACCATCTCTTTATCCTCCATTATTAATTCCTCAGACTCATTTTCTATAGGGCCAATACTTGTTACTTTCTTCTTATTTAAATATCTGAAGAAACTTTTCCTATCTGTTTTTGTTTTGACTAGATTTCTCACACTTGAATGTTTTCCTCCTTATTAATCTTACGGTAATTCCTTGCTTATTTTATTTTCTGTCCAACCTTCTGAGCTGACACTTATCTTTACACAACAATATGTCTATTCTTTGACTTCGATACTAAATTTGAGTTAAGCCTGAATGGCAAGTCCGCCCCTGAGGATTTTTCTTATTTGTTAGAATGTATGTATTCTGCACTTTCTGAAATATCCTCATGCATCCAAAGCATCAAACTCATCTAATCTTCAGTGATCTAAACTACAGGTAAATGTAAGTTGGTGTTACATTTACCCTGGACCAGAAGACCAAAATTATATTCGAACAATTTAATATTTTATGTTCTTTTAGAAATTAAATAGAAATAGCTATACAGAACAATGTTAGAGTGTACAAATATAAAACACAAACCCTCTCAGGGGCTAGTATCTCATCTGTATTCAGCAGTGCCACCGGGGAGGCTGTGGCTGCTGGGCTGCTGTTGGTCCTACATCTACCTAAGACCTGAGATTGAAGAGAAACCCAGATACAGATAAGTGAAAGCAGATTTGGGATGAGGGGAGTATCAGGCCAGCGTTCAGTGAGCACCATCCCCCACGCCGAATATAGGCAGCCTTTGATCAGGCACCACCTGTCTTCGAACAAGGAACCTCACCTGAGAGTACACGTGTATTTGCTGTAGTGCAACCCATGTGGCAAACCACACAACTGGGTTAATACTCTTGAGTAGACATTAATTTGCCAATGGTAAGCCTTTCCACATGGACTTAACTGGAGTAGTCTCCACCTGCCGCCCAAGCACCCAATTAAATGCTCCTCTTTAACCAAACGTGCCACAGGAGGGCACGAGATTTTGCCCCAAGTATTTAACTATGTTGAATGGGAGCAAAAGTTCTGAATTTTCAAGTACTTTGCATCATACTGGATGTGTTCCATTTCTTATTGCTGAAAGTTCTGCCAATCTGAAAGCAAGGATTAAAAATGACAGACAAAAGAACTTGAGACAATACGAGGAAAAACATCATTTTGTGACATGGTTAGGATTTGCGATGTACTGTCTGATTAGGTTATGAATGCAGATTCAATAACAGACTTCAACACAAAATTAGTTAAGACTTGGGGAAAAATATTCAACGATATGAAGAAACAACAGGGGATTGGAACTATTTGGATTAATTTGTAAAAGAGCTGTGAGACTCAATGGGTCAAATGACCACCTTCTGTATGATACTACTTTGTGATTGTATGCTTTCAGAAGACCAGTACAAAATACATGCACATTGATGCACCACTGGTTAGCGAGGCCATCGGCACAACTTACTCAACAGCAAATACCAACTTCTCCACGCAAGCTCCTCGCCACCCTTCAAGCCTTACATATCCTCGATACCAAAGGTAGTTTGGTATCTGCTTCCTCCTTGCATTTTCCCACTCTGTGTTTTCTCTTCAAAGTATCTCTTTAAACTTCATAGCACTTCTAGTAGATTAAAAAAAACTCAAGGCACTTCAGAAGAGTGTCATCAGACAAAATTTGGCATCGAGCCACTTAAGGTATTATTAGGGCAGATAGCTAAAAGCTTGGACAAAAAGTTAGGTTTAAGAACAAGGGGTTAGGTTTAAGAAAGAAAGATACAGGCGCATAGGTTTTAATAAATTTAACAACTTAAGACCTGTGTATCTGCTAATGGTGGAATGTATAAAACAGGAAATGGATAGAAGGCCAGAACTGGATGAGTGCAGAGATCGCAAAGGGTTACAGACCTGGAGAAAGTTACAATAGCAAGGATAAGGTTGTTGAGGGCTTTGAAAATTAGGGTGACATTTTTTTAATTCAACCCTTTCTTTTTCTTCAAGTACATCACTTTCTGTTCCTTCAATACCGATTACTTGCATACCTTTCTGGGCTATGAACCATTCTACATATTTAAATGCTTTCTTTGCTCAAACAAAGGCTTTCTCCTTTCTTTCTTAATTAGTGCAATTGGGCCCTTCACAAAAAAGCTCGTGCTTGAGCTAACATTTCTCTTCAAGTTCTTGCCCCTTAATCTCCTGTTTCTTTGTCAAGTCCTTGAATGTATCAGTTTCCTGGAGCTTCTTGCCTGTATGCCCCAGATCCCCAATGTGAATCCGATCAGGAACAACGACAGAAAGTGCTCAAAAAACTCAGCAGGTCTTGCTACATCTATGGACAGAGTTAATATTTCAAGTCCAGAATGGCTCATCTTCAAATCCTGCTTTCTGCCCTGCTGACACTTAGTCAGTGTTGGGAATGTACATTTTGTAATAGTGTAAATAAAGGCGGCAGTTGTATAACCGTATGACAAGATTAAATTCAATTGTAGTAAGGCATCAGAACATTTACAGTTGTTTGAATGAACCAACCCATTCATACCAAATAAAATGAATAGTATGCAATTGTGGAAAATATGCTCGTTACAGCTCACTTGAGCCTATTGCCTCAGATATTGTCTTTTATTTCACCCAATTTCTCATTCCAAGGCTGTTTTGTATAGCAGTTAGATTTTTTTTAACTTGAATTGTAAGATGATAGCTATACAGCTAAACATGCAAATTATGTTTGGGTCTAATTTTCAATTCTTATGCTGTGGAGGTTGTACATTATTCCTGTCTATTTTCCTTAACATCTCTGCAGAGTTCAACGTAGCTGACCACTTTAACCACTGCCACTGTCTCTCCATGGTCCAGTTCAATAAGGCTGCCCTTCTGTTGTTTCTTTTCTATCTGTCCTCATTCAGTCAATACATTTCCAGCAACTGTAACTTCACAATACAAAAGCCACCTCTTCACATCATGCTATTCACTATATATTTTGACATTTGCAGAATTCATCCTTTCTTAGAAGATCATCCTTGAAGTGTGTGCTGAAGAAGCACTGGTGTCCTTCTACACTACTGCACTCAACACTTTTCTGTTGTCAAATTGTTTATCTTGACAGTCAGTTGTGGATGAGATATCATTTGACTTCGCTGTATCCAAGAAACTGAAGTCATCAATTTTGGCCCACGCCAAAATGTCAATAATTTTTTCTGTTGTTCATCCAGGCTAAATCAAGATGCAAACAGCAGTAGCCTATTTGAACAGGTTCTGATCTTCACATTACACTTTCAGTTCATCACCAAGATTACAACAATACCAGCCTCAATCCCAACTATGCCTCACCACCTTTAACAATATCCTTGTCAACTGTAGACTGACTTATATCAGTTTTTCTTCTGGTTGTCATCTTCAGTAATCCCAATGCAAACAAAATTTCTCAGTCTGTACCCTGTTATGTCTTCAATGCGCTTCTTGCTTACCATTCCTGATGCACAAAATTTAAAATACTGAATTTAGATCTCTCATCTATAAATTGTATCCTATGATTTATCACCTTACCTCTACAATCATATCTTCCAAGAACAGCCTTTTAGTTCTGTTGATGGCAGACTGTTTAGACCCTGTTCCTCCAGCTGTGTCTAGCTCTACATTTACTCTACATTTAAGTGAGTATTTAGGTTTTTTACGCATTATGTCCATATTCATCTCCTTTAGAGAAGGAGAATCTGCCCTCCTCATCTGCTCTGTGTGATTCCAGATCCACAGCAATGTGGTTGACTCTTAAATACCCAGCAAACCACTCAGTTTTATTAAACCACTGCATTATCTAAGAAAAGGAATGAAGCTGGATAAACTAGCCAGTTCTACCAAAGCACCAGAAATGACAATGGCATATGTGGCCCTGTTGACCCTCCAAAGTCCTTCCCTCCAACATCCAGAATGGAGAAAGCTGTCCCACAGACATTGAGCATAGCCTGACATCCTCTGTTAGGTGTGATTCTGTGAAAAGGACTGTCCAGACACCCCCATCACCATCCCTGAGTATGTGCTGCCCAATTTGTAGGGCAGACCCACCAGAGGTTGTGGCACATGATATACAGCTGGGAGGGAGTTTCCTTGGTAGTCCTGAAAATTGACTCCAGATGCCAATATGTTTCATGTTGTCAAGTCAAACATGGGCAAGGAAACCTACTCTGATTTTGGCCCATTGAGTCTGCTCCACCATTCAATCAGATTATGGCTGATCCTAATCCGTTTTGATCAACTCCACTTTCCTGCATTTCTGTCATATCCATTGATATTGTTAACAATTAGAAGTCTGTCAATCTTAGCTTTAAATACTGTTAATGACCTAAATTAGGTCATTAACCCCTCTAAAAGGAATTCCACAGATTCACTATCCTCAGAGAAAAGAAATTCATCATCTCTGTCTTAAACCCCTTACTCTGCGATTATGCCCTTTGGTCCCAGATTCTTCACATGTGAACACACCTCTCATTAAGCCTCTAAGAAACTTACAAGTTTCGGAGAGTCACAGAGATCTACAGGATAGGTCCCCTCGACCTATTGCATCTGTGCCAGTCAAACAAGCACCTAACAATTCTAATCCCATTTTCTCCCACTTGGCCCATAGGCTTGAGTGCTTCAGCTTTGCAAGTGTACATTTAAATACTTTTTACATGTTGTGAAGGTTTCTGCCTCAACCACCCTTACAGGTAGTGAGTTCCAGATTCCCACCACCCTCTGCATAAAAAAATTTCCTCACATCCCTTCAAACTTCTTGTCCCTTAATTTAAATTCATGTCCCCTGGTCATTGATTGGTCCACCAAGGAGAAAGGTTCATTCCTGTCTCCTCTAGCTATAGAATTTGTTTTTATAGAATCCCCACAGTGTGGAAACAAACCATTCAGCCCAACTAGTCCACACCAGCGCTCTGAAGACCGTCCTACACAGACTCATTCTCTACCCTTTCCCTGTAACTCAGCATTTCCTAAGGCTAGCGCACCTAACCTACGCATCCCTGAACACTGGATAATTTAGCATGGCTAATCCACCTAACTTGCACATCTTTGGACTGTGGGAGGAAACCGGAGCACCCAGTGGATCCCCACACAGACACGGGGAAAATGTGCAAACTCCACGCAGACAGTCACCCAAGGCTGGAAGCAAACCCGGGTCCTCGGCACTGTGAGGCAGCAATGCTAACCACTGAGCCACTATGCTGCCCTGTGCCCTTATAATTTTATACATCTAAAACATGTCTCACTCAGTCTCCTGTGGTCTAAGGAAAACAACTCCAGTTTATTTAATCTCTCTTCATAACTAAATCTCTCCAGCCCAGGTGACATCCTGATAAATCTTCTGTGCACTCTTCTCAGTGCTGTCATGTCCCTCCTATAATGTAGATTCCAGAACAGTGCACAGTACTCTCGTGTAGCCAAACCAACTTTTTATACAGTTCCAGCATAAATGACTCTGTTCTTAAACTCTGCACCCTAGCTAATGAAAGGAAATTACCTATAAGCCTCCTTAACCACATTATCCAGCTGTCCATCTACCTGACATGCACACCAAGGTCCCTCTAATTCTCTGTGCTTCCCAGTGTCTTACCGTTCTTCATGTATTCCATCGCCACTAATCAGCCCAGCTATCTCCTCCTGTAATCTAAGGTTATCGTCCTCACTGTTTACCACTTCCCCAATTTTTTATCATCCATGAACTCACTGATGGACCCTCCAGCATTCAAGCCTAAATCATCTATTTTTTTCCACAAAACAACAAAGGCCCTGACACTGATCACTGCAGAATCCTACTGGATACAAGCTTCCAGTCACGTTAACACCCCTTGACCATCACACTCTGCATTCTGCCACAGAGGCAATTCTGAATCCAATTTGCCAAATTTCCTTGAATCTTATGGGCTGTTATTTCTGCTGTCACTGGCCCATGTGGGACCTTATCAAAAACTTTGCTGTCCAAATATACTAGGTCGAATGCATTGCCCTAATCGACACACCTGGTCACCTCAGAAAAATTCAGTCAAGTTGGTCAGGCATGACCCCTGAAGAAAACCATACTGACTATTGTTGATTAATCCATGCCTTGCCAAATGCTGATTAATTTTCTTCCTCAGAATTGCTTCCAAAGTTTCCCCACTACTGAAGTTAGGCTGACTGTCCTGTAGTTTCCTGGTTTGCCCCTTGTCCCTTCTTGAATAGCAGTACTACATTGATTGTCTTTAGTCCTCTGCCATCTCCCCTGTGGTCAGAGAGGAATTGAAAATTCTTGCCAGAATTCCTGCAATTTCCTCCCTTGCCTCACTCAATAGCCTGTGCTACATTTCGTCTGGTCTTGGAGATTTATCTACTGTTAAGCCTGCCAGATCACTCGGAACCCCACTGTCTCCTGATTTCTTCAAATATATCACACTTCTTCTCCCTGATTTCTGTACCCATATTGTCACTCTCACTAGTAAACACCAACACACAGTATTCATTCAGAGCCCTATCTACATCTTCTGGCCCCATGAACAAACTACCACAACAGTCCAAAAGTGTACCTACGCTTTCCCTAGTTCTCCTTTTAAGCTAATGACTTGTAAAATAACTTAGATTTTCCTTGAGTTTACCTGCCATCATTGTCTCGTGCCCCTTTTTGTTCGCCTAACTTCCTTTTTAAGTTTCCCTTGCACATTCTGTAGTCATCTAGGCCTTCTGCTTCAGTAAGGTCACCTCTCATTTTTCTGAATTCCAACGAGTACAGGCTCAATGTACTCATTTTCTGACACCTCTCCAACACAGACGTTGCTGGTCACCACTATGGGCTTCACCTGCTACTCCACTGTGGTAGCAATTGATAATGATTAGTGGAAGATGAGTGATAGACCCCTGGCCAACAACATAACCTGGACTCCAATTGTGTTGGATTTTCCCAGCCATTGGGTCTGGATCTCGGTCTGCTGGAATTATGTGTGGTTGGTGTTCAACAAGCACCCCATGTTAAAAGAATCCACTTACTGACATCTTCCACCCACCCAAAAGAATTATGTAATCTGGAGCATCAGGACCCTTATGGACAACCTCAACAATGACAAACCTAAACGTCGTCTCGCTGTCATAACCCAGCAACCCCAGTGATACAAAATTGACAACGCCACCCTGAGCAAGACACGACTGGCAGGGGAAGGCCAACTTAAACAGCAAAGGTGGCAAGCCACCAGGGTCTTTGCCATGAGAAACAAATCGGTTGGACGTCTCAAACAATTCCTCCTATGGGGTGAGTGAGTGCCTCGTGACTCCACAGCTTACCCTGTTGAAACTGGACATCATGGTTGTCACCACCACTGCCCTACCCTGGAAGCAGCAGACCAGACAGTATATACTAGCCTCGACCAATTGTTGTCCTGCATCCCCAAGAGAGTCAAGTTGATTCTCCTTGGTGATTTCAGTGCCAGAATTGGGAGAGATGTAAACCTTTGGAAAGGCATGACAGGCAAAAAAGGCATAGAGAGAACAAACTCAAGTGAATTCCTCTTCCTGATGAAATGCCTAGAACATGACCTCCTCATAACAAACACCCTGTTCCATCAGAGGAGCAAGCACAAGATCTCAAGACAAAAACCTGCCCTGAGCCCTGGCACCTAATAGACTACATTATAATTCCCAGTGAGGGACCGCAAAGGTAGCTGCATCACCTGCACCATGACCAGAACTGACAACTGCTAGGCCAGCTACCAAGTAATTTACTCTACCATCTCCATCAACCTGGCCCCAAACAAGCAGAGGCAGAAACAACTCTACCAGGAAACTCATTGTTGCTGCACTCAGACCCTCAGAAGAAAGGCCAACTCCGGTGGTGCCTCACAACCAATATGCCAAAGCCACAGGTTGCTCACAGTAGCTAGCCCACGCTAAAAGCTGCCAGAGTCAGTGCCAGCATGGAGACACGTGACCTTTCAGCCAGGCAACACCAAGACGGGTTTGAGATTGATCAGGAGATCCGGGATCTCCTCGGCTGCAAGTGCAACATGTTCCTTAGTTGGCAGCTTCACCAAAACTCAAGCAAGAGGAAACAAGTCTACAGGCAACTGAAGGCTAAGGTGCAAGAAAGAATCCATGACCTGAACAATCAAAAAAGGTGGAAAAAGTGCAGGAAACTCAGCAACTTGCTGACAACCGCAATGTGCATGGCTTCTTCAGTGCAGTGCAAGCCATCTTTGATCTGAGTACCCACGGACCTACTTCACTCACAGACAAAAATTGAGACTTGCTCATGAGAGACTGAGAGGCTATCAGTACCTGTTGGATAGAGAACTTTGAGGGTCTCTTCAATCTAGGCACAACCTTTGACGCAAGTGCTGTTAACACTGTCCCACAACACGCGACCCATTGCCATCTCAGAACACCTCCAACTCACCATGAGGTCAAAAAAGCCATCTGACAGCTGAAAAACAACAAGGTCTCTGGAACAGATGGAATCCCCGCTTAAGTACTACGACAATACGGTGGAGAGGAACTCCACATGAATGCATGACTATCTCACCCTTATCTCGAAGGAAGAGAGCATGTGGGGAGATCTCACTTGCCCTAATTGTGACCACCGTCAAGGAAGGAGACATGTCAAACTGTGGGAATTACACGGGGATTTCTCTACTGTCTGCTTTGGAAAAAGTTATTGCGAGAATCCTCCTCAACCGCCTACTCCCATTGGCTGAAGGGCTTCTCACTGAGTCGTGTGAAGACAGGATGTTCAGTCTGTGATAAATCCAAGTAATGTGCAGGGAACAGCACCAACTTGTGTACTGGCCTTTTTTGATCTCACAAAACCCTTTGACTCTGTCACTGCGGGGATTCTGGGATATCCTACTCGAGTTCAGCTGCCCGCAGAAATTTATCACCATTCTCCTCCTGCTTCTTGATGATAAGCAAGCCATGATCCTCACCAATAGATCTATCAAAGACCCAATGTACCATTGTACCAGCATTCTTCTCCATATTCCTTGCAGCAGTACTCCACCTCATCTGCATGAAGCTCCTAGCTAGAGTGGGGTTAACCGACAGGACAAGGGAAAAACTGTTCAGCCTTCGCCTCCAGCCAAAGCCAAAACCAAAACCGCCAAACTTCTGTGATCAAACTGCAGAAGATGCCAACATGTATGCTCACTGAGGCTGAGCTACAAACCTTCGTTGACACATTCACTGGAGCATGAGGAAATGGGCCTCAGACTAGACATTCAGAAAGCAAAGATTCTCTACTTCTACTCTCGCCATGTAACACTGCCTCAACCATCAAAAACCGTGGTGTGCCCCTAGATAACATGGATCATTTTCCATTGGGAGCCTCCTGTTGGTGCAAGCAGGCAATGATGATTAAATCTAGTGCACCAGTGTAGCCTTTGGACACTTCAAATACAGCATCATGTTCATGGTCTACACTGCATCTGTGATCCCCGCTCGCCTGTATGCATCTGAAACATGGACCACATACAGCAGATACCTCAAATACCTGGTGGGTTATCACCAGCAGTCCCTTCACAAAATCCTGCAAATCCATTGGCAGAATAGACATACCAGTGTGAGCATCCTCTCCCAGGTCAATATCCCTGATATCAAGGCAATGATTGCACTCAACCACCAGCAATGGGTAGGCCCACATTGCCCAACAAGGCTCCCTCAGCAAGTGCTCTACTCTGAGCTCCGCAATGATAAACACTAGGAAGGCAGAGGAAACGCGACAAGCATACCCTGAAAGCCTCCCTAAACAAATGCAACATCCTTACCAACGTGCAGGGAGTACTTGCCCTAGAACGCACAAACTGGAAAAGAAGTATCTGTGAAGTGCCGATCACTTTGAACATCAGCATGTGGAGATGAAGCGTAAGCAATGGAAAGAGTGTGCGGTGTGTCCTACCTGCATGTCTCATCAAACTGCACCTATGGCAGAGTTTGCATCTCCAGGATTGCCACCTCTACCTCAGAGCCCGCCCCTGCCCCTGCCCCACCCTGCCCTGGAGTGGAAATGAGTCATCCTCCACCATGAGTGACTGCTGAAGAAGTAGGCTCATTCCTCGTCAGATAATCTCTTCATACTCGAAATCAACCTGATGTGAACCTTCTCTGGACTGTCTTTGATGCCAGTTTTTCCTCCCTTTGATTAGGGAACCAAAACTGCTCCAGGTATTCTAGGTATTCTATTGTATTACATAGTTTTAAGAAGATTTCCCTATTTATTTACTCCATTTCCTTTGAAATAATTAAATAATCTTGAAATACTCATTCCATTTGCCATCTCTGTTAACTGTTGAACTTTATCTTTTTGTGATTCATGATGGTGGCAAGGCCACAGAATGTACTCTGGGGGATTTTAATATCCCTCACCAAGACTGGCATATATGTGGGTAATTTTCTACATCCAAACAAATCCTGTTTTATAGCTTCACAGGGAGAATCTTATTTTAATATTGTACTTGATATTATTGCTGGCATGCCCACCTTACTCTTCTTTGACGCTGATCCCCTACATGCCAAACAACATAAACAGTATGTCCTGGTCAGCGCTAAGTGATACCACAACCAAGTTGTGGATGGACAACTACATTGGACAATTTGGCAATAGATATTCAAATAACTCATTGGAGGAGGATGCTGCACTAGTATTCCCATCCTGAATGATGGCAGAGCTCAGCACATCAGTGCAGAAGACAAGACTGAAGCGTTTGGAAGCATTTTCAGCCAGAAGTGCAAATGGATGATCCAACTTGGTCTCCCAGAGGTGCCCATCAATATAGATGCCAGGCTTCAGCCACTTCAGTTCATGCCATTTATTAAGAAACTGCTCAAGGCCCTGACAACATTCTTGCAATAGTACTGAAGACTATACTCCAGAACTTGCTGCGTCCCTAACCAAGCTCTTTCAATGTAGCCAAAACAAAGGCACCTACCTGGCAATGTGAATAATTGCCCACATGTCCAGTACACACACAGCATAACAAATTCAACCTAACCAATTTTTACCCTATGAGTCCACTCTTGATCATCAGCGAAATGGTGTAAGGTGTTTTTGATGGTGCTATCAAGTGGCACTTATTCAACAATAACTTGCTCATTGACACACAGTTTGGGTTCTGCCAGGCCCACTTAGCTCCTAATCTCATTACAACCTTGGTCCAAACATGGACAGTGAGGGTCACTGCCCTTGACATTGAGACAGCATTTGAGCATGAAATCAAGGTGCCCTAACAAAACTGAAGTAAATATATCACTAATTAGAGTCAAACCAAACACAAATAAAAGTGGTGTGGTTGTTGGAGGTCAATCATCTCTGTCACAGATCCTCAGTTTAGATATTTTAATCAACCTATTAAGATTTGTTACGACTCACTTTGGAGGAGGTAGGACTCAAACACAGGTCTCAGAGGCAGGGACACTATCATTTCTAAAAGAATCCAAGTTCCTCCGTTTAGTATTCTAGGCTCGCCAACCTTCAGCTGCTTTATCAATGACCTTTTCACTATCGTAAGGGCAGAATTGGGGATATTCATTGATTGCAGTATTTAGCAACTGCTCAGATACCGAAGCAATTCCTGTCCAAATGCAGCAAGACCCAGAAAACAATCATGCTTGGCAAGTAATAGTCATGCCACACAAGTAGTGGGCAGTGAACATCTCTAACAAGAGATAATTCAGTCATTACTCTTCGACATTCAGTGGCTTCATTGCTGAAAACCCTAGCATTGGAGGGTTACCATTGACCAGAAACTGAACTGACCCAGACATAAAAACACTACGGTTTCAAGACCTGGTCAGAGGCTCAGAATTCTGTGGGAGTCACCCATCTCCTAGCTACTCAAAGCCTGTCCACTATCTTCAAGGATAAGTGTCGGATATTTGCCATTTACCTGGATCGGTGTAACTGTAACAACATTCAAAAAGCATGACACCATCAGGACAAAGCACTCCACCTAACACCTGCAACAGTCAGTCTTTCCACACCTGAAGGATGCATTGCAGCAACTGACCAAGGATACTTAGAGTACATTCCATACCTGGAATCTTAAACACCTAGAAGGACAGTGGCAGCATATGCATGGGAATATCACTGCCCTTAAATTGCCCTTCAAACCCCACACGATCTTGATTTATCACTATTTCTTCAGTATTGTTGGGTCAAGGTCCTGGGAGTCCCTTCTTAATGGCGTTGCATGTGTACCAACACCTCATGGACTGCTATGGTTCAAGAGAACAATTCACCACTACTTTTCCAAGGGCATTTAAGGGTGGCCAATTAGTGCTGGCCTGGGCTGTGCTGTTTATATCCTATGAATTCTTTTTAAATTTAAGAGCAATTATAATGTTCTTTCAGACAATGAGAAAGCAATATTAAAAATCATTTGAAACTTTGCAAAGATTCACACAGTCCTATAAGATATCTATATGGCTTGGAAGAGTTCACTGAAATCTTAAGTTGTACAAGCACTCTTGAACAACATTTTTTTCTCACAACACAACTTCCTGCTGTAACTAGATAACCACTAATAATTTAATGCTGCAACCCAGCCGTGTCTGAAGTTTTTACACAAGTGACATGAGAAGCTTGACATCTTGTGACGCTAGATTATTCCACATGGTAACACTTCTCTTTTTTTCTGTAGCTGATGATTCATTGTTATAGATTCTGTCACTGTCAAAGGTACTAAAAAGTACTTTTGGAAATATTACACCCCCTCAATCCTTTGGTAATATTGGAAAAAATAACAGTCGCACAGCAATGTTGAGTCTTCAAGTTATTTTGTTTGCTTTCTCTTCGAACAATCCATCTTATACTTAATATATTTATTTGTTCATTAACTTGTTTTTGTATTCCATGGATCTTTTAAGTGCATCCAGAACCTCAGGAAAGCAAAATAATTATGCCTCATTTATTCTGTGGAAAATAGGTATTACAACTCTGCTATGAAAAAATGAATTAGAATTAGAATTAGAATTAGAATCCCTACAGTGTGGAAACGGGCCCTTCGGCCCAACAAGTCCACACCGGACCTCAGATCCATCCCCCTATGACCCACCTAATATACACCCTCTACCTCCCTGAACACTACGGGCAATTTAGCATGGCCAATCCGCCTAACCTGCACATCTTTGGACTGTGGGAGGAAACCGGAGCACCCGGAGAAAACCCACGCAGACACGGGGAGAATGTGCAAACTCCACACAGACAGTCGCCCGAGGCTGGAATCGAACCCGGGTCCCTGGCGCTGTGAGGCAGCAGTGCTAACCACTGCCACCGTGTCGCCCCGTGCCATGTCTCTACACTAAAAATAAATTGCTATCTCCCAGCCTTTTTCAGATTTTTGGTCTCTCTTGTTCCCATTCTTATACAAGAGACAATTCTTCATCTGTGACCCAAGTTATCAAAGCAAACAGTCAACTTAGTTGTGGCAGCATCTCCGCTTTATGTTTTTATTTTTTGTTTCACTAAGCTCAGCAGTAAGGCCACCTGTAACATCCTTTTGGTTGCCCCACCACAGTTCAACTAATTCAGCATACAAGAATAAGTGCAACCAGGACCCTCCTTACTTGCATTCTTAGTGCCAGCACCAGCTCAAACATTGGAAGAGGTGCATAGTGTTATTAGATGATCGATTTGATCTGTTGGCCACATTTGTACCACTATGTTGTTATTAATTCTAAATAATTTAATAGCTTTCTCATTACTAAACAATTTGCTTAGCTGGACAAGCAGAACAGCTAAATGTGACTGTGCATGGTGCATTGATTTTTTTTTAATCCCAATGTCACCTACCAGTACCATTACAGGAACTAAAGAATTTTCTTATACTGTTGCCTGTATCACCAACTGAGAAAGATGACTGCTAATATGCAACATTGTATTGTACGAAGAAACAAGATTGAGAAATTCCTGAAAGCCCTTATTTCAGTCCTGAGGGAATTTTTGTCCTTTTCCTTAATGTGCAAGTACTGTTCTTATATGAGTACAATATTCTCAGAATATTGAGAGCAGTTACAGATGGCCGGGATGGCGTCAATTATGGTATCAAGTCTTATCAAGTGTAGTTGCAATAGTAGACGGTAGTCATTCAATAATATTTTGATATTAGATTGAGTTTAATGAATCATTGAAAAAGAGATTGAGATTAAATACTTCCTTGGTTGTGTTGAAGACTCTGAATCTAGACGTGATTATATTGGGTGAATTGAAAATAATGATTTAACCTTGAGTGACATTAAGTACTAAGTTTCATTCCTTTTCTTGGAAAGAAAATCATGTTAAGTACTCTTGTGTATGAGTATGGACATTGATTCATCAGAGTTTGCTCTTGAAATAATCAGAAAGGGTCCCAGAGGACAGGAAAATGGCGAAAGTAACACCCCTGTTTAAGAAGGGAGAGAGGTAGAAAACAGGAAAATGAAGGCTGATTAGCCTGACCTCATTTGTTTGTAAATTTTTAGAGTCCATTATTAAGGATGAGATTTCAGAGGCACGATAATGGTTTGGTTAGAGGTTTGGCTGAACTGGTAGAAAGCAGAGGGTAGGGATAAAGATTCTTTTTCAAGATGGCAGCCAATGACTAGTGGAGATCTGCAGGGGATCTCTGTTGTAACCACAACTGTTAGTGATATGTATGAGCAATCTGGCCAAAGGAGCTAAGTTTGTAGATGATACAAAGATAGATGGAGGCTAGGTAGTGTTGAGGAAGCGAGGAAGCAGCAGAAGGACTTGGACAGGCTCGGAGAGAGGGCAAAGAAGTGGTAGATGAAATACCATGTGGGAAAGTGTGGGCTTTTGCACTTTGGGAGGAAGAAGCATAGACTGCTTTCCAAACTGGGAAAGGCTTCAGAAATCTGAAACACAAAGGCACTTGAGTCCTAGTTCAGGACTATCTTAAGGTTAGCATGCAAGTTCAGTTGGTAGTTAGGAAGACAAATGCAATATTAGCATTCATTTTGAGCGGGCTAGAACACATATCATACACCTCTACGTCATAGAATACACGAGCAGAGATGTACTGTTGAGACTATACGAGGCTCTGGTCAGACTGCATTTGGAATATTGTAAACAGTTTTTTGTGCCTCGTATTTAAGGAAGGATATGCTGGCCTCGGAGGGAGTCCAGAGGAGTTTTGCAAGAATGATCCCAGGAATGAAGAGCTTGTCATGAGTGGTTGAGGACTCTGGGTCTGTATGCTCTTCAGAGGGTCGGTGCGGACTCAATAGGCCGAATGGCCTCTTTCCACACTGTAGGGATTGTGTGATTTTATGATTAATGAGGTAAAATATCCCAAATGTCAAAAATTGCTACTGAGCCAAAGACAACATTAGCGTAAGTTTCATTAAAGGAGGAGGCTGTAAGGAGTGTATTAATGGAAAAGAAAAGAGCAGAGATGGTTAGGGATGACATAATCGTGCTTATGACCCAGGCAGCCAATGGTGAGCTGAAAACGATGGGGATGGAGAAGAGACAATGGTTGGAATAACTTGGAGTTCTTAGCGGTTGATAGAGCTGGAGAAGGTTTACAGAGATGAGGACGGCAACTAATTTCGATCTAGTATCTGAGGATTGGAACAAGTGCAAGTTGGGATACACAGTGATATAGCTTGTT
Organism: Rhincodon typus; assembly: GCF_021869965.1. Lineage (NCBI taxonomy): Eukaryota > Metazoa > Chordata > Chondrichthyes > Orectolobiformes > Rhincodontidae > Rhincodon > Rhincodon typus. The sequence goes on from NC_063340.1 coordinate 13,385,115, forward strand.
GCAAGTAATGAATTTTGAATGAGTTTAAGTTTTTAGATGGTGGGAGATATTCCAGGCAAACATTAAAATAGTTGATTCAGGAGGTAGCAAAAACATAGTTGAGGATATCAATAGAAAGTAGGTTGCTGCACGGTCAGAGAGGTGGTGTTGTACAGAAGTGAAAGCAGATCTCTTTGTGATGGAGAGGGTATAATTTTATATCAGTTGAAAACAATAAACGATGTAGTAGCCTTACCTGTTGAAAAAGTACAACATGGACATGGAAGAGATTGCAAACGCTTAACCGTTCTTTTATAAGAATTGTACTTTTGAAAAGTTTAGTGTCAATAGTTGAATATTCCCAAAGCTTTTGATAAAAGAAAGATTTAAATGAATTTAGATTGACATAAATAACTGTTACAACATAAAACTTTGAATTGTATGGAGGACAGTCTGTTCCATGAAGGTCTTGACTTTTTCACAGAGGTGGTGCTACAAATACAAGAATTGTCTTTTATCTTAATTTACTAAGCCAAAGAAAAAACGTGACCCACACTTGAACACAATATGGATCAGACATTTGATGAAGTAGCATGCAAATATTTATTGGCTACTTACGAAAGCGCTGGATTTGAATTTTGAAAATGACACCCTGCCACAATGACTCTAACAACAAGTAAATTTCACACAGTTCAGTAGAGGATCTGCAACAGAACTGTCTCATGGGCGTACTCTACCTTCCGGGGTCAACACATTGGAATAATAGATAATAAACTAACAAATACAGGATTATTTAACTGAACAAAATTCTTCCACTATATAATTTCATCCTTGAGCATAACGGGGACCCATAACTCTCAAGCTATACATGATTAGTTCCATTATATACTAAAATTTATAATATGAGACATTTTGACCAGTTTTTGTGAATGGCTATGCAGGAAAAATGTGAACTATCAAATTGATTCCAATAAAAGTCATGCTAAGTATTTTCATTCCAGACATTGAAGCCCTTTAATTTATTTTGAGTTCTGTGGGAAGTGCAGCTTTTTTTTTTTTTGTTTTAATTGCTTTCATTAAATAATTGGAAATATCTCTACCTTGAATACATTTTCATCCTAATAAATTATCTAAGATACAAGTCATTTTTTTTTCTCCTCGTTATTTATATCAGATTTTATTCGACCTCAAAAGTGGCAGAAGTCATTTCTGTAGCCAAACCACCATAACTATTGTTTGTGGCCTTGAAAATTATTTTCTATGTTGTATTTACAAATCATGTTTTCTGTGCTTTCCCAATGTTGTACCCATTTCTGGCTCTAAAGTCTGCATCAATTTGTGTGACAGATGGCCACAGCTAAGGCCTCTGCTACATTTTAGTGCATTTTGTGTTGTGCATGTTCTGCCAAATTCTTTTGGAGATCCAAGAAATTGATGTTCCAGCAGCTTCAGCAATCCAGAAAGCCTGAAGCAACAATAAATTGTGTGGTCAAGGCCAAATAGCATGCAGCGTTGGCTTTCAACTATTCTTCTCAACATACCCACTGTAGAAAACTGAGGGCATCAGGAGATATCAGATTTACCCAAGGCTGCTGCTTCAAGATCAAAGTTAACAATGGCATGACTATTTATTATTTCCTCAAAAATTGTGTAAAGCAGAAATCCAATCTCTGAAAATTGATTAATTCTTAATGTCAATCAAGTTTTCTGCACAAGGAACATAATTACTGGACTGCCACTGGGTCCAGAAATTTCATAATTAGCCTACATTTGTGTAATTAGCCCTTTGCTCTAGGCATCAGCAGTAGGTACTTCATGACAGTTCCAATTTCTTCTTGTTGAATCTCCTGAAGTATGAACCCCAAGAATAAAATTCTTTATTTGACAAAAAAATGGTGTTGAATAACTGAAGGCTATTGAATATGCAATACTAAAATACTATATTTGACCATTGTAGCACAGTGACAGTTTAAAGTTTTCTTTTGTCAGTTGGTGCTCAGTACAGCAGCTCTATTAGAGCAAAATCTCTTCCTGCTGGAAAAGTATTTAAATAGACGCTGAATACTATTTAAATGGATGCCAAAAAGTATTTCGGAAGGTTTATGATCTTCAAAGACCTGATTTTAAAAGAAAAAGGTAGAAGTAAAGTCACCATAGTCTTCCTAGACCATAGGGCTGCTGTCATTAGATAGAGATACGACTGGAGATGGTTGAACCTGAGGGTCCCATCCCTCAGGCATGGGGAGAGGTTGAGAAGGAGAGCTCTTCATGGTAACCTTAGCCAACATAGGAACTGAACCCATATTGTCTGCATTGCAAACTGGCTGCTCACCTACCTGAGCTAACCAACTCCCGAAAGACCTAATTATACAGATAAGATAAAACTTGAAGAGTATCACTAAGAAATTTGAGAACTCACCATTTCAGTGCTACAATACTTTTTGAATCCATCTAACACTTCCAAGAGGCAATATACCAATTATTTTCCCAACTACCCATTTTACAGCAGAATTCTCACTTGCACGAAGTGGATCTAGATCAGAATTTTACATGAAGAATGAGGAAGTCCACTTCTAAACTAGGCAAATAAGTCTATATTCAATAGTGTTGCTTTAAATTAACTTAAATGAACAAACAAGGCTTTAAGTATCTAATATGACCAAATTCAAGATCTTGTCATACTTTGCTTTAGCCAGAAGATTTTTTTTTCTTTCTTTGGGTTACACAAAGTAAGACCTTAACTCTGATATGGAAGATGCCATAACATGAATATATTGGAGAAAAAAATATGCTCTTTGTATTCCCTAAAGAAATTGAAAAAAAACTTCATTCTGTTATAATTTTTCATAAATATTTTGTGGTCTAAGTGCTGAGATTTAACCTAAGTTGACAGCGAGCTGAAAGGAAGAAACTGGTAGGAATGATGGATATTGTGGTTCTTGTGGACTCTGTCATTTAAATTGCATTTCTTAATCAAATTAGTTCCTTTATCAGGTTACAGAATCCATGGAAACAGGCATACTTGCGGACATGGTTTCAAATATGCTGCTTATTTGTTAACTGATGTTTGTTGACACATAAGACGATGTGTGGACAAATGTTAAATTGAAATATCTTTTTAAAATTGAGTTTATTGACATATTTGGAGAGTTTTTTCGGATTGAATAGCTTTCACTTTTGTTGGAAGTATATGCTATTTTTCTTCTCTTTAGGTGCTTGGCAACCGGGCACTGTTTGAATTTTTTTTGTCTTCATTAATTAAATGATACAATTATCATGAACCACAACATAATCTTTTCTTGAATAAAGCCTTACTTTAGAAGAGTAGAAAGCCTGTTAATACATAAAGTCTCCACACGTCACAGATGTATTGAAGATACTGAAGATAATGGTAGGAATGCAGAATGGGGCGCAGAATATTTTATCGGTTCAGTTGCCTTAAAAATACCACAAGGACATGTGAGTTCCCCAGGACACTTCCATTCAGCTTGCATCTAGTCAAATAAAACTAATTCTATCTATTTGGTGTCAAGTTTTATGCTTCCACAGACTTGTTTCTCAAATAATGCCAGATTGATAGGTTTAAATTAAATGGAAATTTATTTATCATTAATGCATATGTCCCTTTCAGTTACTTAATTTAGTTTCTATTTTATTATCCATGTTACAATATTATCCATTGTTAAATTCAGCAATGGTTTTCATTCCTGGTTCAAAATTCCACTTTTTCAGTGTCACTTTCTACATTTATTGCTCATGTAAATAATTAAAGTGATGAGATGTATCAAAACACTGCCATTGACTGGGACCAACATTGCTGCCTAAAGTTGGCAAGGAAAACTGCCATTAGTTGATGCAAAAGAACTGGGCTCAATCTATTCTGAGCAAAAACAGCATGCAATTTTGTGTTTAATGGAAGGGAAATAGGTGCGTGTGTAGAGTTAGCTTTGTTCCATTCAAAAAGTGACCTTAGGTTTTGTCATCTGAACTAAAGCGCGTTGTCCAATTCCACTAGTTCTGTTGATGCCGTACAGTAATCATAATAATGTATTCTTCACGAAGTTTGAGAATAAGCTGAAACCTTAAAGCCTACTTACTATGAATGTTATGCACTTATGTCAAAAGACAACTATAAAACTGCTTGGTAGAAAATGCAAAATAGAGTCTTCCAGGGAACATTTTGTTTTATTTTAGGCATGTATTTTAATTTGAACCGAATTTGCCTGTTTCGTCAAGATATTCAGGTCACAACCTGCCAGCATTGTACTGACGAGCTGCTTGGAAAGACAGCTGTCAGATGCAGATGTTGAACAAAACTGAATTCCTGTTGAATCAGAGATAGTAGGAACTGCAGATGCTGGAGAATCCGAGACA
>NC_063340.1:13389867-13479645 GCF_021869965.1 Rhincodon typus
TTTCTGATGAAGGGTCGAGGCCCAAAACGTCAGCCTTTCTGCTCCTATGATGCTGCTTGGCCTGCTGTGTTCATCCAGCTCTGCACCTTGTTGTCTTGAATTCCTGTTGAAATGTGTTGCCAACTCTAATTAGAGAAATTCCCTGGGTAAAATTTTTTGTTAATTCCTTTTGTCTGCTTATTCAATGACTGTCGCAGTCATCCGATAGTAATTGCAAGATAGCAGAATATAGGTGACATTTATTTGTTTCCTGAGCATCCGTGTCTAGATGGAAAATTTTGTGGCTTCAAATACTGATGATTGTTGGTAGCCTCTCCTTGCATTACATTCATTTTGTTGCACTGGAGCTTTATATTAGTTATGCCAAATTAAACAACTGTTGCGCCATTTACTGCTTCTTTGGAAAATATTTCTGTCACTTTGCTTCCTCTGTCAGATCTTACCAGCAATCGTGCAGACAGTGAAATCTGCGCTTACGCCTTTGTGTTATAAAATGCATGTAAAAAGATTTTTTGGTACCTTGACATTTTGTCTGCTACGTTAGTTGTTTTTTTTTCATCTTATACTCCAGGAAATTTTTCAGTTAAAACAGCGTAGCTCACTCATGTTGGAATATAGCTGTGATTGAAGGAAATCAAGAAAAGCATTGCAAAATTATGGCATGAACACAATTTGTTTTAGAATCATCGAGACTGAGAGTGCATTTTATACTGCTGCTACTATTCTGAAGCTCCGGTATCAAACAATATCTCATTCATATTGTCTTGATCAGATTGGATTTCTTCCACCCACGAGAAAGTTTACAGATTTGCGGAGTTCTTTTCCCAGCAATTAAACTTTTAAATGCACTGAGAGTACAAATACGAGTCTTTGGAGTTTCTAAGCAATTTTTATTGGAAAGGCTTATCACATCTGACTGAGTATTCATGAAGCTAGTTTAACATTGCAGTGAAAGTTTGCTCCTTGTAGAGTCAAGCTCAGGCAGTGTGGCACAAACTCCTTTAAGGGATTTCTGAATTCTCTTTCAGATTAAGAAAGTTACATACAGCTATTAAACACGTCAACTTAAATATGTTCTTCAAGTTCTGACCAGGTACTCAAGAAGCAGTCTCTGGCTATACATTCATTCTAGAGTGGAGGCTGCCGTAGTACCACAAGGTCAGAAATCACAGAAATCTTCTTCATTGTGGTATTGTGGTACTATGATGTGGAGGGGCCGGTGCTGGACCAGGGTGGACAAAGTCAGAAATCTCACAACACCAGGTTATAGTCCAACAGGTTTATTTGAAAACACAAGCTTTCAGAGTCTTACTCCTCATTCAGGTGTTAGTGAGAGAGGTAGTATCAGACACAGAATTTATAAGTAAAAGATCAAAGGAACACACCAATGATGAGGATGTATTAAACAAACCTGAGAGAGAGACACAAACTCATCAATCTATGCGGTGAATGTGTATTTGCAGATGCATTCTATTTTGTTCAAAAAGCACAATTTATAGATAGTCAGTCAATGTGGCATTTTATAAATTCCTACTTTAGAAATAAAACCAATCTGACTCCAAAACAAAACACAAACAGATTCTAACAAGGCCTCATACCTAATATGCATTGTCTGACCTAAGATGTCACCTCTTTACACTGATAAAACCTTTAGTTTTCTCAGGACAGTGACTTCAAAGGAATTCTGGTATTAATCAATTAAAACCTTCTAACTGATTAAAGATTTAACAGCATCATAGGTTTGTTTAATACATCCTCTTCAGTGGTGTGACCCTTTGATCTTTTGCTTGTAAATTCTGTGTCTGATACTACCTGTCCCTCTAACACCTGAAGGAGGAGAAAGACTCTGAAAGCTTGTGTTTTCAAATAAACCTGTTGGACTATAACCTGGTGTTGTGTGATTTCTGACTTTGTCCAGCACCGGCACCTCCATATCATAGTACCAAAATACCGCAAAGAAGAATTTTCATTAGTGAATGGCAATATAAAATGCAAAGTAAAAGGTTTTTCGATTGCACTGGTGAAAAAAAATTAGTATGAGCTGGTAAAGGAAGTACATGAAAATATTATGAAAAATAGCAAGGACAATACTTGGAGGTTTTTTGCAGGTATATTCAGAGAAAGAGGATGGCTAAGAGGTAAGTGGGCCCCTTAAAGACAAAAGCAAGTGACACTGTATTTTAAAGTTAGGGCAGTAGGATAAAGTGGTGGAGAAATGTACAAGTACACTTTAAGGAGGGGTTTAAACTTTACTCTAAACCAAAAGGCATTAGAAAAATTAAAAATACTATCCAGTGATTTAGCATCTAGCACCTTTAGCATTATTAGTCTCAAGGTATTTCACAGGACCGTTATAAAACAAAATGTGACACCAAGCCCCACAAGATATGATATTATCTCGGATGGCCGAAAGCTAAATAAGCGGGATAGGTTTTAAGGAGTGCCTTAAAGGAAGAAAGTAGACAGGCAGAAAGGTTTGGAGATGAAATCCCATAGTGGGTGATTTAAATTCGGAAGAGACCAGAAAAAAATGAATTTAGATATCCCAATGTTGAAACTGGAGGAGATTACAGACAGATACAGGCAAGACCAGGGAGGAATTTGAAAACAAGGATAAGAACGTTAAAATCAAGGCGTACTTGCCTTGGGACCAGTTTAGGTTAGTGAACATGAGTGATACACAATCCGAGTAGGACACAAGCAAATAGTGTTTTCGTTTCCTTCAAGTTTGCAAAGGGTGAGTGGAGACCAAGCAAGCGTACATTGGAGAGCCAAGTCCACAGAGAATAAAGGGAATAAAATTCTCTCTATCTAATGGATGCCATCCTAGGCTATTAAAAGAAGTAGGAAAGGAAATTCTAATGCTTCAGTCATGCCTTTCAAAACTCCAATTCAAGAATTGCCCACTTTTGATTGGGAAATTGCTTGTCACTAGGCTACAACTAAGATAAAAGAAATAGATGAAAATGTATGCCTATTAATTTTGCATCAGGTGTGGACATGTTATTAGAATCTGTTTTTAGAGTGGAAAGTCTGAATACTTGGGTAAATATGAATGAAACATAAAGAGCCAGCATGGATTTGAATGGGTAAGCCATGTCAAACAAACCTAACAATCTTTTTTGAAAGGTAACTAATGTAGTAAATAAATGAGTGTTTATGAACATTATCTTGAAAATATTTGGAAAGGTTCCACGTGAGGGACTAGACAAAATTGAGACCAGGAGGAAGATAGGAAATGGGTTGGGAGATTTCAAACAGAGGGATAATTCCTATATGCTCCCGACTGACAGGCTGTGCTTATTGTGTTCCCTGAGGATCAGTATTGGGATCTCAGTTTTTCAGGATATTTATAAATGACTTGAATAAAGGAACAGGGAGCCATATATCCAAATTTGCTGATGACACCAATTTAATTGGTGCTGAAAGAGTATAGATGGAATTTGAAAGGTGTAAAAGGATTCAGTTGCTTATGTTAATAGAGAAAACAGTGGCAAATGGTATTGAAAGCAGAAATATGTGATGTCTTTCATTTTACACCGAAGAAAGGTAGATCAGATTATTTACCAAATGGCATGAAGCTAGGACAGACATTTAGAGCTTCAAGGACAGAAATCATTACGAGGTAGCCACAAAATTTATTCAAAAGGCTAATGGAAGTGACTGAATGCAAAATGCTAGGAAAGCTGTTGTTATGCAGAGTACTGCACTCAGTTTTGGGCACTGCATATCAGGAAGGATAGATGAGCTTTGAATGTAGCATTGATTGATCAGAATGATGCTTGGAAGAAGGGATTAAATTATGAGAACAGATTTCATTGACTGGGATTGCATTCACTTGAGTATAGAAGATTAAAGGAATATCTAATTGAGATATTTAAGATGATTAAAGGAATTGATACTATTGATAGAAATTATTTTCTCTGGGGGAAATCCAGAAAAAGTGGACGTCAAATTAGAGCCAAGCTGTTGGGTGTTGTCACACATCAAATAAGATGGAAGCAAGAATAACTGCAGATCATATGTTCTATTGAGCATGCTCTATCACTCAGCACAATCATGGTTGAACTTGAGCATCAATCCTGCCCAGTGTCCATATCCCTCAATTTCCCTGAAAGACTAAAAGTGCATCAATCCCAGCCTTAAATATATTAAACGATTGTGCGTCATTCATTCACCACCATTTGTTCATATGCATCATATTAGAAAACATTTCTTTATACACCTGGTACTTAAAATCTGGAATATCGCACCCCAAAATACTATTGAGGCTAGATCATTGAAATGAAAATTTAAAAACTTGGATTTAAAAACATGAGGGTTGATAGTTGTTGTAGTAAGGCAGGCAGATGAAGTTAAAATGCAATATACCACTGGATTAGATCATGACTGAATAGGGTTGAGTGGGGGTGTTGAGGGGATGTTGAATGACCAGATCCTGATCCCAGGAAATTACCATTAATCTTTTTGGTTAATTATAATATGATCCTGCTGGTCCCTTTTCATGTAAATTCCCACAATTTTAATGAGACCGCAGGGACATATTAAGATTGTAGGAATGTGAGAAAGATTCAGGCAGAATTTGGAGTACTGAAGCTGGAATAATGCTACTATGTTGAGCTTTAGGATTAGCATCTAAGACAGCAATGGATTCTAGTCATCACTTCCAAAATGAACTGTTCTGAAAATTAGTAAAAATAGTGGTTCCTTTGAGGAATGCAGGCAGAGCTAAGTCTACGGCACCATGGATGGCTTAGCTGAACAAGCAGAGGAGGAAGAATGGAAGAGAAGTATTCTTACTATTGAATACTGAGAAGAACAGATGGGCACTTCTGCACCTCCAAATGTGACTCCAAGATGGCATGTTGCATTTTTAGTGCAAAGGTCAAGGATCTCACGGAGCTGCTGAATAAGCTGAGAGAGTGAACAAGCAGAGGTTGAGGGAGAATGAGAAAGATGAATGAGGCCCTGAAGATGAGGCTTAGATGGCTAAGAGAGAGGTCGAAACGGCACAGTGGCTCAGTGGTTAGCACTGCTGTTTCACTGCGTCGGGGACCCGGGTTCGATTCCACCATTGGGCGACTGTGTGTGGAGTTTGGACATTCTCCCAGTGTCTGCATGGGTTTCCTCCGGGTGCTCCAGTTTCCTCCAACAGTCCAAAGATATGCAGGCTAGGTGGATTGGCCATGCTAAACTGCCTGTGGTGTTCAGGGATGTGGAGATTAGGTGGGTTATAGGGGGATGTGTTGGTAAGGACTTGTTGGGCCGAAGGGCCAGTTTCCACACTATAGAGATTCTGTGAAACCTTTTAAAATCTACCACTTTGAGTATTTGGTCACTTGTAATAATGCCTCCTTATGTGAGTTGGTATGAACCTTTACTAATGGTCGTGATGCCTACTCTACCTGCCATAAAAGTTTCAGACATGTCAGGGGTGAGCCCTAAGGCAGCCAGAAGGCTTCCCACTGGATCTTAAGTGCCCGCACCCCACCTTCAAACCTGCTGGTGAGCAATTCTAATGTGCAGCCTTAGTCTTTGGAGATACAACAATTAGTTATCGTTCATAAATTCCTTGCTTTGAATAGTAGGACAAATGGCTGGAAGGGAGTTACTGATTGGACAGCAGTGGCTGTACTGGGGATTTGGGTAACAATGATGCATTGTCATCTTTGCATTTGAACATACTGAGAGAGTGAAGGACAAGAAGACAATTCAAGTGCTGGAAGAGGGTCAAGGTGAGGGGTAAAGCGAATGGCAGATATAAGTGTGTGTGTATGTATGTATGGATTAAGATATGAAGATGACTGGAGGAACCTTCCTGCCTCCTCCTGACTCTCAAACAATTTTGGTAATGTTTCTTGTCAGAAATCAGATTATCCCTGCCATCCTTTCACTGCTGGGAGCCTAATTTAAATATGCTAATAACAACACAAATTTGGCCTTTATAAAAGCAGTAACAGGTAATTGTGCAGTAGGTTCAGCCATAACACATACATTTGATGGTTTAAAACTCTTGCTATCATGTATATGATAGATTTCAACAACCATTATTAATGTACTAGTATGACCTATAGGTAGATTATATATAGAATGAATTAGCTTAATGAGACAATTGGTCCTTTCCTGGCTTCTGTTTGCTTTTGTACATTTTCACAGAACACAAATCTGATGAATGTTAGAAGTTGTACATGTTGCAGTCAGCAATTAACTTAACTCACTTGATGTGAGTATTGAACTACATATAGTGTCATAACTGTACAAATGCCTAATGTGTTTCAGGTCCCATTTTTTGGTCCTCTTTTTGATGGAGCCATTGTGAATGAAAAACTTCTGCCAAGTCTTGTTCGTGCCACAGGCATCAATGCCAGTCGAGCTGTGAAGTCACTTATACCCCTCTACCAGAGCTTGTATCCTTTTCTTCCAATACAGTACGGCCTTGATGAAAATTTTGTTTTATTTCCATAAACTAACTTAGTTCACTTTTCTGATAAGTAATGACGTGTTCCTTTTGGAATGACAGCCATTGATGTGGTGCTCACTCATTCTTTATTGTGCTTTGGGTGGCCAAATTGGACTTAAATCATTTTATCATTTGGACATCACAATTCTCATTGATTTTGACATCATCTTCTTGAACATTTAAATCTTAAATGTCGAGATACCATTGTCATAATCTATTGTATTGTTCAGTGTTTTGTGGATAGTTCATTTTTTTGGCAATGATAAAGCAATGCTCTTTATATTACAACATTGGCAGAGAGAATGTTTTCTCGGTATTGTGTTTTGTCTTTGTCTGTCTGTAGTCTTTTGATATGGTAGGCAATGGCTTGATATATAATTTTTTCGTCATTCATGGGACGTGAATATTGCTGGCTAGACCAGCATTTTAATGCCCATATATTCTTAGTATCCAAATGTTACAATCAAGTTTTAAAATGTGTTATAACCATTTCAATCCACAAACCTGTTGTTTGGAAGCTCCAGTTATCCGGAATTTTGTGAGCAGACTCTAGATGACATCAGCGACGTTTTAATGCGGAATGTCAGGACAGAAACATGGAAGATACAGGATTTAGATAAGTAAAACAATTTTTGTTTCCGCTTTGTAAGGTTTTGATCACCATTTTATGCCTCAGGTAATACTTATTTCTGTGGTGTTTTCTAGTTTGCAGACTTGTGGTTAGACATTAGTGTTGTGATCCCAGGGGATAGTATTACTGGACAGTTCAGATCCTCGAGAAACCCAGCTTGATATATGATTTTTTTTTAAAAATTGGTGAATGTATTAGTCAGTCACTGAAGCATAGTCACATGATACCACAGGGTTTCTTTAACATCTGAATAGAAAACAAAAAACTCTTCAGAAAAAAAAACAGTTTAGCAAATCATAAATCAGCCAGCAAAACCAAGTTTCAACCTCTTGGCTACAACATCCAGTTATTGCAATTGAAATACAAAGTAGTTTTTCCCTCTATAGAAAATATTTAAGTTCTACTTAACAAGCTTGCCACAGTTTCTGTCCTGTGAACAGTGAAGTTCCGTAGAATTCGCGGTGTTACAGCATAGAAGGAGTCTATTCAGTCCATCATATTGACACTAGCTATAAACCAAGCATTGTGATTTATGCCTTTCTCTTGCCTTTTCCCCATGTCCTTGCACATTCTTTCGATTTCAAATAATTTCTAATGTCCTCTTGAATGCCTCAATTGAGCTTGCCTCCAACACAAATCCAGGCAGTGCATTCCAGACACCCAGACCACTCACATTGTATTTCCTACCTGATAACTGTCTATAGACACTTATTTTAATTTCGATATCTTTTTCATCTAAGGAGCTCCAGATTTGTTTGAGATCCTTTTTCCTTTTGAAGGAATATACCTTGACTGTACCCAAAGCTTCCCTTCTATGAAGATAGCCTATGATTCCACCACAGTTTTTTTCCCTCCGATCTTTTGCTCCAGTTTATCTGGCCTAGCTTTTTGAGCCCCATTGAAGTCAGCTCTCATGTTAGTTATTCTTACTCTGGGTTGCCTATTGTCCTTTTCTATCATCATCATCCTAGCTCTGGCAGTACAATGAACACTGTTTCCTAAATGTTTCCATTGATACTTGATCTGCTTTGCCCACCTACTTCCAAGAACCAGGTCCAATAGTGCATCCTTTCATGTTAGACCAGTCACACACTGCTGCAGAAAATTTTCCTGAACATAATCTAGGAACTCTTAAAAAAAATAATCTAGAAATACTCACCAAACTGAAATCTTAGACTTTCTCAGTTTTGATAATCGGCAGATTTCTAACCAAACAGACTTGGTCTGGAAGTTGCAAAAAGTAAAACTTTCTACTGAGGTAACTATGTCTTCCCTGATCCACTCTAAAACATCTCGTTTCCAGGCGAGAGTCTATGCTATATTCTGACCCTGGTCAGGGCTCCTCCAAACTGCCCTAAAAACTTTGTCTCTGTGCTTTGTAAGCTAAAATCAATCCTGAACATTGGTTCAAAGCCTTTAATGTGTACTCTACCTGACATAAACCACCAGAGTACAGTTTTCCATCAATGTTCTTGGAACTCGATCACCTGTTCTCTGATGCATACCAGGTGAGGCCACTATTCTTAAGAACAGTCTGACCTATGTCCTTTTCTTTAAAAACACTTCAAAGAAGTATTTTGAAATCCAAACTTTAGGAATGATGTATATAAATTTCACATTACTCAAGGCAGATGTCATTCAATAATCTAGAACATTTCTGAAAGACTTTGTTACCTCTCCAGTTCAGAACGTTTGGGCCAATATATCTAATCAACCCCCCATGGTGGCTTAGTGGTTAGCACTGCTGCCTCACAGTGCCAGAGACCTGGGTTCGAATCCACCTTCAGGTGACTCTGTGGAGTTTGCACGTTCTCCCCATGCCTGCGTGGGTTTCTGCCGCGTGCCACGGTTTCCTCCCACAGTCCAAAGATGTGGACTCTGGTGGATTGGCCATGCTAAGTTACTCATAGTGTTCAGGGATGTGTAGGTTAGGTGCTTTTGCCATGGGAGATGTAGGGTTACACAGATGAGGTGGGGGATGTGTCTGGGTGGGATGCACTTGGGAGGGTCAGCGTGGACTCGTTGGGCCAAATGGCCTTTTTCCACCCTGTAGGGATTCTGTGATTCTATGAATATGTCATCCCACAGGGGTAGAACAATAATAAAGGTACTAATTTCACTGCAGATGTTTTGCCGGAATGAAGATGAGGGGAGCCTGATAACAAAGTTATCCTGCTTGGAGGGATTATAGAGGTTAGGATACGGATCATATGTAAATGTCGGTGTGTTCGCTGAACTGGGAAGTTTGATAGCAGACGTTTCGTCCCCTTATTAGGTGACACCCTCGGTGCTGTGGAGCCTCCTGTGAAGCACACTGAGGATGTCACCTAGTAAGGGGACGAAACATCTGCTATCAAATCTCCCAGTTCAGTGAACCCATCAACATTTTCAACCAGCACCTCAGCTACAAACCTTCACTCAAACCCTGAAGAGGGATCATTTGGTTGGGTTCAGTATCAGGAGGGAGAGAATGGCATGAGTAAAGTGGGGGAAGCAGCATGAGCGATGTTGAGTTAGACAGCATGGGTGAAGGGGGATTTAGCATGGAAGGTATACAATAGACATGAGAGGGATGAGGATTGGCATGGGCAGAAGGAATGGAATGGGAATCGTGCAAGAGGGATGAAAGGAATGGGATGGATATAGCACAGAAAAGACGGAATGACATGAGATGATAATTTAATGAAATACTGTTGCAGTTGGGTTACTAATTTCACTGCAAATGTTCTACAAGTTGCTGCTAGTATAATTTTGGAAGCTACTTCTAATGTTGCAGGGCTTGCATTTGATAGCTTGCAATCTTTCCTAAATTGAGTAAAAATTGTAATGAAAATGAGGTGAATGGCTGAAACTGAAAATATGTTTGAAATTATTAATGTCTATTTATGATAGCTTGTAATGTGTATTAAACAAGCAGAATGCTGGAGAAAGTCAGTAGATCGAGCAGCATCTGTGAATTTACTTCAGAACAAAAGAAGTCATACCAGACTGGAAAAATTATCTCTGTTTCTGTCTCCACAAATGATTTAGAATTACGTTTTATTGTTGCGTGTACTCAAGTACAAGGATACAGGAGTGCAGTGAAAAGTGTATAAAGTCCCCATTCCTGGCGCCATCTTAGGTACAAAGATACTTAGGTACAAGATCTTAGAAAGTAGAAAAATAAAGAAATAAGATAAAAGTTCAAAATTACAGTTCTTCTTAGTATAAAGTAGGAACTAAAGTCAAAAGTTCAACAGTACAGTCATGGTCCATTTAGCCATGGGCCTGCAGTTGCTCCACACTGAGCTTTCCCTACAAGGGTCCACACTCCCCACAAGGGCTTGATGTCCCTCCCCCCTCCATGCTGGGCTCGATTGCTGTCTTTCTGTTTGCCACGCTGGGCTCGATTTCCTCCATGATGCTGTCACCGCCAACTGATAAGAGTCCCACGTCTCATCACAGACTGCCGCCTGGTCTCACCAGCTGCCTCGCCGGTGACCATTCAGGAGGTCAATGATGCTGCAATGCTGGCAAGTGCTAGAGTCCCACCCAGCACACCAGCCACCTCTTTGCCAAGCAGCAAGGTCCCACTCCAGGCCCCAGCTGCTGCCATGCTCTGGACCTGATCTCTCTTCAAAAGGTAAGTTGAAAAAAACTCAAAACAAGAGAGGAAATAAAAGAGAAAATAAGAAAAACAGATGGACTGGACGAGTCCTGTGCTCAGCCCAGATGCTGCCTACTCTGCTGCCATCTTGAAATGAAAATGCTGTCCGATCTGCTGAATTTCTTCAGCATTCTTTGTGATAGTTTCAGATTTTCAGGATCTGCATATTTTGCTTTTATATTATTGTAATGTGTATTCCTGGGTTTGACTGAAATTCAGTTCCTTGATAATGAATTAGTTATCAAATTGAAGTTGTTAATAGAATAATACAGGCCATTTTAACACCATTTCAGTAGTAGAGATACTCTTGAACATCTACTTTATTTTCTGTGATGCAATGAATTATATGAAGGAGCAACATGCTTCACAGACCTTGAATATCAAACAAATCCTAAGGAAGAAATTGAGCACAGACAATTAAATAACCTCCGAGGACATTTTTTGGCATGTTGCATTACTTGTTGATGCAGTGGAGTTGAATTTTAAAAATCCATACAGTAAATCTTGCCGTTTTCATAATATGTCTGTGAACAAAACACTCCCTCATTCTGACAGCTTTTATTGCTCGACTGTAAACTCCGATTACATCTGCACTTGACAGTCAGATTAAGGAGAATTTAATCAGCAGAGAAGATTAATTTGCATCTCAATTGGAGAGAGGTAGGAGGAAAAAGATTGCACTCTGCAGCCAGCAGGTTGCAAAAGAAATCTGATAAGGCACAATGCCTACTAGCACTGAATGCTCCAGCTGAGTAGAGGACAATATCAGAGGATATGTTGCCACAGCAACCTAAAGGTTCGTTGCTCTTTGTTTAGCCTTGGGTGTGCATTGCAGTCATTTGGTCAAAAAGACAGTGTCTACCATTGTTAAAATTATAGAGAATTAGATCTGTTTTTGTTTTTAATCAAGCATGACTCCAAAAGGTTGCATTTATAAAACGCATTAGGTGGATGGTGCAGATTTAAGTTTACAGTAGCCAAATCAATTTGACAAATATGTATTAAATATTATTTTCTTGTAAAAGTAATTCCAATGTTATGCCCGTTCAATAGCTCACAGTGCAGATAAGTCTGCATAAATTAATTCCTACATGTTGAATTTTCATTCTTTGAGCTCCTGTGTAATCATAACAAAAGTAATATGAAGTAGATGCTTTGGAAAGGATTTTGTTTGTTCAATTGCAATGAGCATATTAAGGAAAATCGTCCTGACTAATCCATTATAATAATATGCACCACAATGCTTTTGGGTCAAGTAGACGATACATCTTTCTGCCTGGAACTTGTTGCGGTAAAGTGTAAATACCCTGTTACATTGAATTACACAAAAGATAAAGCTTAATATTGAATGTATTTGAATGCATATATCCCAATGATTTTTTTTTAAATTTAAGTTGTGAAGAACCGAGATGATTTTCTCGTTTTGCAGCTCTTTAAATTTGGAAACTTTTAATAGGCCTGTTTGTGTATGTGTGCATTTGTGTCTTTCAAAAATGGACATTTTTAATTGGCTATTCATTGATATTTATACTGGAACTGGATCATGTAGCTACTTATGCAAGATAGTGTTTTCAGCTGTAAATTTCGCGTACAATCCGAATCCCATTGAGGTGCAGTCAACCATTTTAGACTGACCTATTTGCATTTGTGGTCATCTAAAAGCACACAAAACCTTTAGAAAAATCTTACCTGTTGGGTTTATAATGTTAACAGTGAAAATAGTAGATATATTCTCCCACTGATAAGTTGCATTTACAAGAAAAATTAAAACTGGTTGTTTACAACTGCTGCTGTCTCCAGGAAAAGTTTGCATTTCTAAAATTGGTAATTTTGCAGTGGGGAGAAACATTTCAATTTATTGGTAATTCAAAACACTAGTTTGAGTAGTGACTTTGCTTTTATTCGGCATTGAGTGCTATTTAATTCAGTATTTTGTGAATTAAAATGAATGGAATTATATTGAATCTACTTAGTATGGAGGACTTACTTAGAAAAGGAAATATTCTGTTTACAATAGGTTTGATCTAAATGGATAATTAAATTTGTAAAATATTTCAGAAGTTTAAAGCATTCAATGAAGTTTCCTGCAAAAAATCCTGTTCTGGCCAACACTTCATTTAAGGCACGATTTTCTTGTCTGAAATGTGACATCTGGCATTGTTCTTTCACTTGTTTTATTTTGTTGTATAACACAGTTTGCTAATTAACAAAAACCATATTAAAAAGATAAACAAGTGCTAAGTCATTCAAATTATTGGTAGTTGGTAAATTGATTATTTACAAAAACTTAACAGTCACAATCTGTTCACCTACTTTGTATGTAAATTATTAAAATGAAAACATCTGTTTTTCATTCCATATTTATCTGATCTGTTTATATTTCACTTGTTAAAATTTTGTGTGTTCTTCCTCCTACCTCAATATAAAGTTCAAAATTAGAATGAAGCTGGTGTAGGGGTGATAGCATTTGGAAATTTCTGCTACAGGTCCCACAGCAGACACAAGTGCAACCACATGCTGTCACAGTCTGCTGCGCGGCATTTATTGTACACTGCCATCCAAAAGCAAGGTCCATCAGGGAATGCACCTCCTTTTGTTCCTGAACCAAAGGATTGAGGTTGGATCCCCAGTGGCAAACTCAAGCATCTGAGCTATTATCATAGAAAAGCAGGTGCGACACTTGGCATTGACCATCAGGAAGCATGGAATTCTGCAGCCAGTTCTACAGAAAAAGTAGAATACAAATACTGTTTCCATATGAATAATCATTTCCTATTAACTGAATAATTTACTTGCCATTAATTTGCATATACTATTTGCTGTGTGCATTTAATGTTAAATGTCCTACATTGAAAACACATTTTTGTTACCGGGAATTTAGAGTATTACAACACCCCACAGCAAATAAAAATCACCGTGCACGTACAGGAATGGTTGCAAGGGTACTTATTTATATAAACGATGACAGGGAAATATACAAGAAGAAAGAACTCATTAAATCTGTTATGCTGGTGTGAAAAGTACTGAATGAGGTGCTGCAGTACTGTGATGGACCAAATGTTGTCTAGCCATGGAAAAAGACAGACTGATTCACACATTTGAGTGAGATAAGCTGTTGGGCTAAATGTCAGAACCCTTTACACATATAAGGTGAGAAGGCATCAGATTAATCACCATTAATTGGTCACTGTTGTCCCACTGCAAGCCAGTAAGCAAAACCAAAGCACTGAAGGATGGACAATAGATTACCTACCCCCTCTGCAGCAGGAAGTCTATATAAGGAAAGTAATGGACTGGATTTTCAGTTTGTATTCACTGAACTAATTGAATTTGGAATTCTATTCATAATTTTAGTGAAATTGTCTGTTATAATCATACCACTTTTCAGAACATTTTTTCATTTTGTAATATGTTTATTTAATTTGATATTTACTGAAACATACAGAATTTGAATCATTTAAGGAAAGCTTCTCCAAATATTTTCTCTTGCTATTGAAAAATGATCTTGTACATTTTCTCTGCAAATTGTAAATGTAAGAACATTAGAAATAAGAACAAGAAGTAAGCCAGCCGGCCCTTCAATCTGCCCTGCTATTTGATGACAGGCAGATCTTCTGTTTCAACATCATTTTCCTGTACTAATCCCCATTTTTTAAAAAACAATGCATAATTTGCTCTCCATATCCCAGTGAATAGAAACAATGTGAATTTATTTCCTATTAATTGTCATGTTCAATAAAAGAATTGAGGATATCCAAAGGACGAGCCAACCTGGGAAGTGAGATGGTCAGGTAATGGATATGATTAAGATTGAACAATATTTAGGGCTGGTAGGGTCTGATTTTAGCCTATTGATTTTTGACTATCTTAAGTACGTGATGAGTCGTAGAATTCGAAAAAAGGGGCCCAAGCAAGCAAAGTAATAAGTATCTTTCTACTCATTTTTTTTTTCTTAGTACATAATGGGAGTAACCATTCATTGAATGCAACAAACCTTGTGTCTTATGTTCAAACCCATACTACTTGTAACTGTTGTAGATGCAAAAAATGACTGTGTTGATTTGTGTGTTTGAAATGTTAGTGAAGAAAACCACCTTCTGGTCAAAACTGATCAGTTCCATGAATTCAGAGAAATCCACGAACCTGTAGTGAAATACTAAGCGCCATGTTTATCTTGCAATAATTAAACCGTTCACAGAGTGAAATGGATAACCCACATGTCATGAAACATTTTCTCCTACTGAACCTAAAATGAAAGAGTTTAAATGCAGAAGCTGGCAGGTTGGAGTCATGTCCCTGATATGCTGTCTCTGGTTTTAACTTTTCTACTGTGACCAAACCCATATGTTCTTGCAGGCTAAAATTAAACTCCTGGTGTCTAAAACACAATAATGACGACCATACTTAACAGTTATGCACTTTTTGTTGTGGGCATGTTTTTACAGGTTTTTTTATTAACCTTGCTTAATTAATCTACCAAGCCAATTGAAATGTCAACATTTTAAATTTCTTTAAATATTGGATTGGATATTGAGGTTGGTTGGCTCACCGAGCTGGTTTGTTGTTCCGCAGACGTTTCGTTACTGTGCTGGGTAACAGCCTCTGATGAAGCGTCAGTGTGTTTTCCCGCCTGGTTTTTAAACTCTGGTGTCCATTGCGATGGATTGCCTCACTTCCGGGTTTCCTCTGTAGTGGAATGTATATGGGGTCGAGTTCAATGTGTTTGTTAATAGCCTGTTTCGTGGAGTGCCATGCTTCCAGGAATTTTCATGCTTGTCTCTGCCCAGCCTGTCCCAGGATCTTGGTGTTGTCCCAGTCGAAGTCGTGGTTCTCCTTGTCCATGTGGATTGAGATGAGTGAGTATTGGTCGTGTCTTTTTGTAGCCAGTTGGTGTTCGTGTACTCTTGTTGTTAGTTGGATTGGATAAGAATATCAACATTTGGTTGGTATTTACCCAATGGCCAAGTATTTCCTAAAAGATTTCAGTGCAATTGTGAAGTAAGAGTAAATGTTTACCTTTGTTACTCCAGTTTTACTCTCAAATTCCAGCCCATGATGATGTATAAATATGTGCAATTGTTTATGGTGTTCACCTTAGTGATATGAAGAGGGACTTAATAAAAACAGGTAGCTGGTTATGTTCTTATTTTCATCAGGCCGTGAAATTTTACACTGATTTCCACTTATATGCTGGCTATTACATTTGGACGTATAATGATTAGTTTGTAAAGAAATTTTGGCACAATTTGCTGATGGCAGGATCAGCATGGAATCCAGTGTAAATTTCATTCAGTCAGACCAAAGAAATTTCATTCCTTAAGGCATCGTAATTCTGTAATGAGATGTTTTCCTGCTAATTTGAATTATTTTCAAATTTACAAATATGAAAGGGAATTTTAAAAGTATTACATTATTTACAGATAATGCTCTTTGTTGCTGTATGAATATAGAGATGTTTTTTTGTGAGTGAGTGAAGATGATATTAGCAGAAATAATTACATTCCAGGCACATTTACACAAAATGGTATGAATCTGATGAAATAGATACATGAAACCTTCTGCAGTTTAGGTGACATTACAACTCATTGGTGAAAGCAGAATAATCAGTTTTGACTAATAGTGTCATCCTTGGTCACTTCTGTTTGCTTGCCCAGTGAGAAGTCAAAGATTTAACTTGCTATGTACACGTACAATATCAGGCATTATAAAGCAATAATTACATGATGGCTTGTGGATTTTTTAGCCTGGAATTGGGGCAAGTCACACGTATCAGAGTACGCTCCACTGAGCACTCCAGCAACCAGCATTACTTTGATAAAAGTGGGCTGACCTTCGTTTTTGAAGTGCTGGTTTCCTGTCAGAGAGGATCAATAGTTTAGCAAGCTGCTTGTACTGCTTACCTCTGTTCTCATACTGAGTCCTATCTCCAGGCTGGAATCAATATCTTTAATCTGTTCTTCACTGTAATAAGTCACGCAAAACACAGTTTCTAGGTGGCAATATATGGGTTGATGGAAGCAGTTATTGCAGCTTTTGTGGATTTTTATCCTGTTACATATCTTTTTACCTAAGGCATTAATTATATTATAAATAAATATTTTGGCCATGTTACATTTATATTCCAAGCATTTGCTTGTGATCTCTAGTTCCCTTTAAACATTATTCACTTCCATTTGACACTTCCAAATAAATGAGAACAAGGATGATTCCACCAAAGCTTCAACATTAATCCTGCTCCATGATGATGATAGAAAGATCTGGCCACCATATTGGCACTTATAACAGTGAGAACTGGAATCCATTGAGCTGCACAGTACATTAGCGTGCAGCTCATCAAAGGAATTAATATTGACTTTTATTGTTGTGAAATATGCTTGTACTTGAAATAAACAAATTTGGGCCACTTCAACACAAAGAAGTTTGAAACTTACAGAATTGACCATTGTTCCTCATACAGTTTGTGAAATTACAACGCAGACCTGAAATCTAGGCTTGAGCTCTTTAAACTCTCTACTTTAACTTCTAAAACTATATAACCTTTTGTATCTGCCCAAATTTAATCCCTTATGTTCTGTCACTTGCCACATTGGTCTTCAATCCATTTGTGAGTAATTCTCTTGCAATTTCATGCTGAACCTCCTCCTGAGCACAGGAAAAGAACTTGGCATCTTTCAAGTCAATCACTACACAAAATGTGTCTTACAAAGCAGCACTTTGAACAGCTTCGCATATACTTTAAGTAATTTACCACTAACTTGATCCATCAGACATTCCAACCTTCATGAAATGCTGGATCTGACAGAATCTTTACGAATGAGTTAAGATGTCTTTTTACTAACAAAAGATTTCCCATCTGTTGGTAAAATATTGCAGAATAGTCCTAGACCCAAACATCTGCAGAGGTTTCATCAATTATTTTCATTCCATCATAAGTTCAGAATTGGAAATGTTTGCTATTGCTTGCTCGATGTTCAGTGGCATTCGCAATTCCTCAGACACTGAAGCACATTGTTCCAATATCTTGACAACGTAAAGATTTGAACTGTTAAGTCTCAAATGGTATTTTCATCATACAAGTGCCCATAAATGACCCTCTCCAACAAGAGAACATTTAACCACTTAACCTTGCTACTAACATCCGTTGTCAAGAAACTGAGCTGAATTAATATAAATGCTGTGGCTACAAGAGCAGGTCAGAGGCCAGTAAACTAACTCAACATGACTTGCCAGAGTACTTCCACCATCAACAAGGCGCAAGTCAGGATAAGATGCAATACTGTTCGTTTGCCTGGATGAATGCAACTTCAACAACACTCAAGAAACTTGACACCATCCAAGACAAAGTAAGTGCTTGATCAGTGGCCCATTCGCCAACTTAAGCATTTATTCAGTTCACCGCTAATGCACCATTACTGTGGTTTGTGCCATCTACTACAATGTGCTCTGTAGTGCATCTCATCAAGGCTCCTTTTGACAGCACCATCCAACTCTCAAACTGTATGGAAGGACGAGCGTGATAAATGTAGGGAACACCACAAGTTTCCCTCCAAGGCACACACCACCCTGACTTGGAACTATTTTGCCACTCCTTTGCTGTTGCAGGATAAACATCCTGGAGCTCTCGTCTCAGATGTACTACACATGTTCCCACAGCAAATGGACTGGTATGGTTCAAGAAGCCCGCACCATCTCAAGGGATGTTAAAAATGGCAACAGCCCATGAAAGAATAAAATATTAAGCAATGAAAGCAAAAACTTAAAAAACACCAAAACATGCTGGAGAAACTCAGCAGGTCTGGCAGCATCTGAGGTGAAGGAAGCACAGTTAACATTTCAAGTCTGTTAGGACTTCTTCAGAACCTATTGCACTGCTTGTCATTGGTCTCTAGAAACCTATTGATTTGTATCTTGAACATGCTCGATGATTGAGCTTCCACAGCTCTCTGGGGCAAAGAATTCCATAAAGATTCACCTCTCTCTTGAGTTCATTGCTTTTGATTGGTATAAGTATTGAAATGTCCAATACTAAGAGTTTCCAATCAGTTACTTGGAATGCTGAGGCTTTGAAGCAACTTGGAAACAAAAGATGAAATTCTGCTCCAAATAACCAAATAACTATTAAATAAAATGCAATCATTTTAGGAATCTCCTTTTGAATTGATAAAGCATGAATTTAATTATGCAACCTGAAAGGTAAAGCTAACAACTTTTTTAAGGATTTGATTTGGGTGAATAGATTAATGGAAAAGTTGGATAATGAGAGGAGTCATTGGAGTTCAAGGAAATCAAAGAAAACAAGTGTTGAAAATTTTTAAGAGGGTTAAAGTGGAAAACTGAACTTAACTAGTTCTGATAATAGAAGCTGAATGTTAATCATAAATTACTTGTCAACTGGAAACATGAAATAATTTACAGGACAAATTTATACAAAGATACATGAACAAGCAGGAATGTAAAAATGCCAATGATCACTTTTGTTTCAAATCAGTGTTCTATTTTTGGAGATCTGCAGCAAATGAAAATATGAAGTATGATCTTGTTTTTTAAAAAGTAACTGCTGATATTTCAAGAGCAAAAACAAAGTTGCCAGAAAAGCTCAGCAGGTCTGGCAGCATCTGTGGAGGAGAAAACAGAGTTAACATTTCCGGTCTGGTGACCCTTCCTCAGACCCGAAACGTTAACTCTGTTTTCTCCTCCACAAATGCTGCCAGACCTGCAGAGCTTTTCCAGCAACTTTGTTTATGTTCCTGATTTGCAGCATCCGCAGTTCTTTCAGTTTTTATTGCTGATATTTCAACACTGTGGGCATTACTCATTTTTTTTACCTTTTTAATTCAAATATTCTTGACTTCTGGTTCAGCTGTCAGGAAACTTCAGCTTGCTTTCTTAGCATCTTGGCTGGCTGTTAATGCTGTTTGTACATCTTTTCATCCATCTCCCCATATTGTTGTCTGAAAGTAGACTTTCTTTTTTCATATTCTGCCTGCTTTGTTATGCATTGCCTTTCAGGTCATTCTTAACTAATTATAGATTCTCCAGGTTGCATCTTTTCAGATACTTTTATTTGACTAACTCATAGATGGCCAAAAGAATCCTAGGCATTGAAGTTTTTTTTGATGGGATTTTGCAGCTGTAATCCAATTGGTATAGTTTAAGCTCTATATTTTTTCAAATTACCATAGTGCGGTGTCATTAATCCTTCAGTTCCTTTCAAGAAGCGTATGTTTTGACTTAAGTAATGTTACTTCATCCTTGTACTACCCATTCTCTCTGTCTTGTTTTCCTCCCCCCACTACACACATGCGCGTGCGCGCACACACACACACACACACTCACTCTTGCCCTCTCGCTCTTTGTATGGGCAACTCAATTGGAAGCAAACTTTTGCTTAAAGTATTATTAGACAGTGAACATACAACAGGATATTTCTATATATGTTGACCAGCACTTAAGTGATCACAATTTTTACAGTCTCTTGAAAAATAAAATCTCACATAGCATTATATATCTCTCACGTTTATAGAATCCCTGCAGTGCGGTAGGAGGCAATTCGGCACGTCGAGTCCACATTGTTCCTCTGAAGAACATCATGCCTAGACCCAGCCTCCAACTGTATCCTAGTAGCCCTACGTTTCCCATGGTTAATCCACTTAGCCTACAGATCCCTGAACACTACAAACTATAATTATTTTAGCATGGCCAATCCACCTCACCTGCACATCTTTGGACTGTGGAAGGAAACCAGTGCACCCAGCGGAAACCCTCGCAGACACAGGGAGAATATGCAAACTCCACACAGGCAGTCACCCAAAGCTGGAATCAAACCCAAGTCCCTGGCACTGTGAGGCAGCAGTGCTAACCACTGAGCCACCATGCGCCCCAAACATTTGTCTTATTTTTGTTTAATTAATTTGTTCTTCCTGTTATTTGGTTTGCATCCCCTAATAACAAAATACATAATTAAAATTAATGATAATTTGAACTCTTGTAGGGAAAATTTAATGTGGAAGTATCATCCACTGTTGGACTCTCATTACTGATACTTTACATTTCTCACACTGACAAACAGATTTTCAGTGATGCATCGTGAAAATAGTCAAAGCATGTAAATGTATCTTATATTGTGCAAGTACTCTGCAATCAGTTCTTCCAAGTCACACCATTAATCATACAATAACTTTCTGTTGGCTGTGATAGTGGTTGATGACATGGTTTTGAGCAATTCATTAATTATAGCAAACATTACATAATTAATTCTTATTTACGTAGATTTTAAACAACAGATCATGATGAGATCCAATCATGGTACAAAAAATGGCCCCCATGACCTCAGAGTTTTGAACTGTTTGATCCATTCTAAATCTAGGGCCATATGAATTAGGAGTAAGAATAGAAGTGGGTCATTATGCCCTTTGAGCCTGTTCTGACAATCACTAAGATCTGATTGTGAGCTCAACTTCACATTGCTGCCATGTCCTTGATGACCTTAGATTTTTGTCTAACAAGGAAGTCAGTCTACCTCTGTCTTAAAAGTATTGAATGACTCTTTCCCCCCTCCCTGAGGAAGATGTACAACACCGAGTAAGAGAATTTCTCCTCCTCTGTATCTTAAGTTGAAAACCCTTTGCTTTTAGACAGTGTCCCCCTAGCTGTAGTATCTCCCACAAGAGAAAACGTCTTTTCAGCACCCACCCTGTCATGTCCTCTCAGGATCTTGTATGTCTCAACAAAATTGCCTCTTATTCTTCTGAACTCCATCTGATAAATGTCAAGCTGCTCCTACCTTTCCTCAAAAAAAATGAACTTCTCTCCACCCTACGAATCACTTGTGTAAATCCTCTCTGAACTGTTTCTATCAAATGTATATCCTTTCTTATAAAAAAAAATACTGCACAATGCTGCAGATATTGTTTCACTAATATCTTGTACAATGAGAGCAAAACATTCTTACATTTAAGTTCATTATAGTTTCCTGCATACAAACTTTGTGAGATTCGTATACTAAGACACCCAGATTTCTTTGTACTTCAGGGAATGTGTAATCCAAAATAAAAGGCTGCTTTTCTGTTCTCCCTGTCAAAAAAAAGACAAGCTCACATTTGCCTACATGATTCTCCATCTGCCAAATTTTGTCCATTTAAACTATCTGTATGGTTTTGCAAACACCATATGTTCTCTTCCCAACTCTCTCCCCTGTCTATATTTGTGTGATCTCTCCCACTGAAGACAGTAGTGATGCGACATAACAGGGTGAAAGGTATCCTCCATCTAAAGATTAGATTCCGTCTGAGCAAGGCAGGGAGATGATCCCTTCTATCAGCATAGAGAGATGCCCATACAACCTTCAAATTAGAAAACTTGCATTATCAGAAATAAAAATGCTTGATACGTTAATGGTAAATTTAAATAAATACTAGTTCCCATATCGGGAAAAACATTGAAATTTGGTGTTCTCAAGGGATGCAGTCATTGAATTAAAATGATTGTTTCCATGAAATGATCATGTATGAAAATGTTGTCTTTCTTCAGTGTCTAATTGTATTCAAGAAATCCATTATTTTAATTTTAATAAATAAATACCAGGCGATTCAAGTCAAATTTTGAACTTGTGTAAAATTAATTTAATTCATTGATTAAATGTCTGTTTTACAAAAAAGTCATAACTATATTTATATTGAATGCTCCCTGTTGGTTTAAAACAGGCACAACTTTATATGTTTGTGGTTTTGCTTTTCTCAAATCATAGCATGCTTACAGCACAGAAGGAAGCTAAATTTTCAAATTTCTGAAAAAGTAATGTTCAGAATCAATTAAAGATCATTTGCTCAAATTAAAAAGTTAATGCCTTATAGTATCATGCTATGTATTCTTACAATTAATGTTCAAAAAGAAAATGGTACAAGTTCAAGAAGATTACTCTAACCCTTCAAGGTTGACTTTCTTGTCACACCTCTGTACTATTTAAACTCTTGCGCAACTTGGAGCTGTATCTACAGGACAAAATTGTCAGTACCAGAACCATTGTTGCATTTCTTGTACAGAAATATTTAATAATTGGCATTAAAAGCAAAGCTGTATAAAACTAGAGGAGCAAATAATGGGAACAAGTGAACTAAATATAAAGATTAGGTTAGATTCAGGCAATTGGGTCTCTTAGAATGCATGTGTGTGTTCATATTGATGAATAGAAAATGACGAGTACAAGACAGTAACCTATGATATGAAGTGAATGGTATTAGCATAGCAGACATCACACATGTGAGATCGAGGCATCGGATAGTTAGTACACCAGCAGTAAAGGTGCCATGCAAAATATTAAGATGTCATGACAGAGGGAGTTATCAGTTAAATTCCCAGGTTAATTTTGGAATGGGTTAGTTACTGAATTATAACAACTGTCTCTGAATTTCGAGAGGAAAAGAAATAAAATTATCAATTGTTTTCTTATCAGCATTCA
The DNA here is from genome assembly GCF_021869965.1 of Rhincodon typus. Classification (NCBI taxonomy): domain Eukaryota; kingdom Metazoa; phylum Chordata; class Chondrichthyes; order Orectolobiformes; family Rhincodontidae; genus Rhincodon; species Rhincodon typus. The sequence continues at coordinate 13,413,062 of NC_063340.1, forward strand.
GCAAGGGATGCACAAGCTTTATCATTGTGGCTTACATTTCATACTGATGTTACAATTGCAATGCTTACAAAATTCTAGGCCTGCTTATTGGCTTTGCAATTTGGATTATTTTAAAAGTGATTAAGATCATCATTGGATACTACATTGAGAATTACATTTACTGAGTAAACAACAAGTGTGCTAACATATGTTTCTCCCAGACCATTCCTTTAAGAAAGTTCATTAATCAGAAGTTGACTGAAGTAACCAAGCAAACAGTTTACTAAAAGAAGTACCAAAACAATTCCTGCTGTATAATTTCCAATATTATTTGCGCCAATTCTTAGTCGTGGGGGGAGTGTCTGAAGTTAAAACAAACAAGGTGTTGTATATGCTGCAATTCTAGAATGGCCTCTGTTTGTTGATGTTGGGTAAGGAGGATGGTACTAGCTTCACTGGGGTCAGCAGATGCATATATTAGGCGTGGAACTTCCCATGCAAATTTCCTGATCGAAGGGATGCTATTTGTTGTTGGTTGAACCCCCAAAAAACTGGTGTGGAAAACCCAATTTAAAAAGGCTGTGTTTGCTGTCACCGTAACTGCAGGGGGCACACTCACCACACATGCAGTCATAGTTCCTATTGTCATTGCTAATGTGCTGCAGGTGATTACTTACTTGAACGAATACGACCAGTCAAAATAATATTGAGCAACGTAGAGCCCAAATAAATCTGTTTTTCTTTCAAATGTGCCACTCTAACAGCCAAATACTATTGTCAAGCATTGCAGTTTTCACAGAATATCAAACCCTACCACACCAGTTAAAAATCTTGGTATTCGATTTACTCAGCATCCCACTTGCTGCCTAATTAGCCATCCCAATCCTAACCCCTTACTCTCTCTGTCCTTTCACTGCCTTGCAAAGCGATGTGGCAGTGTGTGAGCAAAGCAGCAAGAGGGTGTGATGAGTTGGTGTTCAACACGCATACAGCGATGATGTCAGCAATGCCATGTGTGCCCCTGCTGGTATTGAATGCCAGTCTCCCATTCCAGGCAAACAACAGTTGTGTCAATGGTACTGTGAATGTATCTTGGGTAGAATCAGGTGTCACCTTCCTGTTCCAGGCATATACTGATCAGCTAGCAACACCAACTTCCTGTTCATTGCGGTAGCAGGCGATACAGTTATTTTAAGAAAGTGATCAGCACTCTTCATTATCTTGATCCAGACCCCTTTTCATCAGCTAGGTGCCCTGAACAAGACAGTTTATTTTACATGTATACCACTCACCAGTGTTTTGGTTCTCATGAGGCTGAGGAAGTGGGACTTACGATGCTTAGAATACCCATTCTCAGCTCCACCCTGTTTAGTGACACAATTGGCTCTGTCCTTTTGTCTTAACACTGTTGACCTTGCTTTCAGGTTAATGCTACCCATGTATCTTATACAGCGGTTGAGTCGAAGAACAAAATATTGAAACAAAAAATCAATGGATTTATGTTTGTAATTCATATGGATGGGAATAAATATGTTCTCTTCTCAAAAAATTACAAAACACTGAAGCGGACTTGCCAAATTAATTAAGTCCACCCAAAATTAGCTGGGATTTTTTTTCCATTCATTTGTGGGATGAGGGCATCACTGGCTGGCCAGCATTTTTTTGCCCATCCCTAGTTGCCCTTGAGAAGGTTTGCTTGGATTTGTATAACATGTCAGGTAAATTTTAGAAGGAGCTACTAGTTGCACACAACTGAACAAATCAGTTATTCATGTTTGAAGCGTACAGTCTGGTTCTTCACTCCGTATAGCTGTTCATGAATTTATAGCCCTTGCAATATTGCATTACTTTGAGGTTTAATTACAGAAACCCATAGTCAAACCAGAACCAGACAAAAATGCTTAATTCTGATCATACCTTGTTTACCATGACTTTGAGTACCTCATAGAATCATAGAAACAGGTCATTCGGCCCAACAAGTCCACACTGCCCCTCCGAAGAACATCCCACCCAGATCCATTGCTCTACCCCTGATTTACTATGTCGAACACACCTAACCTAAACATCCTTGGGCACAATGGGCAATTTAGCATAGCCAATCCACCTACCCTGCACATCTTTGGACTGTGGGAGGAAACCCATGCAGACGCAAGGAGAATGTGCAAACTCCACACAGACAGTCACCCGAGGCTGGAATTGAACCCGGGTCCCTGGTGCTGTGAGGCAGCAGTGCTAATCATTGAGCCACCGTACCTCTGCCAAGTAATCAGTAAATCTTTTAATTGTGTTTTCTTAACATTGATCACACTTCATCCTCACTTCTGATTCTGATGCTTTATGGTTTCTCTAGTTGGACAAACCCACAGGCTTGTAGTTTATTAGAGTGCGATAACATCTAACACCTAGGTTGTTAAATAACTGCAGTTAAAATAATTCTATCTTTCATAAGAGTGTTGAAGATAGGAGCAGAAGACAACCTCATGGCCTTATACTGTAACTAGCTTTGCCATTCAGTATAAAGTTAGCCAATCTGCCTCAACTCCTCTTTCTTTTCTATCATGAAACCTCTTAAACTTAAATGTTCGCGTGTGCCCTTGAGTTTAATTAATAATAAAATGAGGGCCACATTGTTGCATGCAATCAACTTCAGTTTTCAAGTGCAGATCTGATATTTCTCAGCAGCAAATTCTTAATGACCTGGGAATGGCCCATAAAGCCACTGCTCAATGATAAGTAAGGGCTTGGACAACCTGCCTGCCATTACCCCAAGTGAGACTCTGAAGAGGGCATTTGGTGGCCAATTAATGGCCAGTTGCCATCAAGCCTACATGTTAAGGCATTCTAGTGGAGTTTAGGAATGGGGGAGGGAGGACGAAGCTTGGAAGGATCCAGCTCTGATGTGGGATGGGAAGCGGGTGTGTCTCCTTCAATGTTCATTTTTTGACATTAAGCATGCCCCCTCCCTGAAGGTCAGCCCTCTGTAGATGTTGTATTTTCATACTTTTGCTAATCAGCAATGTCTAACACTGAGAATTTATTTGTGTGTGCTACTCTCTTAAACATCAAAGCATGCAAAAACCATGGATAAACTCTGTTACCCTAGTCTATTTTATTGACACTATTTATTTAAAATTGGTGCCTTAATGAAAAACTTCAAGGGATATGCTGATAGGATTAGATAAAGTAAACTGGAGGAGATTTGTGCGGGACATATACACCAAATGATCTGTTTCGTGTGGCAAACTCTATAGCTCAAAATTATCAGTCAGTTACAAATGGAAGGCAGTTAATCTGACCTTGAAAAAGGTGGTCCATAATGTCCATGGCATGAAATTTCCCTTTCTTGTTTGTAATTCGGTACTTGTGCCAGATGTAAAGGATCTCTGGCACCCAGCAGCAGTAATGTCATCAAGCAGACTGAACACCTAAGCAGATTAAAGAGTTTTCAAGGACAGCAAACAAAGACTGCTTCTCGTTGAGTTCTTTTTTTCGTCATGCAGGGATGCAACAATCTTAGCCAGAAGTACCAAGTCGATGATCCATCCCAGCCTCCTCTAGTGGTCCCCGGTATCACAGAGGCCAGTCTTCAGCCAATTCGATTCAATCCACATGATATCAAGAAACAGTTGGAGGCACTCGATAGTGCAAAGGCATGGGTCTTGACAACATTCCGTCAATAGTACTGAAGACTTATGCTCAAGAACATGCTGCTCCCATAGCCAAGCTCTTCCAGTACAGGAGTGACATTACAGTTACCCAACTATGTGGAAAATTGCCCAGGTATGTCCTGTACGTAAAAGCAGGACAAATCCAACTCAGCCAATAACAGCCCCATCAATCTAATCTCGAGCATCAGTAAAGTGATGGACTGTATAATCGACGGTGCTATCAAGCAGTACCTGTCAGTGACGCCCAGATTGGGTTTCGCCAGGGCCACCCCACTCCTGACCTCATTACAACCTTGATTCCAACATGGACAAAAGAGCTGAATTCCAGAGGTGAGGTGAGAGTGACAGCCCTTGACATCAAGACTGCATTCGACTGCGTGTGGCATCAAGGACCCCTAACAAAACTGGAATCCCTGGGTATCGGGAGCAAGCTGTGGTTGGAGTCATACGTGGCACTTCAGAAGATGGTTGTGGTTATTTAGAGAGAATTTTAAATTTGGTTGGCCACACAAAACCAAACTTTTATAGTGGAACCAATAACATAAAAGTTAAAGTTCACATTTTGTCCCACAGTTCTACAGATTTCAGTCAGAACAATGAAGGAATTCCTGCCAGCAGTTTGTGTGTTTGCGTGTAAAGCACATGAACAAAGACCAAAATTTGCTGTACTTTTCACAGCTATAATGACGACAGATGTTTAAAACTTCTGCCATTGTTACAATTGCAAATCTAGCTAATAGTCTGTAATTGTATGAAACCACCAGAGTTGCCATTAATAAAGGTTAATAAGTTATTTTGGCATTGGTAAGATTTCTAATGTGCAGAAGAATGTAAAAATTCAGAGCTAGAAATGTTAGGTAACTTGAACAAATCGTGAAACGTATTTCTGTAGAGATGGTCAGCATGTACTTTTGAAATATTTCTATCAGCTGATATGATCTACCAGTAAAATATGAAAACTGTTCTTCACAACACTGAGAAGATAGGAAAGATACCTCTGTGCTTCTGCCTAAATTAACATGTACCTTTGAGGTTTTCCAATCTGCTGTGATCTTTCAGAAGATCACAACAAACACATAACAATCTCTCCTAATTTTTTCACAACTGAAAAATAAGAGAGATCAGATGCAAGGGACTTGTCAGCCTTTGGCCCATTAGTTTTCCCAATATTTTTTCTCTACTTATCGTTGTTTTAACTTCTTCCCTTTTTCTTGTTGATGTTATTCTACTCTTGGAATGCTTTTTGTGTCTTCTACTGTGAAGGCACAGACAAAATTATGATCAAATTCTCTAACGTTTCTTTATTTCCCATAATTACCTAGTGTTATTCTCTAATGGTCTCATGCTCTCTTTAGGTACTCTTTTCCTTTTTATCTATTCTTTTCCTTTTTATCTACTTGTAGAAGCTTTTACATGTTTTTACTACTTTCTCTTGTACTCTAATTCTTAACACTTTATTTTTTAAACATCTAAAAATTCCCCAATCTTTAGGCCTATTATTAATTTCAACCATTTTGTAAAGTTTTTCTTTTGATTTGATAACATCCTTAAAGTTCATAATTATCCACAGATGCTGAACCTTTTCATAGTCTTTTGTTTTCAGTTAAAGATATCTTTGTTAAGAGTTATACATTACTTCTCTGCTATTGTACCTTTTTACCTATTTTCCCAGTCCACTTCGAACTTTATACCCTTATATTTATGTTTAAAAGTTTAAGACTATTTTTTCAATCCACATTTCAGATCATCAAACTGAATGTAAAATTTTAACATGTTATGATCACTCTTCCCTGGAGGACTCTTACTGTTAAATCATTGATTAGTCCTGTCTACTATTTATTACTATGGCTAATACAGCATGCTCCCTGGTTAGTTCTGGAGCATACTGAACTAAGTAACTGCCCCGATTACATCCAAACTGATTCTACATCTTGATTTTTCGAACAAAGCTCATTTTTTGCTCCTGTATTAATCTCATCGTTTACCAACAGAGTTGCCCTACTTTTTATCTCCATCTTTCCTGTCCTTCCAAAATACTGGAATGTCCAAGAGTCAGCCTTGAAATCATGGCTTTATAATGGTTTTCATGTCATCAACTTTGATTTTTATTTGTGCAATTTCATCCATCTTGTTCCAAATGGTGCAGGATTTGGACTAAATGGTCCAAATGTATTCAGCTAAAGAGCATTTTATTCTACCTTTTGGCCATTTTTTCCTATTCTTATCTTATTTGCTCATTTCCTTCCTGTCATTATCTGTATTGCTAATGGCTTGGTTGGCGTTCAGTTTGAACATTTCCCTCATGTACCATCACAGATACTGTTCCCATACACACCCGCCATCCTAGGTGTCTAAGTAATTTCTCCCTCCCTGATGCGTTGCAATGCCCGAAACTCGGCCTCTAGCTCAGTTGCTCAAAGTGCAGGCACTTACTGCAAATGTCATTACTGTGAATCACATGGGTGTTCGCCAACTCCCATGTGCTATACTGCAAGCAACAACCGCCCTGCCATTTTTATTTTGCTTTATTTAATAATTAAGTTTAGGATTTAGAAGTACAGGTAGTACCCACTAATCTGGTAGGCTCTGTTTTGCGCTTTGCTAAACCAGAGAATTTGCCAGATCACAAGAGGTCAGCACAGGAGTTTTTAAATCATTGCTCTTTCTACTCCTGTCCCTCCTTGACCATCCTGAAAGTGCTGATTTGTGAGAAGTATTTCTCTTGTGCACTTCATGCTACGTTCATCATAGCAAAATGGCAGCAGCTCTGCTTGCATTTTAAGATGCCCTTACAGCAGTTAAATGCCTGGAAATTTTCCTCACTGCCTCTTCAGAAAAACCAGAGCACAACACGCTCTTTGGAACACTGGGAGTACTGCAAGTAATGGATTTCAGAGGTTGCTGGACCAGAGCGTGCCAGATAAAACAGGAACAACTTGTATCACTCAACACTACTTGCGGATGAACTAAACTATAAATATGATGCTGCATTTATAATCTCTCCTGTACCTGATAAACCTCAATCCCAGTAAATTAATGCTTCTAATCTTGCTCTGTATTTAAGTTTTTACTCACACTTGTTTCATTCCTCTTTTCTCTTTTCCTGTTATGTTCACTCATTTGAATTTTTTAATTTCTCAGTTTAGACAAATAGTGAAATGTACTCACCAACTAATCACTAACCTATTTCTGTCTGACATCACCAAAACGTTATTTTTTCAAACCCAACATGCTATTTCGTTTATTCCCTCCACTGACCTCACTCTGTTCTGGCTGTCTCTGCTGCCGCTGTTCTAAGCAGTCTGCAGATTTCACTCAGTTCTGTTCTTTTTGCACATGTATGCAATATTTAATATGCTGCTGTAAAAATGGATTTTAAAAGAATCCCCATAGATGTGCTCATTCAGAATCAGCATAATTCTAGAAAACCTGTGCGTGATTTGTGTTCTTAGTTATGTTACTATATTCGTGCTCCATTTACACTCGACCGAATTGGATGTTTTTTTTTCCAATGACTGGTCAGTGTTACTAGAAATTCTTTAGGTTAGATGGATACCAATTTTTTGTTTGGATTGATGGGCACTAAATCTCTAGTTGAATTTTTAAGTGCATAATTTTTAATTGAATCCACTTTCACCTGAATTAGAATCTGTAGGCCACCCACAATTGCACATCTTTTGCAATGCACATATTGGGGTCTAATTTGGAAATCAGATTACACTAGTTTGCATATGACAGTATTTATATAGATAACCTGATGTTACATGTTTTTAAAAGCCTGTGTTTTTTCTTCCAAGTATTGCTGAAATGCATTTTACCCTCTTGGATGAATGTGGCTTTGGAGTATTTTGCTTTATTTGGACCTAGTGTAGCCTTGAACTTCGGAAAATTTATTTTGTTTAGTGTCCACTTCACATTCAGTGTTTACATTGGTCCAAACAGCCAACATAATTTTGGTTGTATTTCTGTGATGTTCCCTACTAGCTGACCAGCTGTTCCTGCAGATTGTTACATACCTAACGTACGCAGATCCCCAAGATCTTGCTCCTCACCTCGAAGAGGCGACAGCATATCCGTTGGGATTACCAATATGTCTGGTTCATAGTGATAGCACAGAATAAAGTAATAGAGTCTCCGCATGGCATATGGTGTCTAGCTTCATACAAAATGCAAAAGTATTCTTCAATCACTGACATGAAATTTGACTCATTTGATTACTAATAAGAACTGCTTGCAGCCCTTAAAGTTTGTGTCCTCTTTATGCAGTATTGCAATATAATGTCCCAGTGGACCTTTGACAGTGTGCAGATCTTTATGTACTGGGTGAAGGCTCAAATTTAAATATTACAAACCAGAGGTTCTTTCTGTGTTAAGGTTATTTTTCTGAATTGATAATCACTTTCTGGCAACCTAATAAAAATTATCCTTTTAACTGAAATATTGTTGTTGTCCTGTCAAATTTCAATTTAAATAAACAATGCCTAAGATTTATAGATTCAACTTTGTCTTCAGTACAAAGTCAACTGCTTTGTAACCTCTGCAAGTGATTTGAGACATTGCTTTGCTTTCTGCAGTTTGCAAATACTTATTCTAAAATTTTGATTTTTTGTTTTGATTTTGATTCTGATTCTTGAGCTCAAATTAAGTTTTATATAAAATCTGACATTGTTTCATCTCTTACTTTTTTTTAAAATTTTAAAAAAAAGATTAATTCAATAAGAATTGAAAGCCGTGATATTTTACTACAGTACACTGCATATTTACTTACTAGGATTTCCTTTACAGTATAGATTTGTGTGCATAAGCATCTTTATTATGCTTTGCTATGCCTGTTGGTCTCTTATCCGATTTCCTGACCTGTTGCAGGATAACTCAACTCGTCTTGCAGGGTTCTTTTAATTGTGATTGATGTGCAATTAGCTGTTTTATTGAACCTCATTAAGAACTGCAAGCCTCTGCTCCTGCTACGAGTAATTAGAGTCCAGCTAGCCAGTTCCATCTGTTTCAGAAGAACAGTTTAATTAATGAACTTTTACACATCTATTGCACTGCCTCTAGCAGTCTGTTTTTCAGAGTACGACAGAGGTTTTGCTCACTAGCTTTGCTCTAGAAAACGATTTATGCTTTTTTGGGTGGTCATGCATCTGTGTTAATTACCAAAATCCCACGTTCTGTCAGTTCCTAGATGTTTTTCCTAATGTGGAGCCTACTGAAAAGAATGTGTCTAAAACCATTGTGTGCTGAGATACAGCAGCAGTTAATTATTTATCATTTTCACTTTGATACAATTTTAAACAGTTCAAAGGCCATGATAATGTCTTTGGTCTATATCACATTCCCTGCCTGCTGCAATAGAAAGCCTCTCCTCTGAAAAGGTATTAGCATTCATTGTGAAAAATACATTTCAGTTGAATCTGTGCATAGATTTTCAGAAAGATTAAAGTGTACATCATGCAAGTTTTTTATATCCTCACAGAATAATGGGCTTTGATGTGTTAATACTCACTTTCACATTTTTTCGTTGACAAACACTGTCTGTTGTTTTGAATTGTTGAAGAATACTCGCTGTATGTGGGTGCATTTTTACTGGATTTTGTAGTCACATCTTGCAAAAGGTGGGATACAGTGACATTCTGGTTGACTGCTATTGAAGCAAAAATGAGTGGACAACGAAATATGAAGAAAAATGATTTATAACTAAAAATAAGCGTGCCACTGAAAACATTCACCAGAGCGTTGTATAGGCCATAAAAACTGTCATGACTGATAGAATTTAGAATTCTGTAGCCTTGGATAACGCTATTTCAGCATGTTTGAAATATACAGTAACAAAACCATATTATGTTCACACGAACTTTTCAACCTGATAATCCAAAGCAGCTCTAGAGTTAAAGGTAATGACCACACTCTTTCACCAGAGTTGAAAAATTTGTGTGCAATTTTATTCAGTTTATGAGAATATGATATAATGTTTTATGACCTGTAAAGATTCATTTAATATTATTTTATAAGCATTCCAATTTAGAGACAGTTCTAGTTTCGTTGAAAGCTTGTTCCAGAGATGCTAATGACATTTTGTACTCAATTAATTTAAAAAAACACTTGAACATACATTTCAAGCGCAATTTCAGGGAGACATTGGAATTTAGATTTTAAGACCAGCAGAGAAAAAAATTGTTTAGTTAGAAATGATGAATGGCTTTTGAAGTAGCAGTGTAAGGGGGGGGAAATTGTCTTTATCTACCCCAAACTGGCAAGTCAGTATTGAGAGGCACAACTATTTGCATGGAGTTGTTTGCAGTCAGCTGCCACAGAAGGCTCAGGATTGTGAGTACCAGGTGTTCTGCTCAGGCCGCCTAATTGTTGCCTTGTAATAGACAGGCTGACTGCACAGTATGGCTTGGGGCTAGGATTAGAAGGCTGTTGCAAACATGCAAGTTGCCTTTCTTTCATTTGGTGTTACTTTGTTCATATATGCCACTGTGCTCAGTTCAGGTGAATCTTGTGATACTTGTATATCTTTCATATACTATAGATGTTTCTGGTTTCATCATAAAGCAACAAAGTTCTGGCATTTTACCCAAAATATGTTTGAGTGGTTTTTGTGAAATTGATTTTGGATCCTATCTGCTAATTATTGTACCCCTCTGACGGTTATATTGCTGTTACTCATATACAATAAAGGAAGCAGGTCTCTTTCATTGAATAATCTGAAAACACTATTTGGATGATAATGGTCTATAGTTTTTGCTTGTTGTCTGTGTTGGACACTATTTCCAAATATCATAATGATCAAAGCAAAATTCTGACTCTGAAAAGGTTTTTCTAATTAATTTGGAAATTTAACATTGAACAGATTGGAATCTCTGAAAATTTAGGCATTGAACAATTTAGCAGTCTCTCAATTTCGATTAGAATTCTATTCTATTTCCAAATTGTTGTCTTCAGTCATCTTCTTTAAGTGAAACCACAATGGTTTTTTTTGAAAGATGCTCAAACTTCATTTTCCACTAAGTTTTTTTTTACATTGCAAGCTATGTTTTTAACCTAGAAGTTTTGATATCAAACTCTTATGGATGCCATACTCAGGATTAAAAGAAGATCTATGCTCCTACTTACTGTTCTTCTCGTATCCAACTGGGATTAATGACAATGGTTCTTTTCACTAAAGTTGAAAATATAGTTACAGATTCTCTGGTTTTTCACTAAAGATGCTCCACATTTTACGATGAGCAAATACCTCATATTTTTTCCATAATCTGAAGATGAAATGGCTATCATGTTTTCAGAAAAAAAAATAACATTTTGTATTAAAAGTACAGTTATCAGTCTTTCTGTTCATAAAGTTTTGCATATTAATATGATCTTGTTATCTCATGGAAGAAATCAATGAGGACAGTGATAATTGTATCTTGAACTGTCATGATTTTCCACCACTCGTGAAAAACGTTGTCCTTCTCTGCAGAAAGATGTTAATATTTATTTTTCTATTTTAAAAATACTTGTAAACTCTCCTAAATTTTAGATTTATACAGGGAAAGTTATTTTGAAGTTCTTCCAAATGTATTTACTAGTTTCAGCCTTGACATTAGTCAGTTACAGTAGTCAGACTAGAATTAGAATTAGGTTTATTGTCACGTGTGCTGAAGTACAAAAGTACAGTGAAATGTTTACAATGCCACCCCACATGGTGCCATCCTAGGTGCAAAGTGCCCAGATACAAATTTTAAATACAAAGTAGAGAAATAAAGAAAAAAAGTTACATTCCCTTACAGTCATTCACAGTATAAGGTAGAAAAGTAAGAAATAAACTTAAAAAAAATGAACATTATAGTCTTTCTTTAGAGGGCCTGCAGAAGATCAATGCAGGGGGCTTCCACACATGGTCTGACCGGGTTTGCAGGCCGCCTGCCGCCTGCACCAGTCTCCAGTCCAACAACAATCCCCACTCTGACATGCTGGCCATCCTGCTCTGCTCAAGCCTCCAGCCTGCTGGCTGTCCTGCGCAGCTAACTAGCAAACGCATGGCTCTTTGAAATGTCTGTACTGCTCTTGATTTTACTGTGCATGCTGAATGCCACCACCTCCAAAAGAAAAGCATGTTACTATGAAAATTGGAGGACATTGAAACACTGGAGAAAAACCTGTAAAGATACTATCAGGATTGAGAGGATGCCACTGTTATTGAAAGGTTGACCAGGCTGGGGGTTACTTATGGTAAAAAGTTGAAATGGAAATGAGATGGAAGCTTTTAAATTATAGAGCAGCTTGTAGGAGTCAATGTGGAAAGCTGTTTTCTGTATAGGTGAGCCTGAGACAACGGGTCATAAATATAAAATGGCCACGAACAGATTAGAAGAAAAGTTTAGGAAATGCTCTTTGACACAGAGTGGTGAGAATGCAAAATTTGATGTTTACTAGAGTGGTTGAAACAAGCAGCATTGACATATTTAAGGAAAAGTTTGACGTAGACACAAGAAAGGAGTAATGGGAAGAAGTAGACTAAAACAAACCTAATGTAAAGTGCATACATCAGCATGCACCTTTGATACAAATATCTTGTTTCCATGCTGTTTATTCTATCTCGTGCAGTTCTGACATTCAACAGACTTTTGAAAAGTTATTGCCCATGGAATGAAAGGAACAGTAGCAACATAGATGCAAAATTGGCTGCGTAGTAGGAAATAGAATGTAGTGGTCAATGGACATTTTTCAGGCTGGAGGAAGGTTTTTAGTAGAGTTTCCCAAGGGCTGGTATTGGGAGCCTTTCTGTTCCTGATATATATGAATGATATAGATATTGCTGTGCAGGGGATAATTTTAGAGTTTTCAGATCATATAAAATTTGGAAGTATTGTAAACTGTGAGGAGTTCAGTGTAGAACTCCAAAAGAACACAGACAAGTTGGTGAAGTGTTCAGATAGTTAGAAAGTAAAGCTCAGTGCAGAAAGTGTGAACCGATACATTTTCACAAGTGGATCATGGACAGACAACATAAAATAGGGAGTATAACGCCCAAAGGGATGCAAAAGTGTAGGGGCTTAGATGTTTATGTGAGTAGATTGCTGAGGGCCACCAGACAGGTGGAGAGCAGCTAAGAATAGCACACAGTATCCTGAGCTTTATTATTCGGACCCTAGAGTAGAAGAGCAAACAGTTTATGCTGAACTTGTACAGAACACTTCATAACCTCAGCTGGTGTGTTGAGTGTAGTTCTGGGTGCTGCACTATGTGAAGAATGTGAACACATTGAAGAGAGTGGATAAGTAGTTTATAAAATGGTTTTGGGGATGAGAGACTTCAGTCACGAGAATAGATTGGCGAAACTGGATGCATCCTCTTTGGAGAGGAGAAGGCTAAGAGGAAATATAGATGTTTTCAAAATCACAAGAGGTCTGGTTAAAGTAAATAGGGAGAAACTGTTCCTGCTTGTAAAAAAAGATAAAGAGATTAAGGTAATTTGCAAATGTACCAGATGTGATGTGAGAGAGAATTTTTTCACACGAGTAGTGTGGGATGGAATGCATTGTCTGGAAGTATGGTGGAAGCAGAGTCAATTGAGGTATTCAACAGGACATTAAATAATTACTTAAATAGAAAAATTGTGCAAGAGTATGGGGAAAAGCACAAGAAAGGTACTAAGTCATAATTCTCATTGGATAGCTAGTGCGGATACGCCAGGCTGAATGCCCACCTTTTCCGCAATAATATTTACTATTATTTCTTCTTTGTGTAATGCAGTCCTAGCTGCAAAGAGCATTAAAGATGAGTGAAAAATATGCTTGAGATCTATAATCAAGCCATATTTTTCCAGATGTTGTACAACCAGAAAGCAAAAGAATTGAAGAATTCACACAACCCTTCTTCTCTCTAATTTATTCCCTCCTTTATTGTTCATTACTGAGGTATTGTTTCAATTTGCCGTTTGCATTTATATGTCCTGACAGTGCAAGCACATTGTTCCACAATGAGCTACATAGATTAAGTTGCTCCAAGGTTTATTCACCTTGTGCTGGTGAAATGTTGCAAATATCTATTTCAGAACAAGACTTCTAATTTTTCAGTTAAGACTGAAACTGTTGGACACAACTGCATTTGGCTGCTTAGCAAGTATTTGATGACTTTCAGGAAAGCCATTGTTTTCTACATCTGAAATAATGAAGGGAAACATTTTGTTCAGTGGTTTGATATTCGCCACTTCACCTACTGAAGCGCATTCGACAGTATCACCTTAAAAGACCTCTTGGATTGGGAACTGCTCCTATTGAGAGATCAGGTTAAAAAAACCTCGCCATGCTAGGTTTAAGGAAAACAATTTGAAAATATGACCTTTTATTCTGAAGGGATTTCCTGTGTGTGACTTGAATCAAATTCTGAATAAACTTTCATCCAAATATTATGAATTTGTACTTTTTCTTCTAAAACAGTAACCTTACCAGCTATATGTGTACCAAAAACAAAACAGGATTGATGAATACACTCGTAAGTGAATACAGCAGTGTGTGGGGAGCGGCAATGTCAAGTTCTCAATCTTTCATTGTAACAGTCTGCAGTACTACTCTGTTTCTCTCTGCAGTTGCTGCCAGACATGTGTATTTCCAGCATCTTCTCTCTTTATTTCCGATCTCTAGTTTCCTCCTTATTTTGTTGGTTTCGCACCATTTTATATTGATTGGAATGCAAAATAGGTCAATCTTCCACTTCCTTTTGCTTAAGTTTTTTTTTAGTTTAATTTGTCTTAAGCAGCATCACTGCACAAATACATATTTATATGGACACAAGAGATGAGTATTTGTGTAGGTAAAATACAGGATTTTTATAAATTTTTAACAATAATCCATAGAATGTAAGTATTGTTGGCAAGATTGGTATTTTTTGCCTATCCCTAATTTTCTCAAGCCACCTCCTTGTGTTGCTGCTATCTGAGGTGTAGGTTCTTCCACAGTGCTGTTAGCTAGAGAGTTCCATTCACAACGAAACCCAAACTGAGCAACAGTGTGTAGGTTATGCTGAATAAGCGCTGTATGATTACAATTTTCCCCCCTTTCCATTATTTTACTGTTGATTGAAGATAAACCAATGGCTGTTAATTGGTTGCATTGGACTTGGCCTGCTTTTTATTGGTTAGAAAAAGACCTATGCAATTTTCCATTCTGGCAAGTAGGTGCCAATGTGGCAACTGCACTACAGTAGCTTGACTAAGGCCACAGTGGTTCTGAAGCAGATGTCTTCAGTGCTAGCTGGGTAATTTTCAAGGTTCAAAATTTTGCTGTCTCCAGTGCATTCAGTTGCTTCTTGACATCAAGTAAAGTGAAAGAAACTGCTTGAAGAGCAGCATCAGAGATGCTGAGACATCCGTAGGAGGCCATAAGAGATCATCCATTTAGCACGTCTGGCTGAACATAATGCCTTGTCGTCTTCACTGATATACAGTGAGGGTGAGGGTGAGGATGTTTATGCAGTCTCTTCCGTCAGTTAATTGTTTAATTGTCTACCACCATTCACAGCTGAATTTGGCAGAATTGCAGAGCATTGATCTGATTTGTTGGTTGTGGATCGCTTGGTTCTTTCAGTTGTGTACCGCTTCCACTCTTAAACAAAATCTCATTGTGTAACTTCACCAGATTGGCACTCATTTTAGATAAATCTGCTGTTGCTTATTGAAGCACGTTGGTTAGCTCCATGGTAGATTAAAGGGAATGCTGAGCCTTTGATTATAGCTTGTGGTTGAATATAATTCTGCTGATGGTGGTCCTCAATGCCTTATGAGTGCTCAGTTTAGAGCTGCTAGATTTGTTCTGAATCTATTCTGTATAGCACTGTGGCACTGCCACACAACATTATAGACGATCTCTTAAGTATGAAGGTAGACCTTTGTGTTTACAAGTTCTCTGTCATTGTCATTTCTACCAATACTATCATAGACCAATGCATCTGCAATAGATAGATTAGTGCAGATGTGCTCAAGTAGGATTTTCCTTAATTGATTTCTTCACTATATGCCACTGGCCCGGTCTATCAGATATGTCTCATCCTTGCATGCAAATCCTTCCATAGCCTCATCTATCCTATTTCTTTAACTTCATCCAGCTTTGCAACCTTCTGGAATTTGTGTTTCTCCAATTCTTACTTTTATTGAATTCCTAATTTTCTTTGCTTTTTGACATTCATGCCTTCCACTATCTAGATCTTTGGAATTCCTGCCTGAACCTCTGCATTTCTGTGCCTTTTTCTCTTTTGAGACAATTCTTAAAACTCATCTTTCTGATCCTGTTTAGTCCTTGAACCTCCCTTGTACAATGTAGTGTCAGATTTTTTTGATAATGCTCCTAATAAATTTACTGTAACTGATCTGATGTGGCTTGAAGATGTTTTGGTTAATTTTGTGTTTTGAGTTTGAGTTAGTTGTAGATACAAATCCATTGGACCGTATGAATCTTCATGACAAAGGTTGAAGTTAAATTTGCCTGCCAGAGCTTTTGGCCCAGTTCAGTTGCTGAAGTGGACATCCCTGGAGCTTAATTCTTCTTTGGAAGGGATAAAGAGAGGGAGTCATGTTGAATGAAAAGGTATAATTTGACTAGTATGGTAAAGCAAAACTCCTAATAATGACCTTACCAGTTAGCAAAATGTACAGTTGAAGCTGTGCCCTTTTATAAAGGAAGCATCCCATGCGTTTTGAAGCTTGGGTTTGGCACTTTGACGTATAAGTATTTGTAGTGCCAGGTACCTGTTTTAGATTTGAATTGTCATTATGAATGATGAACTGCATCAAATTTTCTTGAAACCTACATTTTTTTTGGAAGAAAATATTTTTCATGTTCCTTATTTTCAAAATAGTATGGTGATTAATAAAGTTAAGTATTGCAAACACGACTGTAATTAGAAGAAAGTAATATAACCTGTCTCGTTTAAAAATCCACTGAACAAGATCACCATTTTTCATTGTGTTTAGATGTGGTTTACATGTACTAACGTTCTCCAGATTAGTTGTTTTTCTTTGTATAATTAAACAAAATATTGTCCTTATTAAAATTGATTAATGGACAACTTCATCTATAAACTTTGAAGAATAAAGTTGACCATTTACTGTTCAAAAGATTATTCCTTAGATTTCAGAAATCAAGAGTGAATCTGTGTCTTTGTTTCACTCTTCTTACATTTCCCTTATGGCAGCTTTTACATCGTTAGCAGTCCCAAGTTCCTCGTCTCCACAGCAACAACTACCTCCAGCTGCTGTTACCTAAGTTGATTTCTAGTGGCAGCGCTCTGTTGTGAGGCATTTATCAAAGTAGCTGTTCATGGTGCTGATTTTAGATCTGCTGTGTTATCAACTCTCTGCAGGTGCTGCATAATTGCAATGCTAATTACAGAAAAGAAAAACTTGATGTAGTTATGATCTTTTACAGTACACCTTACCTGATGACTTAGAGCTGAAATCTGTTGAAAGATCTCTTTCAAGTGCAGATGTGACTATTTTGTGATTGAAATTTTTACTTGATAATGCTACTTGTAAAATCTTCGTGATATATTCAAGCTAACTGCATTTCTGCAGCGTCATTGTATACAACCTGGTTATGCAATGTAAGAATAGTCATTTAAATCTGATGGATAGTTCAGTGATAATAAGATTGGAAAAAGGTTGACTTTTATTTAAGATGAATGAGATTTAACATCCACAGATTTCTTGTTTAGACATTGAAATTCAATTGTAACTTGCTTAAAACAGCATCAAACAGAATTTGTGCTCTGCACTGGAATGTTGCATACAATGGCAAAGCCATTCTCTTGTAAAACAACTAGGACCTTTCTTTAAATTAATAATATAGAACAGATGGCTGCCAGTAATTCAGTTGAGCTGTTCTGATGACATTAATAAACAGGACAGCAAAGCCCAACTAAGTTGTGAACATCAAGATAAGCATTACCTTTTAATCTTGTAACATCTATAGTTTTTCATTAGATGCATATAATTTGTTTTCTTATTTTTAGTAGTGCATAATTGAGGTGGTTTCGTATAGGCTAGAACATAACAAAGAAAATATCCTTGCTCTTCCTACATTTTTAAAATATTGTTCATATTTTATAATGTTTTACAGAAACTTTACGCCATTATTTGAAACCAGTCGCATTTTTATTTTGAATTGCCACATTTTAAAAGTCTCATCTCCTTTTACTTTTTTTAATGGTTTGAATTTATGCAGCCTCTTTTCACGGATGTTTTAGAAGAAAGAAAAATATGCTATAAATTTCACGAACTTATTAACGTAAAAGATTTTGCATCCTCAATCTAAAGGCAGTAGTAAATGAAAGTGGGAGTGTAACTTTGTCACTCAGTTTATGGTTATCATGAAGCTGTAGTGAGATTTCTTTCTTCTAAAACCCATTTCAAACCATTATTATGGACTTCAGAATCATTCTTTGCAGTACATCAGGTTTTTATCGTGAAAGAACAGAAGCTTGTGAAATTGCGAGAGAGACTTAGCAAGTCTGCCAGAACTAAAGATGAATCGCTGGACTTAACAGTAACTCTTCACTTCACATGCTGCCAGACCTGCTGAGTTTCTGAGCAATTTCTGTTTTTCATTTGTTTCAGGATCCAGCATCCACAGTTCTTTATTTTAGTTTAACTTCAGATATATGCTTTTTGAAGATAATGTGGGCTACAAAATTATTTTGCTCAATTAAGAAAAAGGTGAAAGAAGGGAGGAGAGAACTCTGGATTACCATCCAAACGTTTATTTTTGAGGACTGAATCACTTGTAACATATTGTCTGAGTGTTTGAAAAATGTGACCATTACATCAATGTAGATTAATATATCCCTGTTGTGAGATTGGTCAGATATTGCTGTGACCATATCCTTTGCCTAAATTTGAGAGCAGTGTCTGTTCGTGATGTTCCCATGAATCTTGAACTTCAGTCTATTTCACTGCTACTTGTGCTTGTGGAGAATACTCCCCATTTATGCTGATGATGTGATATATATGTCAGATGATGGGTATTGCAGATGTTTTCATGTCCTGGCTGCAGCAATTTTGAATTTTAAAATGTTACGAAACAATAAAGCCTGCATGGCACAAATTTTAGTCAACCTGTTTACAAATTTGGCTGAGTAACAGTCTCAAATTGATTTGAAAGCAACAGCTGATCGTATAGCAGTATGTTCGGTCATGAGCAAGACAATCGCCTTATTTTCAAAATGCTAGTTTCGCGTTTTAGCAGATCAGTAAAAACGTTTTGGCATAGAGCATTAGAAAAGTATTTATGTAGAATTTAAAGCTGTGCTTAACATCTTGTGAAATCAGCAAGTCTATTCAGTTTGATGCTTTCTGAAACAGCAGTAACTTTCCATTAACACATGCCTTGTGAATATACCTGCCTGTAGGAACGTTACAGACAGATGTTAAGATGGACTAGACACATTTTTCTGGATTTGTGGTTGCATAAGGTAATAGAGAGGGATTGGATCCATTAACGCTTAACTGCAGGCATTGTAGTGCCATTGATTGATAATGTTAGGATGTTGTTATAAGTAAGGACGAATGCCCTGTCTAAAAAAAATTGAATTAGCCTTCCTATGTTTTAGAGCATACATGGTTTATTTTGTTGTTTCACTCAACTAATTTGATGTCTTTGATTTTGTAATATTACTATAGTATTAATTGCATTTGACACAGACAGCCTACTCATCATTTTCTGCGGCAGTGATATAAAGAAGTTTTTACTCTTGATTAGGTAAATTCCCTTACTCTGGTAAATGAGAAAGGTAATGAATAATTGAAGTTCTTTGCACACAAAACTCAAAAGAATCCTTTTCAATTTGGAGAATAGAAAATATATTTAACAAAATAACAAAATTCTGGTATTTGCTTCAGTACAAATTGATTACATTCATATTATTTTCAAAGAAAACTCAATAGTAAGGTCATCTACAGATTGTCAGACTCTTGGTTGTGTTATCTGAGGGGCTCTGTACTGGATTATGTGACACAAAAAAATCCCAGAGGTTCAATTAAGCTACAGTCACCCTGATGCCAAAGGCTTGGGAGAGAAAGCTCATTAAATATTGGGACTAGGTATATCTCGTCAGCAATTTAACTGAGATTAAAAACTGTAATAATGCGTATGGGGAGTTGTGTTGCACAGTTACATGTGGTCTTTTTCCTAGTTTCTTTCCCCTGATGCATGCCTTGTTCGCAGAACATGCCAGATAATTAGACAAATGACCATTGGCACCTCTGCATACACTGATAAAATGGGACAGTTACATTGTTACGCTGATCTCAGCGGAAAGCCGACCTAGGGATTTGTCTCTTGTAATAGCTGGAAAGAAGTGAGTGCTTTCAACCCTGATCTTTCCAGCGGAATGAGCTTTACACGAAGGCTGTGCGTGACAACAAGTCCTTTTCACACATGCTTGACAATTGCCAGTCAGCACCTGCTCTCCTTGTGAAGATAGCTTGCAGGTGTAGTACCTGAGATTTAAGGCAGCAAACACTTCACCAGATGTGAAATGAAACAACCGTTTTTTTAATGAATTATTTTTGAAGCTGCTAGTAAGAACAATGTTTGATGTCTGTGGAAAGCTAACGAAGTTTATCTGTAGTTTCTAAAAAATCTAAAAATTTGATCATTTTTAAACAATAATAATGTACTTATTCTGAATTCTAAATTTAACAACTCTATTATGTTAATAATTCTTTTAAGCAATCTAAGTGAAATTTACAAATTTAATATCCGCCTAGTAAATTGAAAATATTAGGTTGCTTCTATTTATTATTTTTCATGTTTTGAAACTGCTGATACAAGTTAACAGCCCATCCAGGGGCTATCTACTGGAAAACTGACCGTATAGAAGGATTTCTTTTTAAAACCAACACAGGCTATTTTAAGCAAGGGAATCCCCAACTCCTGCCTATAATACATTCTGGAAGCTTATTTCCGTATACTTTTCCATCCTGACAAGTGCAGCAATTCAGTGTGACATCACTGTCAGAAAAAGTTTCCACTGTTGAGATTTTTTTCATCTTAAATGTTGTGTTATTTTTTCAAAGTTTTTGTGATAGTCAATTTGTCAAGTATAGTTTAGTTGTGAAGTTAAGTCTTTTATTGTCAAGTCTTGACAACTTTATAAGCTCAATGTCATTGATACAAATCTTGATACATAACATATATAATTTCGAGCTTCCTGATTTGCTTTATTTTCTCAAAAATGTGTATAACAAATTGATTACAGTAGTACTGCATATCCGGATTTTGATCGTATCAAGTATAATGAATTGCCTCATCCCTGATTCATGTTTCCCAAGGGAAGTATGACATTAGGTATCAGCCATTGTTCAGTGGTAGCACTCTCACCTCTGAATGAGAAGATCAGGTGTTCAGATTCCATTTTGGAGGCAATAACATACAGTTTAGCCTGTTGTTTTGATGCAGTACTAAAGGAGTGCAGCGAAGTGGGAGATGCCATCTTTCTTTGATTTGATGTGATTTATTGTAGTCATATGCACCGAAGTACAGTGAAAAGTTTTTTGTTTTGAGCGCAGTACAGGCAGATCGTAGCAAACACAGGCGTACAGATCAATAGGGTGCTTACAGCGAGGCATACAAGGTTTCAGCTGCACAGGAGGCACACAGAAGATCAACATTAGGTTTGAAATTAGAGAGGTCCATTCAACAGTCTAATAACAGCAGGGAAGAAGCTGTTCTTGAACCTGTTGGTGCACATGTTCAAGCTTCTATATCTTCTGCCTGACAGAACAGGTTGGAAGATAACTCGTATGGACTGTTAAACCAAAGTCCCATCTGCTGTCTCGGGCGCACATAAAAGATCCTGTAGTATTCAGAAAAGAGTGTGTGTCTTTTCAGGAATCTTAATCAACACCATTGATCCTTCAACCAAGAGCATTAATAACATATCATCTGCTCAATTAGCTCATTGCTATATGTAGAACCTTGGCGAGCATAATTTGGTTACGGCATTTCCTACATTGCAGTAGTTCCCTTCACAAGTACGGAATTGCCTGTGATGCACTTTTGGGCATTTTGAGATTGTGAGAGCTGCTACATAAGTGCAGCCCTTTGCTTAGAAGAAAATCATTGCAAGAGATGTACCAGGTATATTCAGAAAGGCAGATTTTATATCATTGAGTTGGAGTGCTAGTCAGCTGGATCACGAATGAGAAACTGTGGAGTAGATGGACTGGTCACTGTGTCAGAGATAAGAAATAAACTGAAGAATTATAATTATTCTCCTTGTATACACTGGGTTTTGGAGAAGTGCGGCTGGACTCTGAATGGACACATCAAAGTGAATCAGAAAATATGTGAACAAAGTTTTTCACATATCATCATAGAATGAAACACTACAGAAGGAGGCCAATGGTAGTACCTACCAATTAATATCTCTTGTTTTAAAAAAAAGAATTCTCATCTCGCCTCTTATTCTTTTGCCTTCACCTATATTCTGCATCCTCTGATTCTTGATGCTTCTGTCTTTTCTTTCATTAATCTATCAAAATACATCATGATTTTAAATACCTCTATCAGATCTCCTTTTCTGCTCGAAAGGGAATCATCTCTTTGAGTCAGTCCTTTAAAGAAATCTTTGGCAATGATTAAAGCGGTCACAAAGCAGGAACAACAGTCAGGAGAAACCAAAAGCATGTTAACATTTCCATCAATCATATTTGTTCAATCTGATTACAAAAATTGTTATTCATAGTAATATTCACCACATTTTAAGAATCAAAGTATTGCACTTTTGCAAGAGCAAGCTATTTGCAACCTATCCAAACTAGAAGTCTTCATGCCAATCTGATGAGTTGAAAGATAATTCCAAAATTCACACAAAGGATATTATAAATCTTGACCAGAAAACACATTCATTCATGAAGGAAAGGTGTTCTGAGTGCTGAGGTATTCAAATAAATACATTCTCACTAACATCCAATTCCTCCACTGTGCACATTAAAAAAAAATTTTGCTGAGTAGCTAGTATTTTACCCAAGGAATGTGAACATTTCCCCATTTGCTCCTGATAAGAAGAGTTTGAACTAAAGTGCTGATTCTGTATTTTCAGATGTTAGCTGACCTGAAGACAGTATTGGTGACTTAGCATGAGAAAGTAAACGACCAAGCAAGAAAGATTTTCTGAATACTGAAGTGAATTAAACATTTTACATGTTAAAGTGATTGAAGGCGCCGGTGAATAGTTCTTTAAACCTTTTCCTAATAAGAGAGCAAAGGAACTAGTTATGTGATTAGCAGGATGGAAACAGGTCACCAAATCCCAATGTGAAATCTACCTAAAAGACGTTAACTTAAGTATGCAAGTTGCATTAGTATCCTCACTTATCTGCTTGATAAAGCAAAATCATAAGCACTGGTTTTCACCTATCTACTAATATTTGTTGCCATGTATTTATATGTTATGATTATTTTATTAGAGACATTGGAACAGGAGTAGATTATTCACCCCTTCCAGCCTGCTCCACCATTTAATAAGATCATGGTTCTTCTGTGGCCTGATTCCATATGCCTGCCTTGGGCCCATATCCCTTGATAACTTTGTTTAATAAAAATTTGCCTATCTCAGTTTAAATTAAACAATTGAATTAGCATCGCCTGCAGTTTGATGAGGAGAGTTCCAAACCTCCACTACTCTTTGCATGTCAAAGTGCTTTCTAACATCCCTCCTGAAAGATTCAGCCCAAACTCTTAGACCATGCCTTTGGTTCTAGAATCTTCAATCAGTGGAAAAAAAGATTATCTTTATCTACTGTCTTTCCCTGTTACCATCCTGAAGAACTCCATTAGATCACCCCTTAACCCTCTAAACTCCTGAGAAAATAGGCCTGATCCTTGTAAACCTGCATTGAACTCCTTCCAGGACCAAAACATCCATCCTAAGATGTGGTGCCCAGATCTGCTCTCAGTATTCCAAGTGAGGTCTAACTAGGATTTTGTATAATTGCAGCATAAAGTCTTAATCATTGTACTTCAGCCCTTTAGATGTGAAGACCAGCATTCCATTAGCCGCCTTGACTATTTTCTGCATTTGTTCATGCATATTAACAAGCTATATGCCTGACCACCTAAACCTTGTTAGACATACAATGTATTTAACCTTGTACCTTAATTTAAAAAAAAGCCCTGATCTATCCTTTACTTGTCCAAAATCTCAAACCGGCTTATATTAAAATCCATCTGCCACAGCTTTGCCCATTCACTTGATCTATCAGTGTCGTGTTTTATTTTTATGCAGTTGTCAACACTGGCTGCCCAATTTTGTATTGTCAGCAAATTTAGATATTTGACTTTTTATGCCATATCCAAGTTGATAAGGAATATTGTGAATAATTGAAGCTCCAGTACAGATTCCTGCGAGACACTACTAGTCATACCCTGCTAATCAGCAATGTGCTCTCCTACCTTTAGCACCTATGGATGCAAGTCATCAGGTCCTTGGGGACTTGTCACTTTCACTTCCATTAATTCCCCCAATTTTGATGATTTACTTAAGCTAGCTTTGTTTAGACCTGGTCACTGATCCTCTGTTAATTTCTTTGGGACTTTTGGCGAGCTATCCTCCTTTCCTGTGAATGCTGAAGCAAAATGATCATTCAGCGTGTCTTGTCATTTTCCCATGATCATTGACAGTGGTCCCGACTCTCAGCCTTTAGTTGGCCAATAGTGCTCTTAAGCGGGCGCTTCTTCTTTATATAACCATAAAATCTCCTCTTATTGTCTTTATTCCCTTTGCAATTTGCTTTCATAATCCTTTTCGTGGCCCTTTGTTGATTTTTGTATTTGCCCCATTCTTTGCAATCTGTACTGTACTTGCATTTCTATTGGTGTCAAACATCAGATTTGTATTTTATTACTTGGAGAAATGTTGAGTTTTATGACTAGGCTGTGTTCAAGAATTTCAGATGTCAGTTTCTCTGTTTAATTCTGAAATGCCGGTCCTGTACTTCCCACGTTTGTTTTAAATGCCATCATTTATGTTATGACTTACTGAAAACCAATTCAGAATTCGCTCTAAATTAATATTTGCATTTTTTGAATATCTTTTATGCCTGCAGCTAAAGCACAGAATTAAGATTTGCACTAAACTGCTGGCTGTCCAAGCTGTTCTCTTGGTCCCCATATTAACTGATATTATTAACAATTTTCTCTCTATAATAACTGTCCCCACCATTTTAAACCTTGTGTGTCACATTTTTTCCTCAAGAAACTGTTGTAAACTGCCACATGTCCAATAATTTTAGGACTTAAGCACCTTCTCCCATGTCCTTACCCCACCACCGCACACTAGGCCATGTCATCAAATGGGCAGCTATCACAACAATCCCATTATCAGCTACAAATGTTCCCAATTAGCAGCTATTGATTCCCCCAAGCTGACGTTTACTCATTACTTTGTCCGTCCAACTGTTGTTTTCTTTTCTCTGAGCTTCATCTCCATTTACTGTCTCCACCACCCACCCCATCTTCAGCATAAATACCAATCTTTTCCTAGCTACAGTCAGTTGTGATGAAGGATCGTTAGACCTGAAACGTAAACTCTGCTTTCTCTCTACAGGTACTGCCAGGCCTGCTGCGTTTTCCAGACAATTTCTGTGTTTGGTTCTGTCCCTTTTACTGGCCTGTCTTGGGTTGCATCAGGCTGTATAAAACCTCAACATTCTATTTGAGCTAAGCTTCTGACTCCAGAATCATCTGTTCATCTTTACATTGTCTGTATACACCTGTGGCTGAAACCTGCGGAGTCAGCTGTTCCAGTGCTCTTGTTATGATCCAAACTGATGGTAATACATCAGATCCCAGAATGAAACCTGGCTTGATAGACAATATGTTTAATTTTTGTAGTTGGTTAACACAGCGCCTCATGTTCACAGGAGATTTTCAGTGTTCTTTTACAACAAAACATAAATTCATTACTCAAAAAGAACAAACAATACTGTGTATGTGTTAGACAGTTAGAAAGATCTTACCACATTTAACAAAATAAAATTTCAATCTGTTCCCAAATACTATCATTTTACAGATACTCATTTCCACAGAAATTTTATCCTATCTCAGTTCTTTCCGTCTTTATAGTGATTCCTCCCAGTTTCTTTTCCTTCAATTCTTCTCCGAGTCCATTATGAACTTTTCACAATTTTAATCACTCATACCTTTTCAGTTCAAATAATTTGGTTTCTGTCCAAAATCTTCTGGCATGGAAGCTTTACTAAGTGAAACACTTTGGCAGTAGTAACATGTTCCCTACTAATAAAAACTTGCCCCACTTCTGAACTGAACTGTTGATTCTTCTGAACTGAGACTTTGAACTTTCTGTTCTGAAATCGAAACTAAACTAATGACTTTCTGGTCATAGAATCCTACAGCAAGGAAACAGACCTTTCGGTCCAACTCATCCATGCTGACCAGATATCCCAATCCGACCGAGTCCTGTTTGCTAGCATTTGGCCCCTATCCCTCTAAACCCTTCCTATTCATATACCAATATAGAGGCGTTTTAAATGTTGTAAATGTACTCGCCTCCACCACTTTCTCTGAAAGCTTGTTTCATACATGCACCCTCTCAAGTTTGACAACATTCTTCCTATAGAAGGGTAACCAAAATTGTATGCAGTATTGGAGCTTCTCACACCGCGTAAGGGCATTTCCACCCCTCATTGTCGGACTGACTGGACGTTGGTGTGGATATTGTGGAATACCATTTATATAAAAGCTGCTCCTTCACTCACCATCCGCTTATGTGGTCTTTGCAACTGTTAACATTATAGGGGTTCTTCCAGAAACTTGACTGCAGTCACATGCTTTCTTGAAATTGATGCCCTTAGGTCACTGTTCCAAATGACTTTGACCTTTTCTTTTCAAAATAAAATCTCCTCGGAACTGACTGAAATAGATCTGCCTTGATTTTAAAATCTAAATCACAAAATTACTTGCATCTTTCACCATATTATCCTGACCAACCTCTGTAAAGTTCAGCTAGTTCATACTGCAACTGCTCATATCCTGAACTGCACCAAGCTCCATTCAGCCATCGGCCCTGTGCTCACTGACTTAATTGACTCCCAGGTAAGCAATACCCTTACTTTTAAAACTTTCATTTGTGTTCTTCTCCCATTTTATTTACATCCTCCAGCCTTAAAATGTATCATGTTTGTTTGTTTCTGATCTCATTGTGTACTTGATTGCCTTCTTTCCTCTGCCAGTTGTGCCTTTGCTGTCTAAGCCCAAAGCTTTGGAATCCTTTACTTAGGTTTCTCCACATATTGGCCTTGCTAAGGTCCTCTTCACTATTTGACCAACTTCTGGTCACCTATTCTAATATCTCCTCATGTTTCTGAGTTAAAAGATCCTCTAAATTTTACCCCATGCAAGTTGGCCCTTAAGGTTTATTTTCATACATTTATAACACAATTCACCTACCAAATTGCACAACTTTCTGAGTATCAAAGTAACATTGTTTGGTTTATTTGCTCAAAAACATTTGTTATCAGAATTTTTCAGTGAAAAAAATACTCCAGCATCCAATGTGGAGTTCAAGGATTTTAATACACAAATGTTTATTATTTATTGACCCTTTGAAAGTTTCCCTCCTATTTATTTAGGTAATTACAAATGTTCAAATTGTTCTGCCCTCCTTTCAGACATGGATTTGTAGTTCTTGCTGAAACTGTCAGTGAACTAGCTTTTCTCAAGGTTTTTCTCCCCATCAAGTCTCCACTTATCAGCATCCGTATATTGTGTTGCCCAAGTTTGCAGCTGTTTGACTGAGACTCCAATTGCTGAATCAAATACTGAATTGCGTTGTAGGTAGCCTCACTGAAACAGAAAAAAAACTTATCATTTCTCTTTCCCAGAACAAAATATCCTCATGCCAAAGGATATGATTCACATTGAATTTTTATTGAAGTATTAAACTCTTATGAACTGAAAACAGCTGTATCGATGTATTTGAATCTTGTAAGTACAGATTTGTTTTCAGAATGTTTAAATTTTTAATTTCTTTTAAATTACGTTTTCAGTTATCCATATTAACCCTCCTGAAGGTGAATTTTGGCAGCAGCAGCAACAATACTCAGGAACGAGTAAAGTAAATAGGCAGCTTTGTGTTGTTGGTTTGTATCTAGCAAGTCTCAGAAAAGCAATGATAGGGTTTGATTGTGTGATTTTTTTTTACATGCTGTTCACCCTTTATGAATACTTCTTCATTAGTCTATTGGATATTTGCTCACAACAGTTAGATGTTATTTGAGCTGAAGATTATTTTAGCTTGGCATGTGATATTTGGAGACTCATTTTCAGGTATTATCAATGACGACAGACCAATTTCAAAACTAATCAAGTGATTGTTTTATAAAGGTGGTACTAAGTGCCAAAAAAATCATGCATTTATTCATCAATCTTAGGATGCAATCCTGAGAATTTGAATAATTTTTAATGCCTAACCCCCAAAGTTAAGCATTTTCAACTGAGAAATTTACAGTGGGATGTCAAATAAAGGTTCTGCATTTTACACCATTATCTCACAACACTAACGTATTGACTGTGAGTAAGATTGTGTTGTAGTGTGAGCTCAATTCCACTTTGGAACTGAATTAGCATTAATTAATGTCAGCAGACAAAAAAATAAAATTATCATATCAGTCTGCCTGAATTTAAGCCTCAGACTCATCAGTGAACAGCCAATGCCAATCCACTACACCATTGGACTGGTAGTTTATAAGACTGTTTTTACTTTGCTGAAGGTATATACAGTCCTTGTAGTATTTCTGAAATTTGCTAAATTACCATCAGAAAAGGGCATCTGTAGTGCAATTTGGTTATATCAAGAGTAAATTCAAGTATTTGTTGAAACCTGAATCTTTTGACAGTAAACATTCAGGTTATTCTGATTTCATTTGTCTCCTAGATTAAATCATTACTGTTTTTTCAATGAGATCATAATACACCTTAAACCATTTGCTTTTCCCTAATTTATAAACAGGACAACAGCTTTCTCCTTTGTGAATAATTTCCTGACTACCACGCCTTTTTGTAATCCCATTTAATTAGTCTAGCTGTTACTGAAGCATATACCTCAATATCCATATCAAGCTTGTGATTGTTGGAATAAAGAACCAGTAATAACTTTACATATCAAAAGATCATGAGTTCAGAGTGTGCACAATAAACCGGTACAGGTATTTCTCTTATAACGAGATAGTTGCATTCTTATGTGACCTCGCACTGTAGAAAATTGCGCTATAGGGAAATCGCTATTCCTGTACAGCAGACAATTCATGTTATCGAAACAATATCCACTATTCATCAAGTGCATTACAGCCAATTCGCGTAAATGAAACACATGTTATAGCGGAACTACCTGTATTGCATTGTACTGTACATGTACTTTTTGGAGGGTTTTGTGAAGTAATTGAACGTCCACTAGTAATGTTTTATTTTTAGTCAAACTATTATTTAGTCTCTGTTTCCTTAGAGTTTCTTTTACTTAATGCAATGTGATATTTTTCACCATTACTCAGCCACATAGCCTTCCAAATTCCGAAGTGGAATGCTTTCCCTCAAAATATTAAGATTCTCAAAGCCTATTGATCTCTTTTAAGAATGTCCATTGACTTTTTTCATTAATTCTCTGTAACTATGCTTATTCTCCAATCTACAAATGTTAGAATCTCTTGTTTATCTAATTCATGTTGAAAACATTGGCTAACTCTATTTTGCAAACAACTTCCTTTCTCATCACCACCAACACCCCTCCCCCACCCCAAATCCCCAACCTTCCTGTTTCTAATAGACTTCTACAAATTGTGGCCAATTCTTCATCTCTGATTCTTTTTTTCCCTTATACTCTCTCCTGTTCTGCATCTCATCCAGTGTCTTGGAGAATGTGTAGGCTTTTGAGGTCTAAAGCCACAAAACTCCAGACTGGTGGTTTTGTGTTTTGCCTTGGACAAGTGCTGAAGTTAAGGGATGGCCTGAAAGGTTGACTGCAGAGCTGCTGTTATGTTACTTTATGTCCTTAGCAACCAGAAGATAAATAATTGATCAGATTTTTTGAAATTAGAGTAACAGTGAAACCACCAGCATTTATCAGCACTACTTCGTAAAACAGACATAAATTTCCAGCAATAAAATAAAACGTAGATGTTGCTGTTAGTGATTCTCACTCCTCCAAAGTGTGTATTGTAGAGGGCTTCACTTACTGAAAATCTTTAGAAATCACTGTGACTCACTCTTGCTTTTAAAGAAAAATTACTCTGTTTAATGAAGTGTAATTGGATTCTTCACAACACACATGCATAATTTCTTTCGGATTAAATTTGTGAAATTTCAACGTTCTTCATTCCTTTTTAAAAGTTCCATATTCCTTTAAATTTTTGTTTCTATCTAAAATACATCGTGTAAATCTGTAAAACCATAAGAAATGAATGATAAACTTGCTTGTTTCCTGGCTTGCTGTCTATGAGAATTCCTCAGTGTGATTGACTGCTTGGTCTGCTTGCTGACATCATTGTTTGCACAGCAGGGATCCCCCTAGCTGTTACCAGAATGAAAATAATTTTAGACAAGATGAATTTCGCACCGCAGAGCTCGCCAGATCTTTGCAGGCAGCTTTAATCGAGGTCAGTGCTGAACATCATCACTTGGCTGCCTGTTATGATTATGACAGGCCAATCATCTGAAATTTGCAACTTATTTTGTTCCTGTATGTAAATCAGATAACTAAAAATAGAAAGACACCACAATCTTTCAAATATGTGTGAATATTGTTAGTTCTTAACAGTCATGTTTTTTAACCACACCCTCAACCACTTTATAGTGATAAATGAGTAGAAGTCTTAAAAATCACATTCCAACTCCACAAAAACTATTATGGACTAATCCCATGTACCCTGATGACCAGTACTTTGGTCTTTTGAGGTTGGTTGGCTCGCCAAACTGGTTTCTTGTTTCGCAGACGTTTCGTTACCATGCTTGGTAACATACTCAGTGCAGCCTCTGATAAAGCGTCGGTGTGTTTTCCCGCCTGGTTTTTAAACTCTGGGGTCCATTGAGGAGATGGATTGCCTCACTTCCGGTTTTCCTTTGTAGTGGAATGTATATGGGGTCGAGTTCAGTATGTTTATTAATAGCATGCTTCGTGGAGTGCCAGACTTCTAGGAATTCTCGTGCCTGTCTCTGCCTAGCTTGTCCCAGGATTTTGGTGTTGTCCCAGTCGAAATGGTGATTCTCCTTGTCCATGTGGATTGAGATGAGTGAGTACTGGTCGAGTCTTTTTGTAGCCAGTTGTGTTCGTATACTCTTGTTGTTAGTTTCCTTCCTGTTTGTCCGATGTAGTGTTTCTCACAGTCACTGCAGGGGATCTTGTAGATGACGTTGGTCATGTCCATGGCGGGGAGTGGGTCCTTAGTTCGGGTGAGCAGTTGTCGTAGGGTTGACGTGGGCTTGTGTGCCACTCTGATGCCCAGCGGTCGTAGGAGTCTTGTGGTGAGTTGCGACGTGTTCCTGTTGTAGGGTAGTGTGATGGGCGTGTAGTATCTTTCTGATGTTGTTCACGTAGGCATCTTCTGACTCAGTTTTTTGGATATCCATTATCCTTGAAAACCTGGAAGAGTTATTCTTCCTCCTCTTGGCTTAGTTCCGTGTTGCTGCAGTGTGTTGTTGCCCTTTTAAATAGTGTTCGCACGCAGCTTCGTTTGTGTGTGCTGGGATGGTTACTGTTGAAGTTCAGTACCTGGTCTGTGTGTGTGGCTTTTCGGTGTACTTTCGTATGCAGTTCCCCATTTGTCTTGTGCTCTACCATGATGTCCAGGAATGGGAGCTGTTTGTTCTTCTCCTCCTCTCTGGTGAATTTTATTCCGGTGAGGGTGTTGTTTATAATTTTGTGTGTCTCCTCTAATTTGGTCCATTTAATGATGACAAAGGTGTTGTCCACGTAGCGTATCCGTAGTTTTGGCTGGATTTGTGGGAGGGCCGTCCTTTCTAGTCTTTGCATCACTGCTTCTGCTATGAGTCCAGAGATGGGTGATCCCGTGGGTGTCCTGTTGATTTGCTCGTATGTTTGGCTGTTGAAAGTGAAGTGGGTGGTGAGGCACAGGTCCAATAGTTTGAGCATATTGTGCTTAGAGATGGTTTCACTGGGATCATGCTCTTGTTCCAGTAGTGTTGTCATTGTTTCCCTTGCTAGTGGTATGTCTATTGATGTAAATAGGGCAGTGACATCAAACTTTGGTCTGCAAAGTCATTTTGGTACACTGTAATTAACTATTCACTTTCAATGCTGACACTGAGTCAGGTTTTGTCAGAGAAAGACATTGTATCCACTGCTTGAACAGCTAACATACTATAAAAAGAATAAAGATGCTACCTGCTCAGAAAGTATTACTTTTACACAATTAAACAATTATATTAATTATAAATTTTCATCTCATACTTTGTATAATTTAAGTTGTGAGCACACACAAAGATCCTGCAAAGGGAAAAGACCAGTTAAGTGATTGAGCATGGACATGGCTGATGTAACATCAGGTGGAGAAGTGTGAAATCATCCATTTTGTAGAAAAAATTAAAAACTGGATTTATTTTCTGAATAAAGAATCTCAAACTAGGGCTGACAATTTCAGGATAAAGGGGACAATTTGAGAAGTTTCATCACGAAGGACTATGAATTTTTGAAATTCTCTACCCCAAATGGCTGTAGTTATTTAGTTCATGAGTATGTTTAAGATTAACTCTGAAAGATTTTGGGGCACTTCGGGAATTGAGCAAAATGTGGATTGGATGCGAAAGTGGAGTCAATATAAGAGTTCAGCTATGATCTTACTGTATGGTGGAGCAAGCTCAAAGGGCTGTATGGCCTCTCCAGCTCCCATTTCTCATGTTCATATGCACTGAAGTTGAGAACCAGTAAGTTGCTACTTGTTATTTAATCGAGGAAACTGAGGGATGGAAATTTGTGGCTGATGGAATGCAGAAAAAAAGGTGTCTCTGAAAACATAAGTTGAGTTCTGCATTGTGGTGCCTCCTAGTTCGTAACAGAAAACGTCATGAGCGTGCTTCAGTAAGTTTCTTGAGTATTTTTTTAACTGTTGTCCTTGACATCACAAATGGATTTTAATGGTGCTATGACCCACTGGGGTAGTATGCTGTAAATCAAGCCCCGCTATTCTTGGAGTGGTACCAGATTTTAAAAGTTTTTTTTTTAAAGGGACACACAATACCCCAATTTACTTGACTTTCAGACCAGTCTTGACCGAAAGCATGGTTCAGGTTGCTATACTAAACAAGGATTGTTAATTATTGTAAGTAATTGTACTATAGCTGTGAGTTAATAGATGTAAACTATTGGCATCTAACACAATTAACTAAAACTCTAACCCCTTATAAACTCTCCCTTAGACACACAAAAGAGGGAAAATAGACTTATTGGCAGAGGTAGAGTAAAACTGGAAAGTCAGTTTCATAGTCTTTGCTTCCCGATTCCAATGTTGAAGTGATCCTTCTTCGGCTAGCTAGGCCCTCTGTGACTTTCTTCTGTGATCTTCCACTACTTCATAAGAAGTATATTTCTTTGAAAAATGTCTCTGATCTATAAATTCAAAAGTCTTGATAACTGCTGCAGGAAAGGTAATTAGTTTTCTTTAAATTTAAACTGAGTTTCTTTTTCTGCAGCAAACAGGCAGCTTCAGCTGGCAGAACAGCATCACACCCTTCTGTGTCTTTTCCTTTGTGTGTTTGTGTTTCTGTCACTTGTTTCCAGTTCCAACCTGCTCAGTTAGCTGAGAACCAATAAGCTTCACTTGTAAACAGCAACTCCGTTCCTGATCATCTGCAACATTGCAGGAAACTATAGCCACAGAATGGAGTACACGATAGATGTAAAATTCCTTGCTGTGAAATTCTGCTTCCGTCCTCTTTCTTTATAGTTCACAATTTTAAAATTTTAAAAATAATAAGTCAGGATTCTTAAATATTATACTGTCAGCTTTTGATGTGATTACCCCTCCAACATCAACCACAGCTCGAAGATTTAGCATAAGTTCAGATTCACATGAAAAGTCCTGAAGTTGTGATCTGTTATTGCATTAAAAACACTAGCCCAAAACAATCAAGCATTGAAATCTGGTGAGAACTTTTCTTTTTCCTTTCCTGCATTGTTGTTGAAAATCCCATAAAATATTGCACCTTGATTAATCAGGTGCACTTGGGTTTTTATAAGTAATCTGAGTAATAGCTATTTCTAAACATAGGCTTGAATCCTAAACACGCAGTTTTGTTGTGGAATGGTCGTAAATATAACCAATAACAAGAATAACTTGGATTTTTTGAAGTATGTTATTTAAAGCTCTCTTTCCCCCATGTTTTAGCATGATCTTCATTCCTTGTGCATGCGCCAATCTTTGCTTTACGGAAATAATTTTAGAAGTAATTTTATTTCAAATCTATTTATTTCCTAATGTCCATAAAAATTTTTTAATGTTTGCAATTGGTTGCAAGGTAGACAGTGAATACCCTTGCCTCACCACCTATAAGACCAGGCCAAAGCTTTCTGGAGCTTTTATGTGGTTTATATACTTGGTATTACTTATATACTATTTGTCACTTTATCAGTGCTGTATTCAATTGTTTTCTAAAGTCATGTTCCATTCTTTCATTGGAACACAACATAAAGGGATCTACCAATGCAAGTTTGCACATTTCAACAGATACTTCATTATTTAACTGTTTGTGTGTGTCCCAAATCATCATTTCCCAAAATCTCAAAGTCATGGAACTCCTTACCTTCCTCAGACTTGCTTTCCAAGCTTTTAAAATGCGAGTTTATCATCGCCTAAAACACTTCTTCCTGATCTAACTGACCTTTTCTCCTGCTACATACAACCTTGGTTGCCCAGTTTATAAAAAGACCAAACTTTTTGAATTAAATAATTTAAAATGTATTTTTCTTTAGGTGGTTCCCTGTGGAAAGCTGGGCATGTTCAGAGCCCTTGATTGGCATTGAAGAACAGTCTCATGACTGATGCTGTTGCTTGGTTGATATAAACAGTGAATATAAAAGTCAGGGAAATATAAAAATAGTACTTTTTTTTCAAAAGACAAATTATCTTCAGGAAATGTACATTTTTTTATAGTTCCATTTAACATTTCTGGATGAGTTTTGAATCTTGTACTCGGAATCTGATGTGAAATTAAGTGAGAAAAGGATAATACGTCCGAACAGATAGTCAGTATTCTATTATTGAATACCTGTTGGACAAAGATTTAGAAAGGAAATTGGATTATTTTACTATACATGAACCCAATGCCATATGCTCTTGAACATACTCTCCCACTGCAATGGCTGTTAACACTTCATTAGGGCTTGTGAGCTGATGAAATTAATTAGATGTTTACAGCATTCTAATGACTTGGAGGGCCACATTCCATGCAGGATGTGGGCATCTGTGGTATGCCTATTAATGTTTTCACAGGAGCATGATTTATTCTATACATCAACTCTTTGTTTTTCATTAGCAGCTACTTGATTGAGGGCATAAGATGCATTGTTGAAGGAAAGAATGGCATTGTAATGTAAAATGAACAGGCAGTAAAATTGGCAGTTACTAATTGAAAATAATGTAGTATAGGATTGAATGAATTTGTACAAGCAAAAAGCTCCTTCCTCGTTCGTTACGCATCTTCCACTTTTTTCATATCTGAATAATTTTGGTAAAATATCTTTAATTTGAGCAAAGGTAGATTTTCATTATAAAATACTGATTGCATTTTAGTCATTTGAACCGAGGAGAGTTGTGGCATGGCTGACATTCCACGTATGGAGTGTGTGCAGCGTATAAAGTGGTGCAACATAGAATAAATTAATTGTGTCTCTCACATAATTAACAAATGTCTCTCATTAGCATTAGAAGCAAATATGTGGTGTAATTTTACACCACTCCTAATGGGTGTAGAAATGTATAGTTCTATCTCACTACCTTTCAACAGCGAAGTGTGAATTCTTGCATTAATTATTGGTCAGTTCCATTTTACAAAGTATAATTTTTTTAAGAAGGAGTACTACACTATCTGCTAACATTTTAGCAATAGTTAAAGACAGCTGAAGTGAATAGTGTGTCTTTTACCTAAGTTGAAGGGTCTGTGCAGAATAACATTCCCTCACTGCCAAATGTTTAATTTGTTTGTCACAAAATGATCATGTTATTTTCGGTAAGAATTTTTATTTTGGCTTGCATAATCTTGCATTGTCTTAGTTTTAATCAAATTATTTCTTCAGTTGCTTGTACTTCAGTAGCTGATTTAGGTAATAGTAGTTGTATAGTGTGTTGTTTGCAAAGTAGTCCAGTTTAAGTTGCAGCTTTTGATGTAACCCAGGCAAAGGGAGTTGGTTGCTAAAGTTGTGCCAGCCATTTACCAGAAATGAATATTATGGCCAAATATACATAATGACTTAACATTCTCAATTCATGTTCACAAACCAAATGGCTGATATATATGAATGGTTAATATATTGAATACTTATTTCAAGATGCTTGTGGGTTTATTCTGACATTGGTAGGATTACAAATTTAAAAACTATGGAGCTTGTATTTTTGTGTATTAGTTTTTTTTCTTTAAACTGGGTATAATCTGGTTCAGAGGGACAGTTGAGTAACATTATGCACCTCTTGCTTGATAAAAGAAACTAACACGCTGTACAAAGCACGTTCTGATGGCCAGTTGATAAGAATTACTGCTGGGCATAGTCTGAAGAATATGGAGGATTGCAGTAATGTATCATGTATTCAGACATACTTCCTATTATGCTGAGTGAGAAATGAATTTTTTGCACATTTTCATCTCATAATTAAGAGCACTGAAACCTGCAATTCACAGACCTGCCTCAGTGGAATTTCTTTACATATATTTAGGAAAAGTAGGAGGAGATAAATCATACTTTGTCGAGAAACTTGATCCAATGTCAAAGTAACACAGAATAGTTGTGAATAAATTCATTGCTCATTATTATACATCCACAGAGGTAATACTGTCACCTCAGGATAAACTGTTTCTTGTGGCAATAATGTGTACATCAAAGCACTGATTTTCTAGACGGTGTTTTATATGAGGATTATCCATTATTATTGAGATTCGAGAATATCCGGGAAAAATGTTAATGGTTGTATGAAGGAGTTGCCATATTATTTCCTAAGTAGTTAGTGGTATGAAATAGCTATGAATGCATTCTTAAATCCATTGACAAGCACAAAAGAAAGCAGGAAAACAGCATCATGCATGAGTTTTTTGCCATACGCTACATCAAATCAAGTTAATTTTGTGTAGCCTAATTCGAATCTGTGTTGAATAATTCCATTATGTTTTCCTTGAATGATGCTTAAGTTGTTGCAGAGTTGCAGCACATCACATTGGCCAAAGAAACACCAACCTGAATGGTGTGTATACAGATATTAATAGTATTTATGAAGCTTGCACCACAACTAGAGTACACTGAGGTTGCTAGCATTTAATCAATATGTATAATTGGGTGAACAAATTCAATGTTTTTTGACTGTGCAAAATGTATTCGTAGGTCAAGGTTAGCAGGCTGTAACAACATGACAAACTAAATCATCATAAGGAGGAATAGGTAAAAGCCTAGCAATTGTCATTGACAGTTAATTTCAATGTCCACACAATGGCTGGGATTTTATTGGGCCAATGTGATCTTGCCAACATGATCAAGGAACCAGCAGGGAATATCTATCTGTTCTGTTGGGGAGCTCCAAAGAAACACTTGGTTGTCCACAGTCAGTCCTTCCCTGGGTCTGACGTCTCTGGTGGCAAAGGTCCTGTTTACAGAATTGTAGCTTGTCAGTGTCACTCTGTCAGCAAAAGTCGTGGCTGCTGGCAGCACTGCATCCAGAATTGCAAAGGAGCCCCAA
Organism: Rhincodon typus; assembly: GCF_021869965.1. Lineage (NCBI taxonomy): Eukaryota > Metazoa > Chordata > Chondrichthyes > Orectolobiformes > Rhincodontidae > Rhincodon > Rhincodon typus. The sequence continues at coordinate 13,450,655 of NC_063340.1, forward strand.
GCCACTGGCAAGTGAATATGAGACGGGATCACAGAAGAGTGGGTTTAGGAACATTTCTAAGATGAGAGCAGGGGTTTGGTTTTCAATAACAACTCCCTGTCAAAGCTCAATCCCACAACTGGGCACAGGATGCCCACTCCAATCCCTCACCCCCAAGAGGCCGCTGGCAAGTCTATCAGGTTTTTCCAGGCAGGCATGCCAGGGGCATTGGGAACCTACAAGACCAGAGTCACTCCTAAATTGTCAGGAATTTGAGGATAATGAGTGTCAGTTGATCTATTAATGAGACAAATTTGCCAACCTGTCACTGGCCAGCAATCCTGCTTCAGTACCTTCCAGACTACAACCTAATTGTGGGAGTTTGACAGGAGACTAATGCAGGGCCTGTTCCACAATTAAGTCGTCTGGTTGTCATATTGTTTGGTGCAAACGACTGCTAAAATCCAGCCTGCTATAACCAAATATCTTTTTATATGAATAAAATGCTCTTTAAAAATGGGCTAAGCGTTAGAATACAAATCAGTAGAAGTACCAATAGTGAAGCGTTAGAATGGACAGGCTTGTTTACACTTCAAAAAGTGCTGCCAGTTTTAGCCACAATCCAAATTTTTCAGAAGGTTATGGAGAAAAGTAGATGGTAATAAATTAATCCAGGCAAAATAAATGACCGTGATACAAATGGGATAAAACATCTAATTAAATGATAAATATGCATTACCCAGAATCTTCCTTTAAAGAACACATGCCTTAAAATGGTACTACTGTAAAAGGCTTGGGTTGTTAACAGATTTTATCCATCTAATGTACAGTTCTATTTAATTACCAGTGTTAAAAATATTTCAACATAGTTAAACTTCACCCACTTAGCCTCAATTTGCATAAGTAATTTGCATTTTTACTGCTATTTTGCCACTGTATGTAGTTCACTCCTGTTTATCTGCAAATGTGAAGCTTGGCCATCTGGTGTTTCAGAGGAGCAGAAAGCACTGATGTTGAAGTCTAGAGTGGTAAAGGCACAAGACCAAGTTTTTTTAGCCGACAAATGAAATTTTTGAAATTATATTTAAAGCTTGTTATGATTAAGGCGAAAATCCCCTCTCAAAATTAATTTTTAATTCAATTTTAAAGAGGTACTTTCTTTCTTTATTTCCAAGTAATCAGTTTAGGTACTTTGGTCGATATTGGAAATATTGACCTCTTCCCTCACCCAAAAAAATCCCAACTTCTTTCTTATTCAGTACAAAATCCTAAAAGAACAAAGGAAAAAAAGAAAATGGGGGACATTCTAACTATTCGCACACAAACTGCGTACTTCTCAAAGTTTCAACGGTTCTGTTTATTGCTATTAAATTGGCCAGAAATCCCCTAGAATTTATGCTTAGAAATGTGATCACGATGAAACATGTCAGCCTGAGATATTTGATGACAGTGGAATAGTTAATTCCATTTTGAGGGCAAAATTTTTTAGCCAATAATTAAAAGAAGCATTGTTATAGCTTGCTTACAAAGAATATATGTTATGTTTTCAAAAATTGGTTAACTAAAGAAAGAAATAATTTAGGCATGACCCATTGTCATACACCTTTTGCCATTCTGGCTGAAATCAACTAATTCCATGCAGACTGACGATCAAAGCTGCAATTGTTCTCATCTCCAAGGCTTAGTATAAATCTGGTCGTTGTATAACATAGAAGCCTTGCTGAGTCCCAAATAAAATTTAAATCAATATTTATCATTCATTTGCACATATCACAAGCAGGAGGTGCCGATCAGTCTCAGACTTTTTAAAAGACTCATCTACGTGTGAGGCAGTAATAATAAGAACAGTCCTTTCCAAATAAGATCTGCAGACTTAAGGCAAATTAATAAGAATGAATAAGCAACATATAAATAGAGAGGATTAGATTGCTTGAGTTTCAGGAGTTGGAAAGACCACATCATGCCCTTGGGCTGTTTACGCACCCATGGTGATCCAACAGAAATACTGTACAGGGGTGTTTTAGCTATTTTTGATGGCATTGTTATTATTCATTTGTTCTAGCTGATAGCAGTGCTGAGCATGGGAGCTACTATCCAGCTAACACTTGTGACCAGTTTGCATCCAATTAGTAAATAGGTTGCAGGGCAAGTGAAGCCATTTTTCAGTGGTGAATTAGCATAAAGATGGCAATTATAAACAACTTTTTAAAATCTAGCTAAATAAATAATATTATGATGCAGTAGCATTAAGCCTTTATCATGGCCGTGATAATCATGCATTCATTATAGGACAATACCTAGCATGACAGTTATGCAATGATCTACAGTCCTGGTGGAATGATTTTGAAATCATCTTCAGAAATTTTGATATTTAAGCGATCTTCCTGAAATGTATATTCCAGTAATCTTTTGTTGACCTGATTTACTTCTGCTTAGCCATCATTTACGTGGTTCTGGGCTCTTATTATTTATGCTGTAATAATTAGGAAATGTAAACACGCATGAAGATTTGATTACAATGAATTTTATACTGTATTCTGTGTTTTGGCAAAAACATAAAAGTTAAAGTGCACTTAAGGTTTGGCCTGATGCAGCTTCAAAAGATAAGAATGTGCATAGATAACTGAAGGACCTCACATCAGTTTCAAGTTTAGTACATATTGAATTGCTAAAGTACAGGTGCTGATAAATTATAAGCAAACAAAAAAAAATTACTTTCTCTCTCTGTCATGTACCTCCTATTCCATTCTGTACTGTGATGAAATAAGTCATGGCTCTTTACATTGTTCTCTGTTACCTGCTCCAACATTCTCCTCCTCCTTTTCTTCCTGATTCAGTCTTGCTCTCTTTCCTCTATTCTTTCCCTCCCCCTCATCTAGATTTGGTTGTCCCAGCTGCTAATCTCCTTGACTTGAGCATTTTGATTCCCCTTGTGCAATGCAATGGTACATCAACTAGTAAATTGAAAATGGTACATGGTTACAGTATTGTAATGGTGTTGCACCTGTAGATTAAACTATTACAGTAACATTATGTGACTCATTAAGTCAAATGGCACCCCACCTTGTGTGATCATCAATCAAGTAACCCTGATGGTTCCTAATTATATTCACTGGCAGGCTCTGCAGCAAAGCATGCCTTGGACATATTGATATAAATGAGTGAAAATAAGTTCACTTTTCTTTCCCATAAAAGAACAACGTGAAAATAAGTTCACTTCACTTTTCTTTCCCATAAAAGAACAACACAAATTTTAAAGGGCAGAGTAAAACAGGGCACCCAAACTCTTAAAGCCTGCAAAGCAAAACTACTGTCACTTGAGAAGTTTGTAACGTTTTGAAAAAAATAAAAGACATGCATTTCAGAAGTGCTTTTAATGTCCTCAGAACATCCTGAGTGTACACTTTTGAAGTGTAGTCAGTGTTGTAGAAAATACAGCAGTCAATATACACACAGCATTGTGACAATAAGCTGATCAAAAATCCCATCACCAGTCAGTTGTTAGTATACTACACATTCTTTCTCGCTTGTGCTTGTGCTCGTGCTCTCGCTCTCGCGCGCGCTCTCTTTCACGTTTTATGTTTCGTGCCCCCACTTCCATCATATGAACACTCAAATGAATTTACTCCACTGAGCTTTCCACTGCATTGCTCTACCATCAAACAGTGTGTATATAATTCTCACAATAAGCACTAACCACTTGAAGCAAAAAACCAATGAGATCCACCCCACCCGACATTGAGTATGTCACCATTAAGTCAAATTAGGATGATGATTGTCATTATATTTGGCCTCCCTATCCTCCTGAGATGTGAAAGAAACCTCCGATCTGTTACCATAGCTCTCCTCCCTCACCCCCCCACACTAATGCAGGGAAATATAGTGATCTGATGAAGAGTCTTCTAGACCCAAAACATTAGCTTGCACTCTCCCCATGGATACTGCCTGACCCACTGTGATTTCCAGCATTTTTTTGTTTTAAGTACAGATTCCAGCAGCTGCACTAATTTGCTCCTACATCTCGCCTGAAAATGTCTTCCCAACTCCCAACCGGATGTCACTTAGCAGTTGAGCTAAGCTCTGTTATCCTCATTCTCTCTTTTGCCGTCCTTTTTTCTCCCTTTCAACTCCATAGTCCCCACCATTTTACCCATGAAACATTGCTGTTTATTATATTTTTTTCATGTTCTTAACACAACAGCCTAAACAGATGGAAGCATGCTAATCTGCAGGGATGCAACAACAATTTCAAGCATGGGATCAAACAGTACGAGGAGTTATAGTATTAGGCCGTGCTCTTGATTCTAGGTCTTTGGGGATTATTACATTTTCTTGCCTGACTTTCTGGCTTCCATTGGAGTTTCCACCAAGTGGTGATGCAGATTAATATTTCTGATACTCAACAAACTATTGTTTTAACAAGGTTTTATGAAGTTTTATTGCCCATGCAATCAATTTCACAATGATAAGCTAGTTTTTCTAGACCTTTGAAATGCAAATTGTCTATCAACCACCCAAAACAATATTAGATTTCAGGATTTTCTAGGCATCTTTACTACTTTGCATTGCACTGTACAAATGCCATGAAATGTGTTAGATGATATATTTTTCACATTTGTATACTATTATGGTACATTAGTGTAGGCTGGCCTATTTTGTGTCTCCATTGGGAAATCCCAAAAGTAGCAAGGGAGAGCAGAGATCTGGTACTGTGGCTCTTAAAGAACTTCCTTCTTGATCAGTTCAAGTTAGGCCTGGGAGCCAACATTATTCGAGCAGAAACCAAATCCAGGGTTTCAAACAATATTCCAAGTTGCTATTTTTCCTGAGCAGTCTGAATCTCTGACAATTTTAAGTCTTGAGTCCACAAGCTTTATCGGAACTATAACTGTGACAGCTGTAGACCAATTCACAAACTAACAAACTACAACTTGCAATACGTACCACTTGTCACATTTATTTTTGACAGAAAGGCTAGCCTTTCACAGAACTTGTCAAGACCTCCTGTTTGTTAGTCTGCCTCCACCACTTCTGTCTGTTAATAACATTACATCTGCCTTAAAAACAAACAAGAAAGAAAACATTGGGTTAGGGCAACGAGAATAACTGTTTATTTATGTTGTTCAAGATAAGTGAAGTAAAGTGTATGCTTTAATCTTTCCTGAATGAGATTTTTTTTGCTTAATAAGTAAAAGTTAGAGTTGCTTCCTTCCTTCACCCTCTGAAATGTACAGACATTAATGCAATTGAGGGAAAGCCTGAAAGAAAAATATATTTCCATAATCTAGCTACGAGAAGGAAAATACTTCATTTTTCAAAAATAGTCGTAAGAAATTGACAGTGTTTTCTCCAGGAATAAGCTTCTACAAGATTCCTTCCAAATAGTTTTAGTAGAGGAAAGTGCTCTGTCAGCTTTCGGGTTGCAAGTTTATTTTACATTTTGTAGTGAAAGGATGAATGAGGCATTGCTGCAGATTCAGTATTGGTTCATTCCATTGATCACAGGACTGAGAATCAATTCCTGTCAGATATAAGCTGTGCTTGAAGTACATTGAAAGAGTCTGTTCAGAATAAATGTGGCATTGGTGCATGCTGTATTAGATGAGCAAATCAGCATTCAAAACTTAAGTTGACCTGCAAGTTGATTCATATGTCCAAGCCTAGTAAAAGTAGCTAACGCACAACATGAGAGTTCTATGTTCAGAGATTCTGTTCCACCTTTTTGTTCTGTATTTGGAATTCTTTGATTTAGGAAACAGACATTTATCTTGTCACACTGTGACCACCTATTCAAATATACACGCTGGCAACACAGGTTAATTTATTCCCAATGGAAGGACATCTCTAAAATATGCTGTTCATTAATTGGAACCCAGGGCTTAACAGGTCACACAGGATTTCTTTGGAGCTTGTAATTAATCAGATGCATAAACTCTGGTTCTTCCCAATTAACTCCTGTGAATATAAAATACATATGGATGTTTCTAGTCACACCAAATTTGTTTGAATTACAGTCTGCAACTCAGTTACTTAACAGCATAATTGAAAAAAGTGTGCCAATCAGTCATATATTGCAACAGGGTTTCTTCATTGCTGTTATCTGAGTATTTCTGATGTTTGATTGTAGGTTAAATTCGTTTGGTGAATTTAAATTCAGAGTACTCTACTCTTGAATGCTACAGTTATTTTACACTTTCAGAAATATGGTGTCTTCCTGCTAGTTGGGCATTTCTCGATTTTTGTTTTTAAACTGTTGCTTTCCCTCGCTCATTCCAATTCTTTGCTGAAAGCTTCAGTTTCTATTAAGCAGGTTCGCAGGTGCTAGCTAACCTCATCCTGAAAGAGTTTTAGATTACTTTTGTTGAGCTGTTCTCTTTTCTGGTGATTTAACAGTGGGCCTCACAAATAGACTTTGCCCCCCTACAATCCAGAATTTATATTTTACCAAAGCAAAAGTGTAGTCCCCAAGGATTAACTTATTTGCAGTAATTGATTGCCAAATTGAATGAATCCTTGCACTATGTTGCCAAACATTCTTTGCAATGACACATATTAAACACAGACCAGAGTTGTAAAGAAACTACTGTTTACTTGTAGTCATCTAAAATTCATCTGGGCATTCAAAAATGAAAATGTCCACCATAGGTTTTTTTTCATATGAGCTCTTTAAAAATAGGATTGTTTCTATTTATTCATTAAAGGAAGAATTGGTCTTTGATCAGAAAAGCTTGATATTTTCTACCTTTAATCATTTTCAGTGTCACTGTATGCTAATGCATTGCAACATAGCACCTTGAGCAGAGCTAAATGCAGGAATCCTTTGTTGGGTTGTAGCAGCCTTAAGTCCTGAATAATTCTTTTCTCCTTCTAGCCCAATTATAGCAAGCCCACTGTTACCTCAACTGTGACAATTTAGTACAAACCAGGGACTGAACCTTGGTCCTTCTGGTCTATATGAAAAATAATAATTTATTCGTCATATGATATGAATAATTCAGAATTATCTGAAATAGAATAAATAATGTTACTGGATTTAATTTATTTACTTTGCAGGATAATTTCTTTTGGAGAGGCAAACATCAATAATTTCCAACATTACAAAGGTTTAGCTCTCATTTAACACATGACTAAGCTAATCCATCTTTAATAGAAGACTCCATTTCAGGAAACATTGTTTCAGATAAATGTATTGCACTGTTTTATCTAGTTACTTACGTTGCAGACAATTTTGCTACGTAGTTGTATCCTATCTACGGAAATCGTGTCTGTTTTAGCTTCAGTCAATATTTAGTCAAGTAATCTCAATCGCAGTCATGTAGAATTTATGATAATGGAGGACCATATGGCTTTATTTACTTTTTGTGCTTTCCTGATTTGTTTTATTGTGTTGCACCAATTTTGAGAGAGCTCAATTTTTAATGAGACTGGAGAAAAACTGTTCCAAGTGCCTTCCTTAATTTTACTGTTTTTTTTCCTCTTTGCTGAGGTAATGTTTATGATGCATTTCTCATTAAGTAGCCTTTTTTTGCAAGGTTGTATGTTAGTGACATCAGTTGCTGTGGCAATGAGGATATGATGTGTCTTTTTCTTTGTGTTAGCCTGTGAACTGCAACGTAAGGAATTAATTGAATTGTAAAGGAATGTTCCATCTGATATTTTAACATTATTTTTGTATAATTCACTTGGATATCTTAAAGAGATAGTTAATTCATATCAAATCTTTAACATTCTTCACATGTGGAATTTATATTTCTAGCGCATCTTGAATCTAGGTCATCCTATATAAGTGTGGAGATTAACTGGTTGGTTATTCCTTTTTATGGTTGTAGTAATCTATCCATCTCTTTTTGAAAAGATAATTATCTTTAATGCTGATGACCAATACTGGAGGACTAGTAAATTGAACCATGTACCTGCAGGACATGAAAAATATCTAGTTTTTTTTATGGTTTTATATAAAATTCAAAGATATCACTATTTAATAATATTTAGCACGATCTCAGTGCAGAACATTAATTTCAAATGATTTGAACCTATTCTGTCAACTTCCACTGATAAACATAATGTTTGTTACAAATCAAAATGCTCAACTTAGCTAGTAATTTGCCATTATTTTGAATTGAAGTGTTAACGAAGTGAATAAGCAGGAACTTTATACAGAAAAATATTGTAGTGGCCACTTAGGGTTAAAGCATACAGTCAGTAAAATCCTAATACATGCAATGAGCTATCATTATTCCTGCTGCCTCCTTCCAAACTTGATGCATGTTGTCACGGTCTGTATTACTGGCTGCCTGCTTGCCTTCATAAGTGTACTGGCTATTGTACTGGATCATTTGGGTCTACGTTAATTTGGAGGCCCTAGTCTTACTGTCTTTGCATACATTATTTAGTGAATGTCTCTGTTTTGTTAGCAGTTGTGTGCTGCGTTGTATGCTTACGTGTTAGTTATGCAGGACCTTTCATTAAACAGCAGGGTGTTATTAGCCATCGCCTGAAAGGGCTTTATATTGTTTTTGCCTTGTTTAAACTGAGCCCAGAAGCTGACTACAGACTATTGGCCAAGCAATGAATTGGCGACTGATGACAGGCCCATAGAGGGCCTGAGGCTCAGGTGGCTCCCGGCCTCAACTTCAGCTCAGCTCTTTCAACAATTTGTCACGCCCAAGCCTGCTCCTGCTGCGCCAGCACGTGCCAGCTTAGTGTCAAAGCGCCTGTTCGCCAGACGGACACACCAGCCCAACAGCCTGCTGTTGACGAGGCCAGTGGCTTGCTGTGGCAATATGGAATAGGGAGGCCTAGCAACAGCCTGTATGTATTTCAGGAAAAGACGACTTATAATGACTTGTGAATGGCATCAGTTGGTCCCTGAAGGATTGACAGAGAAAATGTGCCTCTGCTCTTAGCAAATTAAGCGGGCTATTCATTACCTAGGGTCATCAGAATTTAAGTCAGCATAAAGAAAGGCCAGCAATAAATAAACTCTGGTTCATATTTCAATTCTCGCATTAAATAGTGGGCACACAAAAGAATTTAAATTTAAAATGATATAAATTGCACTATATGCTGATCAACCTTGGACGACAGTTTAAATCATTTGGAGAGATAATTTCTTTTTTTTGTTTGTTCATATTTAAATATTTTTCATAACCTTCCATTGTATGTCCCTAATATTCTGAAAAGCACAAATCCTAAATTTTATAAGTACCCTCCTCACTCACCACTAACCCAACCTCCTCCCTGCCTCCCAGCCAAACCACAGAAATTGTTTTGGAATGTTATTTCACACAAAAGCTGCAGTAAATAGTTTTAAAATATCAGTTAATCCAATTCCTCCATTTTTAGGCATTTTTTAAACACTGTTCTTTTATGTGTTTCCATCTTGGCTTGAGTGCTTCCAAATTGCTACATCAGTTTGACTTTCTGAGGGTGAATTAAAGACAACATCCAGCTTTACAAGGGACCTGGATTCAGTATTTGATTTATAACTGTAATTTCTACTGCCTCTGTAGAGGTGGAAACTTTACACAAAGAAGAAAATAAAAGCTCTCCACAATGTTTCATGAAAAGCAGCTACAAGCAGGGGCCCTATTAGGGCAGCTGGCAGGTTGTTGAACCCTGTCACACTTTTAAGTTATTGGTGACTGTTTTTTGATTACTGTGCCAATTCGATGTTTTATTCTAGTCATAGGAAAGCAATTTAATGGTGTTTTATTGCAGATAATGTAATCAGATTTTTGACAGAGTGTATTTCTTGTATGGTGTTTTATTTTGCTGCTGTAGCTCCTGCTCTTAAATAATATTTTGTGGCAGGTCTGGCATGTGCTGATTATTAACTGTGACACAGATGAAATTGAATACTGTGCAGCAGTACAGTGACGTCTTCCAAAGTGTTTATGTTGAAGTATTCTTAAATGGTTTTGATTGATCCAAAGTTTTACAACACGTTGCAGGGAGAGCTATGTTCAAAATCTAATGGCTGGTCCATTCAGAAGGTTTCTACACCTGGGACTGCTCTGATTGCACAATGACCACATTTAAAAGAAGAAAAATAATAAAGAAGTTTTGACTAGGGTGTTCTATTTCCCTGGGTTTTTTTTAAATGTTAAATTCTGTTGAAGTATGCAATGGCAAGTAGATTGCAATCTTAAAAATTTTAAATGTTATTGGAGCCATCTGTCATAGTATTCTGGAATCTGTTCCTTCAACAGGATTGAATTATTTATTTCCATTTAAATATATGAGAACACATTCTCACAGAGAAACTGCCAATAACTATAACTGCTAATGACTGTATATATTATGTGCATAGAGTTCACCAACAATTTTCTTTTAAATGCAAGTTTAGGATTCTTGATTTCATAGGGCATCTGGAATTCAAGGAAATTTTAAAACTATCAAATTTTGTGTAATAAACATAAGCCACTTTGACAGTTAGAAAACAGGTGGTGATTAGGCCTTTTCAAGTATTGCACAGGACCTTTAGTATGTTTACCAACCTATGTCTGTGGCAATTTCTTTAACCAGTCATACAGTTATGAAGAAAGAGCTCAGTATGTTGAAGCAATAGTTCAGCAACACAAAGAGATCATGACATTTGAAGATTTTGCAGCTCAAGTCTTCTCTCCATCCCCAAGCTACTCGCTTAGTAACATGGGTAAGTCGATATTATTCTTTTATGGAGCACTTCAGCGACAGATGTACACCCATTTTCTGCAGATAAATGCTTACAAATTCAAGACCATCTTTCTTCCTTATAATAAACTAATGAATATCAAAAGGAATAAAGGTGCTCATTTAAATTTTTTGTATCAAAGCTGTTCCTTTATCCAGTTTCAAGCCTTTTCTCTCAGTTAGCTAGTTAACCTTCCAATCCAGCTAGGTTAATGAACTTGCTCAGAATAATGTCTTCACACTGAGTGAAGGATGCAGATTACTTACTATGCATTGAATATGCTACGCAGGATCTTACCCAAATTAGTGCTCAATTGAGGGAATACGATCCTGCAGCACAGAAGTTGCCGATGTTCCACGTTGATGCTGCAGCTGTTTGTAAGGTTGAGTTGTAATGCCCTAGAATCCAAAGAAATTGCATAAGTCCATTATAATGAAGTAAGATCGCTGAAAGTAGTCACAAATGGTCATTAAGCTGCATTAACTGTGTGTTTTATTGCTGAAAATTTGACATAAAATTGTAAATGCATCCTCTGAGAAATCTGCATCTTAAATTTGAATTCTATTCCAGATTGTGGTACATTATGTTGCAAACAATCAAATGCATTCTTTTCACAAAACATCATAGTGAAGCTTCATTTGGATGTGGTAAAAGGTTTGTCAGTGAAGTAAAATAATATAACAAATATTTCAGAGGTTTTTGGTAAGTGGTGTTCTGTTTGTTTATAGCAAATTGTTCAGTCAAATAGATCATTGAACGTATTTGCCAATTGGTTTACATGTTACTCTTCATTTAGATGATTTTATAAAGTTTACTATACATGTTACAGGACAAATTTTTATGTCGTCTTTGTTGTAAGCTTGATGTGTTAAGCACAGTTTCAAAATTTACAGATGACACATAACTTGAAATTATTGTGAACAATGAGGACAGTGATAGAATTCAAGAAGATGTGGACAGGCTGGTGGAAAAGGTGACAGGTTATAGTGGATTATTTTGGTCAGAGGTAAGCAGAAAGACAATACAAAATGAAAGAATTTTGAAGAAGATACAGTAGCAATTTGAAGCTGTAAGGACACATTGCGAATGTGATAAATAAAGCATATGGGTTTTTTGGCTTTATGAATAGGAGGATAGAGTACAAAAACAAGTCAGCTATCATGAGTGTTTATAAAACACTAGTTCAGCCTCAACTCATCATGATTAGTCTGGGTAAGACATTTTAGGATGGAGAAGACACTAAGAGAAGGCACAGTTAAAAAATAAATTATGAGGATGGACTTGGTTTCCTTTAGTTATGTAAATAGATTGGAGAATCTGGAATTGCTCTCTTTAGAGAACACTGACAGGAGGTTTGCTAGGGGTGTTTAAAATCATGAGGGTCCCTGAACAGAGTAAATTGGGAAAACCCAAGAGAACCAACAGAGAAAAATATCTTCCATCATGGCTTAGTTTATTGTCTTAATTGCATTCTTAATTTTGATAGGAGTAGAAGTGTTCTAAGAACAGGAAAGGACAATTTGACCCAACAAGATCAGTCCTTTCAGTTGATTTCACTAATGTTCCACTATGACCCTCAATCCATTCTTTGTCCAGAAACATGGAACTGTAGAACTGTTAAAGCACAGAGGGAGGCCATTTGACCTATCATGTCTGCCAGCTCCTTGCAAGTGCAGTTTGGCTATTCAAATTTGCCTGCTTTAGCCTGAAGTCCTGCAGATATTTTCTATTCAAAGAATTATCCAATTTCATTTTGTAAACCGCAACTGAATTGTTACCCTACGGTTCTCCCAATTTATTTAGTCCAGGACCGTCATAATTTTAAACACCCCAAACAAACCTCCCATCCATTTTCTCTAAAGGGAGCAATCCCAGATTCTCCAATCAATCTACATAACTCAAGTCCATTCTCTGAATTTTTTCCTGTGCTTTCCCTTAATGCCTTCCCATCCTTCCTAAAATGTTGCACCCAGTTTGGACATGATGAGTTGAGACTGAACTAGTGTTAAACGTTCTGGATAGGTGCTTTGTTTTTGTACTCCAATCCTTCTGTTTATAAAGCCAAGAAACCCATATGCTTTATTTGTCACTTTTTCAATCTGTATGACCGTCTTCAACAAATTGCTACTGTATCTTCTTCAAAATTCTTTCCTTTGTTTTGTATTGCCTGTCTTGTTACCTCTGACCAAAATAAATTACTATATTTTTTGCATTAAATTTAACCTGTCACCTTTACCACCAGCCTGTCCATGTCTTCTTGAATGCTATCACTGTCACAATATTCTATCACAATAATTTCAAGTTATTGCCATCTTAAATTTTGAAATTGTGCCCAACACATCAAAGTTCATTTTATTATTTGATCAAATAAAGCAGTGGACCTTATACCAATCTAGGGGGAACCTCATCATATAACTCCTTCAGTCCAAAAAGCAATAGTCCATCATTACTCTGCATTTCATGTCGTGTAGCCATCTTCATATTCACGGTTCCACATTTGCTTTTATTCCATAACTTTAAATTTGCTGAAAACTTGTTATGTGGCCTGTTATAAAATGTGTTTTGCAAGCCTATGTATAGCACCTCAATCACATTGCTGTCAACAACTATGTTACTAATATCTGAGGGGTTACTGAGAGAAATCCATGGGATCCCTCTTGAATGCATTTGCTATTTGATGTACTTGGTGAAATGTTCGACCAAAATGTATGCATTACCCATATTTAACTCTAGTTAATTCTAATTGAATGTTAGAACAGAAGTTGTCTTCACATATTGTAGATTATATTATTGTTCTCAGTAGCAGCAGTGTGTGTTATCTACAAGATGCACTGCAGAAATTCACCAAAGGTCCTCAGACAGCACCTTCCAAACCCATAACCACTTTCATCTAGAAGGACAAGGGCATCAGATATATAGGAACACCACCACCACCTCCAAGTTTCCCTCCAAGTCACTCCCCATCCTGACTTGGAAATATATTGCCGTTCCTTCACTGTCACTGTGTCAAAATCCTGGAATTCTCTCCCTAATAGTATTGTGGGTCAACCCACAAAAGGAGGACTGCAGCGGTTCAAGAAGGCAGCTCACCACCACCATCTCAAGGGCATCTAGGGATGGGGAAGAAATGCTGGCCAGCCAGCGACGCCCACATCCCACAAATGAATAGAAAAAGAACTAGGTGTAGTAAACTGTATTGACCAGAAAAAAGGAGGAGGCATGGCTCAGAAGCAGCAGCTGGGGTCAAGGGAATCCCTGGAGTTATATGGGGCATGCAGGAGTTTACTGAAGAAGGAAATCAGGAGGGCGAAATGGGGTCATGAGATAGCTTTGGCTGAGAAGATAAGAGTGAATCCAAAGAGCTTCTTGATGTATGTTAAAGGAAAAAGAATAATTAGAGAGAGAATAGGATTCTTCAAGGATCAAAGTGGACATGTTTATGTGGAACCGCAAGAGATCGGCGAGGTCCTCAATGAATACTTCTCTGTGTTTACCGTGGAGAAAGACATGAAGACTTGGGAACTTGGGGAAGTTATTGGCGATATCTTGGGGACAGTCCATATCACAGTACAGGAGGTGTTGGAAGTGTTAGGAAGTGCGAAGGTGGATAAATCTCCTGGTCCTGACCAGCTATATCCAAGAACCCTGCCAGAGGCTAAGGAAGGGGCCCTGGCTGACCTATTTGCATCATCGTTAGCCATGGGTGAAGTCCCGGAAGACTGGAGAGTAGTGAATGTTGTGCCCTTATTCATGAATGCCTGCAAAGAAAAACCTGGGAATTATAGACCAGTAAACCTAACATCTCTGGTAGGTACGTTACTTGGGAAGATTCTGAGGGATACGATATACATGCATTTGGAAAGACAGGGTTTGATTAGGAGTAGTCAGCATGGCTTTGAACGTGGGTGATCATGTCTCTCAAATTTGTTAGGGTTCTTTGATGAAGTGACCAGGAAGGTTGATGAGGGCAGGGCAGTAGATGTAGTCTATATGGATTTCAGTAAGGCCTTTGATAAGGTTCCACATGGTAGGCTGCCCTGGAAGGTTAGATCACATGGAATCCAGGGAGAGCTGGTGATTTGGATACACAATTGGCTTGATGGTAGGAAGGAGAGGGTAATACTGGAAGGGTACTTTGTCTGACTGGGGGCCTGTGGCTAGTGGTGTGTCTCAGGGTTCGGTGCTGGGCCCGTTGCTGGGCCCGTTGCTGTTTGTTATCTATATTGATGATTTGGATGAGAATGTACAAGGCATGATTAGTAGGCTTGCAGATGACACTAAAATAGGCAGTATCCTGGACGGTGAGGAAGGCTATCAGAAATTGCAGCAGGATCTTGATCAATAGGGGAAGTGGGCCGAGAAATAGCACATGGAGCTTAATATAGATAAGTCTGAGGTGTTGCATTTTGGAAAGTCAAATCCAGGTAGGAGTTTCATGGTGAATAGTAGGGCCTTGAGTGTGGTGAAAGAGAGGGACCTTGGAGTTCAGGTGCACGATTCTCTGAGAGTAGTGTCACGGGTAGACAGGGCAGTGAAGAAGGCTTTTGGCATAGTGGCCTTGATCAGTCCGGGTGTTGAGTATAGAAGTTGGGAAGTTATGATGCAGTTGTACATGACGTTGGTGAGGCCGCACTTGGAGTATTGTGTTCGGTTTTGGTCACCTTGCTATAGGAAGGATGTTATTAAACTGGAAGAAGTGCAGAAGAAATTTACAAGGATATTGCCAGGACTTAAGGAGCTGAGTTATCGGGAGAGGTTGGACAAGCTAGGACTATTTTCTTTAGAGTGTAGGAGACTGAGTGGGGATCTTATAGAAGTGTATAAGATCACGAAAGGCATGGATAGGGTGAATGCACTCAGTCTTTTTCCCAAGGTTAGGGAATTGAGGACTAGAGGGCATCAGTTTACGGTAAGAGAGGAAACAATACATGGCAACCTGACAGGCAACTTTTTACACAGAGGGTGGTACGCATATGGAATGAGCTGCCAGCAGAAGTGGTTGAGGTGGGTACATTACAACATTTAAAAGACATTTGGACAAATACATGGATAGGAAAGGTACAGAAGGATATGGGCCAAGTGCAGGGAAATGGGGTTGGCATGGATGGGCATTTTGGTTGGCACAGACCAGTTTGGTCCAAAGGGCCTGTCTCCGTTATGTAGGACTCTTTTATGGTTTGTTAAAACCTTCAAATCTTCTGATTTTATCTCTCCGTAAGTACTGGGATCTCTCACTTGGTGTACTTAACTTTATGGTTCCCCAGCAGAATGTAACCTATGTTATGGACCAGACCAAACCCCCTCAAAATATCTCCAGGAGATAGCCCAGACCCTAACTTTTATTTTATTTCAAGGTAAGTGCAAGACACTGTGTTCAGATGTGATTTGATTGGTCCACTCTATGCTTTGAGCAAAACACACTTTATTGTTACAATACTGCTAAAATACAAACAAAACTAAAATTTGCATAACTTTAACTCTATTGAAATACTTAATATATTACTTAATTAATAGTCATCAAATGTTCCAATATAACAGCATCCCATAATCACTCCCTTGACAACGGAAAGTATAGTAAACCGGATTTTCCTCAGGGGTTATCTCCTCTGCAGTCCTGGAGAAAGGAGCACTGAAAGAATCAATCTAGCAGCAGAGAGAGAACGCAAGCTTTTTGCTGCAGTGGAGTGAGAGCTGTATCTATCAGCTTCAACAACCAACTGCAAACTACAACTGAAAGCATAACAAAAGCCCTGGGTTTCGTGAGCCTGACTGCACCCACTGGTGTTTCTTTTGTCTTTTTTTTAAAAAAATTAAGGAGTTCAAAACTGTTTACCAATTGCTTCTGTAGCAGAAATGTCAGCACCATGGTGTTAACATCCCTCTTCATGAGAAACAGGCCAGAACATCTCTTAAAGGCACAGTATTGTCACACACAAACTTGATGATCTGGCCTAGGTTCGCAGCCTCAGTCATGCCCTTTCCACCTATGCGTCACCCTTCTTTTTGGTCTGTAATAGACCCCATTTAACCTTTGTCATTTTATTTCTCTTTCTGTCCAGAGTGCACTGTGAGGCAGACAAAGTGGATGCTTAGTGCCTGTTTCAGTAGATACCTATTCCTGGATTAGGTCACTAGCCTCAGGAGAGGCTATAGCCTGAGGGGTACCACTTCACATTGGGTACCTGACCAGAGACTATCCTGTTCGTCCTGCCATCTGTTGACATTTGGAAGCATTTTGTTGATAATCACCCTGTTAAGCTTTTATGAACTTGACCTCTGTGGCCATCAAGCCCTAAATTGGGAGACAAACCTGTTGCCTCTAGCTCAGAGGCAGGAATGTTATCCCCTGTACCATAAGATCTACCTCACCATTTCCCATCCTGTTGATTACATGTATCCTGATGGAAGACATTTAAATGCTCTTTGATGTTAGCTGCAGTCTCTTTATATTCTCTCAGCCTGTTCATATTTTTCTCTTCCCACCTGAACTTTGTATATTAAGCCCAATTCTCACAGTATTATTAACCTTACATCTGTCAAATGAATGCTTTTTCTGCTCTGTTTTGATCTCCATCTGTTTTCTCCTCCAGACAGCCTCGACTTTATTTATCCTACCTTTTACCCTCATCAGAATATACCTAATGTGCCAGCAGCAGAATTTGAATATAATAAGGCAGGAAAAGTGACTGAAGTGATAGTAGGGGAACACTTTGTGTTTAGTGATCATATTCTGTTAGTTTTAACATAGTTATGGAAAGGGTTAAACCTTCCATAAAAGTTAAAGTTTTTAATTGGAGTAAGGCATATTTTAGTAGAATGAGACAAGGACTTTTTTAAAGCTTATTGCAGTAGACTGTTTGCAGGTAAGGGGACATCCAATAAGTGTGAGACTTTGAAATGTGTAATGACAAGAGTTCAGAGTCAATATGTTCCTGTTAGAGTGTGAGGTAAAGCTGGTAGGATTAGGGAACAATGGATGAATAAAGATATTGAGGCTCTTGTCAAGAATAAAAAAGAATCATATTAGATATAGACAACTGGATTCAAATAAATCTCTTGAACAGTATAAAGAGTGTAGAGGCATTCTTAAGAGGAAGATCAGGAAGGCAAAGAGGGGATATGAGATAGCTGTGGCAGATAAAGTTAAGGGATAATCCCAAGAGATTGTACAAATATATTAAGAGCAAGAGAGCAACTAGAGAGGAGAGTTGGGCCCCTTAAAGATAAAAATGTCACCTTTGCGTTGAACCTCAGGAGATGGGAGAGATATTAAATGAATATTTTGGGTCAGTTTTTATTTGGAGAAAGAAATGAAGGCTAGAGAAATCAGGAAAATAAATATTGATCTTAAGAAAGCAGTTCACATTAGAGAAGAGGAAGTGCTGAAGGTCTTAAAAAATATAAAGGTAGAAAATATAAAGATAGAAAAATCTCCAGGACCTGATCTAGTTTATGTCAGGATATTGCGGGGAGTTAAGGAAGAAATTGTGGGGCCCCTAGCACAAATATTTGAGTCATCCATAACTATGGGTAAGGTGCCAGGTGACTGGAGATTGACTAATGTTGTGCCTTTGCTTAAGAAGGGATCTAAGGAAAAGCCTGGGAACTGAAGACCTGAGAGCCTGATTTCGGTGGTTGTTGGAGGTGACCCTGAAAGATAGAATTTATATGTACTTGGAGAGACAAGGAATGATTTGGGATAGTCAGCATGGGTTTGTGCGAAGGAAATCATGTCTCACAAACTTGATTTGAGTTTTTTGTGGAAGCAACCAAGAGCATTGATGAGGACAGAACAGTGGGCGTTGTTTACGTGGACTTTAGTAAAGCCTTTGTCAGGGTTCTGCGTGGTAGACTAATTAGTAAAGTTAGATCACGTGGGATTCAGAGTGAGCTTGCCAATTGGATACAAAGTTGGCTTAATGACAAGCGATAGAGAGTAATGCTGGAAGGTTGTTTTTCAGACTGGAGGCCTGTGATCAGCAGTGTTCCACAGTAATCAGTGCTGGGTCCACTTTTGTTTGTCATTTACATAAGTGATTTAGATGAGGGTATAGAAGGCATGTTTAGTAAGCTTGTGGATGACACCAAAATTGGTGGTGTAGTGAACATTGAAGAAGAATACCTAAGTTTACAAAGAGATCTTAATGAATTGCGCCAATGGGTGAGGAGTCGCAGATGGAGTTTAATTTGGATAAATGCTAGGTATTGCATTTTGGTTAAACAAACAACAGCAGGACTTATACAGTTAATGGTAGGGCCCTGGGAGGTGCTATCGAACAGAGAGACTTTGGGATTCATGTACATAATTCTTTGAAATTTGCTTCACATCTAGACGGCGTTGTTAAGAAGGTGTTTAGCATGCTTTACCTTCATTGCTCAGACTTTTGAGTTTAGCAATTGGGACATCATGTTGAGGTTGTACAGGATGTTGGTGAGGCCTCGTCTCGGGTACTCTGTTGAGTTCTGATTGCCCTGTTATAGGAAAGATATTATTAAGGTAGAGAGGATTTAGAAAAGATTTATCAGGATGTTGCCAGGAATGGAGGGTTTGAATTAGAAGGAGAGGCTGGATAGGCTGGGACTTTTCCCACTGGAGCACAGGAGGTTGAGGAGATGACCTTACAGCAATTTATAAAATCGTCGGTGGGGGGGTGTATCGATAAGGTGAAAGGCAAGTACTTTTTCCCTAGGGCTGGGGATTTCAAAACTAAGGGGCTTATTTTTAGAGTGAGAGGAGACAGATTTAACGAAGACATGAGAGGCAAATTTTTTTTTTTAGACAGTGCAGTTCATATGTGGAACGAACCTCTAGAGGAGCTGGTGGATGTGCGCACAGTTAAAAAACATTTGGATAAGTACATGAATAAGAAATGTTTGGAGGGATATGGGCCAAGCGCTGGCATTTGGGATTATGGTCAACATGGACTGGTTGGACCGAAGGATCTGTGTCCGTACTGTATGACTTTGTGACCCTATGGCTGTATCTGAATTAGCTCCTTTTTAAAGGCATTGTTACATTACAGTTTTGCTTGCCAATCTTTGTTTCCAACTTAGCTGGACTAAACCCATTCTCACTTCTCTAAAATTTGCCTTTCCTTAATGAATGAATTATTTTTACACTTTGCTCCTTGTCCTTTTTCATGGCCAACCTAAACCTTGTGATATTATGATCACCATTTCCTAAATGTTTCCCGATGTTGAGCTTCTTCACCCACCTCACTCTCAAGGGCTTCAGGCATCAATGCCTCCTGCTTTATTGAACTGTAAGCATGTCAATCGAAAACAAGTTCTCCTGACCACACTGGACAAGCTCTTTCTCCTTATCAAATCCTTAAACTATTATTATCCCAGTCTATTTTAGCATAGTTAAAATCCATCATTATAACTGTTCAGTTTTTTATCCTCCCTTATTTGTAATTTCCTTTCAAATTTGTTACTCTGTTTTTTCACTTGTACATAGCCTGGTGAATACAACCAGTGATGTAACAATATCTGTTTCATTTCTGAGCTCAAACCAAATACAGGTTAATTAGCTGTTGAAAAACCAGAGTCGCCTGACAACTGGACATTTTTAGAATATACTATGCATCTTTTATTTTAAATACTGTACTCTTATTAAAATGAACTTACTTAGACAATTCAATCAGGCACTGCATGGCACCAGGCTTATCTGTTTTTGCCACTTGCCAGTCTATCCATCACTCCCTCTCTGTCACTGTAATATTTACCTTAATCAATGCCATCAACCCTCCTCTTTCTGGAACCTCCAGCAACTAGTGGTGATGTTGAGGGAAGTTAGCTCAAGCAGTGCCAGGACCTCCTGCAGCATTTAATGGCAGTGAAGGAAAGCACCAGAACAGCCAAATGAATCCCCATTGGAGAAAAAGGTGTCTTTGGGGGAAGGATACCTTTTGGCAGAAAGATCAAAAGCTTCCCCAATTACATGGAAATCTCCAGTATAATTCTATGTAATTTCTGTTCCACATTTCTCTTTAATTCCCTTCATGTTTGTAATAACCTGATGCAAGTGGAATAAAGAATCTTGCTTCACAATCTTTGTGGCTTTGGGTCTGTGTGTTCAAATTTGATGTAGTCAGCAAGATTCGACAGTACAGGCATCAAGTTCTGCTGGACAAGTTTGAAAGGTATTCAGCCATGTTGGAATAGACAGTGAAGGAGTTGAAACTAGCAATATTCATGAGGGAAGCTGATGCAGCTGCAGTATCATTAAAGGCTCAAACATTGGAGAAAAATAAACCTTTAGGATGAACAAAGGCAGAGGTTCCCCATGGGTGTTCTCTCGATACTACAGTAAAAAGAAGGCGTGTTGATCCTTCTTGTAAAATCTTGCTGATGAATAGGAAGCTGGACAAATTCAAGGAAAGATTGGAAACATCTGAAAGTACAGCAATTCAAATGAACTGGGGAGCACATCTGATTAAGGCATCCAGAAGCCTCCACGCGAGTGAGAAGGTGGCATTCTTGGAGAAGCATCAGTGCAGGAAAACTCATTGGGAAGTACTGGGAGGAGTTACAGATGCTCATAAAACTCCAGAGCACATCTTTGAGACTGACCAGGCATTGTGGGGACAGCAGTAATCTGACACAACTACAGCAGAGATTTTCTGAGTACAAGCAGGCCAGAGAAAAAAACCTCATCTCCCTATCCCTGGAACGATGAAATTTTTTGACTGCATCATCCTCCTGGATCCCTCCTTCAATCAAATAGAGATAGGCTGCTGAATAACTGACTAGTGAAAGCAGTGAGGAATAGTAATCTCTGAATGGAGTTGAGGAAGCTTAATAGTGACCAACCTCCATTATCTTTCTTTGACATGTGGGGATCACATTCTCTGGATCATGGGAAAGATTGGAATCCAAAGACCAGGAAAGAGACTACCATCAAGGATGTAGACCGATTGCTGAAAATGCAGGTAGAACAGATTGCATCACAACAAGCACAGATCGTATCCCTGTGAGGCTGGAAAAGCACAGCAGGTCAGACAGCATCAGAGGAGCAGAAAAGTCAAAGTTTTGGGCTGAAACATTGACTTTCCTGCTCCTCTGATGCTGTCTGGCCTGCTGTGCTTCTCCAGCCTCACACCTATAAACTCTGGCTTCCAGCATCTGCAGTCCTTACTGCCTTCAGATCCTATCCTTCCTGTGTTATCTCACTGGTCAGCCTTGTGGCCAATGCCATGAGAGAGTTGCTTCAAAGAATTGATGGAACCTTGATGGGCTGGGAAATTCGAATGAAATTGCCTTCAATAGCCACAGCCATCATTGTCGTTAGGTACAGATACCCCGGCTCATACAATGACCTTCCCTTCTTGTTAGACACGAAACCAGTTGAGCCTACCACAAAGAGCTAAGGAGGGAGTTTCCTGAAGGGAGAGGCTCAGTCTTGTGCAGATCAAAAGAGGCTCACTAAATTTCAAAATGACTGTATGGCAATACTGAAACACGCTTCACAGGAGCAAAGGTGTCAGATATTACTCCCCAGTTTTTCTGTAAGCGTTGTATAGAGGGGTGTGAGCTGAAGTCTCTTCCTTATCCAGGTCTCTGTGTCACGAGGGTTGAACATCCCCTAACATGGCTACGTTGAGCTGTCCCTATCAAACTTCAATCACACTTTACATAGCTTGAGGTTGCTGCTGGTCCAAAACCCGTTTGATATTCCGGTTGAAATAAAGGCATTGAGACCATCAATAGTGTTGGGGTCGAGCGTATTAAATGATTATCCAGGTCTCCTTGGAAAGCATATATGGTGACTGTCATGTGAAGCACATTAAGAGGTTAGCAGATGGGGCTCGGGAGTCTTTGAACTTGCCCTGAGCACTCAAGGCAAAACGACCATTACTGGACCCTTTATCTCTTCGAGTAGCATGGAATTGAGCTATTCTCTCACCTGCCTCTGCAATGGGTGTTCTTAAAGGTTCATGCCAGCCATCTCCAGTTGGTTGACATCAGACTTGCTGCAGCATTATGTGTAATGTGTGTAAGCTCCTACTTGGTGTAAGTCTGGGAGTTGTCACTGTGCAAGAAAAGAGTAGGGTACTCATGCAGATTGCTAATTTCAACAGAAAAGGTATTCCCCTCCTGTACCTGCAGTGATCAGATAAGACTCGAGTTCCTTTGTTCATTGGTTTTCTTCAAGCATGTGCAAGGGAACTGCACATTTACAGAGAAACATAGAAGATAGGAGCAGGAAGAGGCCATTCAGCCCTTCAAGCCTGCTGCGCCATTCATTACAATCACGGCTGATCGTCCAACTCCATAGCCTAATCCTGCTTTCTCCCCATAACCTTTGACCTCATTCACCCCCAGTGTTTTATCGAGCCACCTCTTGAACTCATTCAAAGTTTCGGCATCAACTATTTCTTGTGGCAATGAATTCCACAGGCTCACCACTCTTTGGGTGAAGAAATAGCTCCACATCTCCATCCTAAATCATTTACCCTGAATCATAAGACTGTGACCTCTGGTTCTGGACATGCCCATCATCGGGAACATTCTCCCTGCATCCATCCTGTCTAGTCCGCTAGAATTTTTTAATTTTCAATGAGATTCCTGCTAATTCGTCAGAACTCGAGCAAAAACAATCCTAACCTCATTGATCTCTCCTCATGCGTCAGTCCCGCCATCCCGGAATCAGCCTGGTAAACCTTTGTTGTACTTCCTCGACAGGAAGAACATCATTCCTCCGAAAAGGAGAAGAAAACTGTGCACAATATTCCAGGTGTGACCTCACCAAGGCCCTATATAACTGCAACAACTTAGCCCTGCTCCTGTACTCAATTTCTCACAATGAAGGCTAACACATACCATTTGCCTTCTTTACCGCCTGCTGCACCTGCATCCTTACCTTCTGCGACTGGTGCACAAGGACACCCAGGTTCCGCTGCACACTCCCCTCTCCCAATTTACAGCCATTTAAGTAGTAAACTGCCACCTTGTTTTTGCATCCAAAGTGAATAACCTCACATTTATCCAAATTATACTGAATCTGCCATTGATTTGTCCACCCAACTTGTCCAGATCATGCTAAAAGGTCTCTGAATCCTCATCACTGTTCAGCCTCGCACCTAACTTGTTATCATCTGCAAACTTTGAGACGTTACATTTTGTTCCCTCATCCAAATCAGTAATATATATTGCGAATAGCTAGGGTTCCAGCACCGATTCCTGTGGCACCATACTAGTTATTGCCTGCCAATTTGAAAAGGACCCATTAATTCCTATTCTTTGTTTCCTCCCTGCCAATCAGTTTTCTTTCCATCTCAATACACTTCCCTCAATCCCGTGTGCTTTATTCTTGCACAATAATCTCTTATGCAGGACTTTGTCAAAAGCTTTCTGAAAGTCCAAGTGTACCACTGACTGTCACCCCCTTGTCAACATTACTAGTTGCATCTTCATGGAATTCCACCAAATTTGTCAAGCATGATTTTTCCTTCATAAATCCATTCTGACTCTGTCTGATCTGCCACTGCTTTCTAATTGGTCCGCTATATAAAGTCCTTGATAATGGGTTCGAGAATTTTCCCCACTACCAATATTAGGCTCACTGGTCTATAATTCCCTGTTTTGTCTCTGCCTCCCTTTTTGAATATTGGAGTGACATTAACTGCCCTCCAATCTGCAGGGACTGTTCCAGAGTCTACAATTTTAGAAGGTGACCACCAATACATCCAGTATTTCTAGAGACACTTCCTTAAGTACTCTGGGATGTGGATTATCAGGCCCTGGGGATTTATCCGCCTTCAATCCCATCAATTTTCCCAGCATCATTTCTCTACTAATGTTGATCTCCCTCAATTCTTCCTTATCACTAAATCTTGTATTCTCCAACATTTCTGGTATCTGACTTGTGCCCTCTTTTGTGAAGACAGAACAAAAGTATGTATTCAGTTGCTCAGCCAATTCTTTGTCCCCTTGTCCTCTGTTTCTATCTGACGGGGACCTACATTTGTCTTCACCAATCTCTTTCTCCTCAAGTATATGTAGAAACTCTTAGTGTCAGTCTTTATATTCCCTGCAAGTTTACTTAATCAATCCCTTGGTCCTTCTTTGCTGAATTCTAAACTGCTCCCAATCCTCAGACATATTATTTCTCTTGACCAATCTGTATGCTTCTTCCTTGGATCAGATACTATCTCTAATTTCCTTTTTAAGCCACGGATTGGCCCTCGTACCTATTTTGCTTTTATGCCAGACAGGAATAAACAGATGCTGCAGTACACCATGCGTTCCTTGAATGTTTGCCATTGCCCATTCACTGTCATCCCTTTAAGTAACTCTACCCAATCTATCAAGGCCAACTCACCTCATATCTTCATAGTTTCCTTGATTAAGCTTCAGCACCCTAGTCCCCGAATCAACTGCCTCAGTCTCCATCTTGATTTTTAAAAAAATTCTATCGTGTTACGGTCGCTCATCCCCAAGGGGATTTGCACAGGTAGATTTGTAATGATTCCCTTCTTGTTACACAATACCCAGTCTGATGGCCTGCTCTCTAGTTGGTTTCTCCACATATTGGTCAAGAAAACTATCCTGTTTACACTCCGGGAATTCCTCCTCTATGGCATTGTGGCTAATTTGATTTGCCCAATCTATGTGCAGATTAAAATCACCCTTGATAACCGATATTCCCTGACCACATGCACCTCTAATTTCCTGTTTAATGCTATTCCCAACATCGCCACTGCAGTTTGGCGGTCTATATATGACACCCACTAATGTTTGTTGCCCCTTGGTATTTCTCAACTCTACCCAGCAAATATCCTTCCTCCCTATTGTGTAAATTTCCTCTTTAACCAGCAATGCCACTCCACCACCTTTTCTTTTTTGCCTGTCCTTCCGATATACTTCTAAACATGGTGCCCAGTTCCATTGCTCAATTACACAGAGTTACAGATATGCCATTTCCAGGCATTCCACATTGGTATTTATCCAATTACATGATTCTGTAGGCACTGCCTCACTATACTACCCAATCCAAATATTCTTTACCTACATGACATCTTAATCCATATAAGGTTTTAGCTGCATTTTTTGCAGTATCTTCTAACCCTCCTCACTAACCTCTGAGGGTTTATGTCAAAATTGGAAGAGAGTCTCACAGACTAGACAAACAGCAGCAAGACATGATGAAACTCATGGAATCAAACCTTTATAGCCAATGTCCCAGTGAGCGCTATCGTCATCTGTCCATCCAGTAGGAGAGATTCAACAGAGGCAGAAACATAATGGAATATAGTTGAGCTGGAGTTACCTTTGAAATCCTCAACATTGACTGTGAACTCTGTGATGTCTCGTGGCATAAGGTCGTACTTGAGCGAGGAAACAGTCTACTGATTACCACCAATCGTCTCAGTGAATCAGTATTCCGTGATGTTGAACATGATTTCAAAGAGCACAGAATGTACTCTGGGCAGGAGAAAGTCCCACAACAGTAATGGTGGAGTGCTCACTTCACAATCCTTGTGGAGAGGAATTTCTTAGTCACACGGAGAACAACTCCATACCAAATGAGACAGATTCAGAATAGATCTAGCAGCTCAATACTGTGCATTCATGAAGTACATTAGCCAACCACAGTCTGTAATCTCATGGCTGGCATATCCCTCGCTCTATAATGACCATCAAGCCAAGGGGACCATGCCAAAAGCAGCAGCAGGTATGCCTAAAAATAAGATTTCAACCTAGTGAAGTTACAACAGAGGGTTACATGCAAGCCAAACTGTGGAAGTAGCACAGTTTACAAAGCTCTGTTGTCCTGCCACATCCATGAATGGTGGTGGATAGTTAAACCACCAACCAGAGGAGGAAGCTGCACAAATATCTATCCGACAACGTGGATAATTATCAGGTATGCTGCCCCCACAAAATACAGGACTAATCCGTCAGTGGTGGACAAATTTTTGGAGGGGATCCTGAGGGACAGGATTAACGTGTATCTGGAAATGCAAGGACTGATTAGGGGTAGTCAACATGGCTTTGCGCGTGCGATATCATGTCTCACTAACTTGATTAGGTTTTTTTGAAGAAGTGGCAAAGAGGATTAATAAGGCAGAACGGTGGACATGATCTGTATGGATTTCAGTAAGGTGTTTCACAAGGTTCCTCATGGTAGACTGGTTAGCAAGGTTAGATCATTTGGAATACAGGGAGAACTAGCCATTTGGATGTATAACTGGCTCGAAAGTCAAAGACAAAGGGTGGTGGAGGGTTGCTTTTCAGGCTGGAAGACTGTGACCAGCGGTGCGCCACAAGGTTCGGCGCTGGGTCCACTGCTTTTTGTCATTTATATAAATGATTTGGATGTGAACTTAGGAGGTATGGTTAGTAAGTTTGCAGATGACACCAAAATTGGAGGTGCAGTGGACAGCGAAGAAGGTTCTTTTAGAGTAGAACGAGATCGAGATCAGATGGGCCAATGGGCTGAAGAGTGGCAGATGGAATTTATTTTAGACAAATGTGAGATGCTGCATTTTGGAAAGGCAAATAATGGAAGATCCTGGGGAATGTTGCTGAATAAAGGGACCTTGGAGGGCAGGTTCATAGTTTTTAAAGTGGAGTCGCAGATAGACAGGATAGTGAAGAAGGCATTTGGTATGCTTGCCTTCATTGGTCAGTGGATTGAGTATAGGAGCTGGGAGGTTGTGTTATGGCTGTACAAGACATTGGTTAGGCCACTTTTGGAATACCGTATGCAGTTCTGGTCTCCCTGCTACAGGAAGGATACCGCGAAACTTGAAAGGGTTCATAAAAGATTTACAAGGATGTTGCCAGGGTTGGAGGATTTGAGCGGTAGAGAGAAGCTGAATAGGCTGGGCCTATTTTCCCTGGAGCATCGTAGGTGGAGGGGTGACCTTATAGATGTTTATAATGTAACGAGGATCATGGATAGGGTGAATAGTGAAGGTTGTTTCCCCAGGGTAGGGAAGTCCAAAACTAGAGGACATTGGTTTAAAGTGAGAAAGGAAAGATTTAAAAGGGACCGAAGGGGCAACTTTTTCACGCAGAGGGTGGTGCGTGTATGGAACGAGCTGCCAGAGGAAGTGGTAGAAGCTGAAACAATTACAACTTTTAAAAGGCATCTGGGTGGGTATAAGAATAGAAAAGGTTTAGCGGGATATGGGCCAAATGCTGGAAAATGGGACTAGATTAATTTAGGATATCTAAGACCCTTTGGTCCAACTCGTCCATGCCGAATTAGATTAATTTAGGATATCTAAATTAATCTAGTTCGGCATGGACGAGCTGGACCAAAGGGTCTGTTTCCATTCTGTACAGCTGTCTGACTCTATGATTCTAATCCAATCCAGCCAATATCTACCCATCAGTATATGTCAGTCATCAACAAAGTGATAGATGGTGTCGTCGACCATTCAAACAGAGCAAGAATAGGCCAGTAGGCCCTTCTAACCTACTGTACCATTCAATAAGATCATTGCTGATCAGATTTTAACCTTAATTCTACATTCCTGCATATCTTTGATAATCTATCATTGCCTTAGTAATTGTGAATCTATCTACCTCCATTGTAAAAAGACTAACGATTCTGCATCCACTGCCTTTTGAAGAAGGGTAATCCAAAGACCTCAAGCCTCTAAGAGGAAAAGATAATCCTTGTTTTCAAAATGGGTGGCCCCTTATTTTGCAACTTTGACCCCTAGTTTGCAATTATCCCACATGAGGAAACATTCTTTCACATCCTCTTGGTCAGATTCCCTCAGGATCTTGTGTTTCAATTTAATCATCTCTGACATTTCTAAACTCCAGAGGATATAGGCCTAGCCAGGTCAGCCTTTCCTCATAAGGCAATCCATTGATTTCAGGTACGTGTCAAGTAAAGCTTTTGAACTGCTTCCACTGCATTAACGTCTTTCCATAAGTATGACGACAAGTACTGTACACGTGCCTCCATATGCAGTCTCACCAAAACCCTTAATAACTGAAGCATAGCTCACGACTATTGCATTCAGTTCCCCTCACATTAAGCCATAACTTTCTCAGTTTTTCTGATTCCTTGCTGTACATGCATACTACCTTTTGCAATTTATGCACTAGAACACCCAGGTCTCTCTGCATGTCAGAGCTCTGCATGTCAGAGCTCTGCAACCTCTCACCATTTAGATAATATGCTACTTCTTTCTTCTTCCTGTCAAAATGGACAATTTCTAACTTTGCCACATTGTGCCGCACATTTGCCAGATCCTTGCCTTTTTTTAAAACCTATTTCTATCCCTTAGTAGGCTCTTTATAACCTCTTCACAACTCACTTTCCTTCCTAGAAAGTAGGAACTGCCGATGCTGGAGAATCTGAGATAAC
>NC_063340.1:13480045-13579528 GCF_021869965.1 Rhincodon typus
TTGTGTCATCAGCAAACGTAGCTACCGTACTATCAGTCTCTTTGCCCAAATCGTTTATAGAAATTATAAAGCTTTGAGACCCCAGCACCAACCATGTGGCATTTCCACTTGTCACTCCTGCCAGCCTGAAAAAGACCTATTTATTTCTGCTTCCTGTTAGCCAGCAAACTTCGATCCATGCCAATATGTTACTGCCTACGCCTGAGCTTTTATTTTCCTCAATAACCTTTAATGTGGGAACTTATCAAATTCCATCTGAAAATCTAAACATATCATATCTACAGCGCAAGTTACTTCTTCAAATAATTCCAATAAATTAATTAAACATGATTTCCCTTTGACAAAACCATGTTGGTCTTGCCTGATTACCTTAAACTTGTCCAAGTGCCCTGTTAAAATGTCTTTAATGTGAGCTTTTTAACATTTTCCCTATGACAGATGTTAAGCTAACTGGCCTCCTTTCTACCTCTCTCGCTTTTTGAATAAAGGAATTACATTGGATACTTTCCAAACTGAAGGAATCTTCGCTAAATCTAATGAGTTTTGAGGGATTAAAACAAATGCATCAACTGTCTCACTGGCTACTTTTTTCAGGGCTCATTGATGAAATCCATCAGGATCCAGGGACTTGTCAACTCAAGTTCCAAAGATTAACTCAGTAGTATTTCCTGAGTAATTGTAATCTTCTTGAGCTTCCTCCTTCCCTTTCAGTTCCTGATTTACAGCCATTTCCGGGATGCTACTTATATTCTCTGTAGTGAAGACCAATACAAAATATCTGTTCAATTCATCTGCCATCTCTTTATCCTCTATTACTAATTCCCCGGGCTTAGTTTTCTATCGGGCCAACTTTGCTAATTTTTAAGATGTAAAAATAGACTGGAAAGGCTGGGACTTTTTTCACTGGTTCATAGCAGGTTGAGGGGTGACCTTATTGAGGTTTATTAAATCATGAGGGGCACAGATAAGGTGAATGACAAGAGTCTTTTCCCTAGGGTGAGGGAGTCAAAACTAGAGGGCATATTTTTAAGTTGAGAGGAGAAGGATTCAAAAAGGACATGATGGGCAACTTTTTACATAGACTGGTTCACGTGTAGAATGAACTGTCAGAGAATGTGGTAGATGCTTGACAGCTACAACATTTAAAAGACACTGGATAAGTTCATGAATAGGAAACATTTGGAGGGATATGGATCACGTGCAGGCAGGTGGGACTAGTTTAGTTTGGGAACATGGCTTGGATTAGTGGGACTGAAAGATCTGTTTCCATGCTGTATGATTCTACCTGAAGAAACTTTTCATATTTATTTTTATATTTTTGGCTAATTTTTCTACTCTAGCTTTTACCCTCTTAATCTTTTAGCAATTCTTTGTTGTTTATTCTATTCTGTCCTTCTGACTTTCCATCTATCTTTACACAATTATATGTTTTTTCTTTGAGCTTGCTACTATATTATACTGTATGAAATGGTAGGTCGGTCCCTTAAAATTTTTCCTATTTGTTGGAATGTATGTATTCTGCACTTTCTGGAATATCCCCTTAAATGTTTGCCGATGCATCTCTAATCTCTATTAACCTGTTGCTTACCCTGAATTGCCAGTTCACTTTTGCCAGCTCTGCTTTCAAACCCTCATAACTGCCCTTGTTTAAATGCAAAATAGTGATCTTGGACCCACACTTCTCTCCCTTAAACAGTATGTGAAATTCATTCATGCAATGGATGCTGCTACCCCAGGTGCTTTCAGAGATCAGTACTTAATCCTATCTTATTGGTCAAAACCAGGTCTAACATAGCCTGCTCTCTGGTTGGTGCCATAACAAATACACTTGAAAATATTTGGTGAATTCCTAACCTAGACTACTTCCTCCCATGGGATTTTTCCAGTCCATGATAATTGTTGCAGCCTTTGGACAAGGTCCTGTTATTTCTTCCTTGATAATGTGTCCTACCGTGTGGTTCCTGTTAGGGATCTTATACAGAACTCCACAGGTTACCTCTTGCCTTTATCATTCTTTACCTCTACCCAGACTGCTTCTGTATTTTGGTTTCCTGAATTGAGTTCATTCTTCTCTGTTGTGCTGATAATATCTTTAATTAACAGAACCACTCCCCTTTTCCTAGCCTGATAGAAACATAGAAAATATGAGTAGGACATTCAGCTGTTCAAAATCCGCGGGAAAGGGGAATATTCTCCATTGGTTGGAATCATACTTAACACAAGGGAAAAAGGTTGTAGTTGGAGCCAAATCATCTCAGCCCCAGGATATCACTGCAGGAATTCCTCAAGGTATTGTTCTATGCTGGTCAAAAATAGACTTTGAGGAGGAAATGGAGGTAATGAGGAGTAGAGGTTTACAGAGGGAAATCCAGAGATTAGCACGCAGGCAGCTGGAGGCAGGCTACCACTGTTGGAATGATTAAAATGGACCATTTTCAAGTACTGGTAGTTTGGTGGATTATGGGATGGAGGAAATCCTGGAGGGACTTGTGTACAAGGAAGAAAATTTTAAACTGGAGGCACTGTTTAATCAGGAGGAGGTAGTGGCCTAGTTGTACTCATACCGGACTAGTAACCCAGAAGCTCCAATCCCCACCATGGCAGATGGTAAAATTTGAATGTAACAAAAACCTAATGCCAACCATGTAACCACTGCTTATTGTTGTAAAAACTGATCTGTTTTACTAATGTCCTTTTGAGAAGGAAATCTATCATCCTTACTTGTTGCGCACTATGTGTTGCTGATCAACAACAATATGGTTGAATATTGACATCACACATCCCATGAACAAATTAAAGAAAGAAGTTCATCTATACAATATATGAACAAGAAGTATAAGTAAGGCTGATGAGGGTCTTAAGCAGTGGGAGTGTTCCTGCCTCCAGACCAGAATTTCTTGGTTCTAGTTCTACCTGCCTGGAGGTCAAACATGTCCAAGCAAGTTAATTAAAAATAATTTTTTACATTGGGCTGATGGGTATGATTTGGTATAAGGTAGACATTAGCAGCAGAATTTTGAATGACTTCCAATTCTTGAAATGCATAAAATGTGGTACGTCAGCCTACATTACATTTGAATGAAGTCTGGAGGTTACAAAGACAAGTTGAAGGTTTCAACAGATGAGCTGAGGTAGGGGTAAAAGTGGGTGATTTTAAAGAGGTGCTAATAAGCAGCTTTAATGATGGTATAGATAGGTGGTTGAAAGTCCAGTTTGATTGAAATATGATGCCAGACTTGCCAAGAGCCTCAGATGTATCATTGGACAGACATTTGAAAAGGAAGAATCCTAAAATGGAAATAGATTAGCATGGGTCTTGCATTATAGAGTTGCCAATAAATAAGTTGTGATATTTTATTTTGTCTCTTCTATCTGTATTTCCAGATCACCTATCTTAGTTCCTGAAGTTTCACAACCATGTTTTTGAAGTTTTGCATTTTAAGGTTACAATGATGTGTGACATTAGGATTTCCCATTAAACCCATTGTTGAGATATGTTCAGCCCTTTAAGGTATTTTTGTTTACGTATTTTGGACTATGCTCATAAGTCAATCTTGGTTTATGTAATATGTTAGCAAGTTTTAAAAGGATACCCAGAATCCTCTGTGTCAACAGGATGCAACTCTCATCTTCCAAGAACCAGCAGAATGTAAAACTACTAGACTTCATTTTAGTCTTTATTGACAAATTAACCATGAGCAATGTTGAACGAACGAAGTTGTAATACAATGTGCATTTTTACAGTAGTTAAAAATACAAAATCATCAAAATAAGCAACAAGTGGCTTCCACTCAGTACTAGGCTATATATTCTATAATTAAGTCTCACATTTTTAAAATATATATTCTTGCTAAATGAGCTGACCAACTTGCTTTTTGAATATATCATAAATATCACCCAAGATAATTGATAGATCTTTGAGAATTTCAATAATTGTCAGCTAAATTAACAAAACAGCTGGCAGTCATACAAACAATGAAGAGATCAGAGTCATTGAGTTTGATTTCTTCCTTCAAAATTTCAAACTTCAATCTGATTATAGGCTTCTTAGTGATAAGATCTGGTATCATTCTTCTTGTGTTATTTTATTTTGTCATAGGATGTTTCTTCAGCACTCACTTCTCAAAATGCATGATTTTCAGGACCAACTCAGAATGAAGGTTCAGGTGTAATAATTAGTAAACTGAAGCTTAAAGCAGTGCTGTAGATGCTAATGCATAACAGCAACAACAAATGATAGGGGTATCATGTTTTCATCTTGTACATGTCAAGTGAGAAACATCCATATCCTGGTTTTTTTTGCTGTGACATTTAATACTTCAGCCCTAAGGCCTAAATTAAGTCCAGTGTATTATGTAATTATCTGCTGTTGTTCAGCTTCACATATTTTGTTAATAAATGCCCTACATTAAAGCCAGAAAATCTAGAAAATAAATTAAATTCAGAGTATCCCATTTAGAAATTCATCTTGAAGTGAAATGTTGACTAATAAGATCAGCCATGCGTCATTGTACTCCACTGTTCTCTGTGTCAGTGTGCATTTGTAGCTTTGTGAGCAGATAAGAGTTGCATGCTTTTATTGGTTGTCAATAGCAGCAGGCTTTTGCAGATAAGCTTCCTGACACTGGCAGAAGCAAAGGGAGCCAACATTATTGCACATAATCATTTCCTTACTGTCTGGAGAGGTAAAGACAAATAACTGGCCAACCTTCATAAACTAAAATAAATCACACCATAATAGATGCAGGGAAAAAACAGAAAGCAATTATATATCACTGTTAGTAACAATAATTAAATGACTTTATTTGTACCAATGTTTCCATACTAAACAAAAGGTGATAAAGGTTAAATCTGATAATGCTAGTGTAGGAACATTGCCCTGCTAGTCTTAACCAAACATGCTGTCTGTTTTCACTGGCGAAGTTTCACCAGTTTTTTTTCTCTGAACTACAAAGTACTGCAACTCTAACAGTGAGCAATTCATCTCTTTTGACAGGGGAGAGGGCACTTTGTAGTCTTTTGATAAATTTATTTACTGTTAAGATTTTAAGAAAGCAATTTTCATTTAAAATCTCTTTTAGAAACAGAGATATCAAAGACTCTTCTGAAATAACAGCAAATTTCACCAAAAACAGGCTCCGAAGACATGAATTTTGACTGAGATTTTTTTAATTGCTGAGCCGATGCAGTTACTATGGTAGCATCTTAGGCTGTTGTGAATGGTTACCAATATCACACTTAATCCTCACAACCGGATGACATAATGTCTTTAATTCCAGGACTGAACTATTGATGCACAGTAAAATGTGTTGATAATCTGTTGCTGGTATGCTTTCAATCTGCTGTAACAGAAGGGTGATTTGGTTTATAAATCATTGTCAAGCTTATTCACACAGTTGGCAGAATGACACGTTGCTCTGGTTTCAGGAAGCTTTGGCAGTTGTTAGAAAATGGAAGGCCTCATGTCTTTTAGAACATTTAAGAGTGAGTCTCATCACAAGAAACTCTTTTCTTTTAAAAAATCAGTTGCAAAAATAATCTGGCAATAGCACCAAGTCTCCGTGTTGTTTCATCTATTTCTTTCTTACTGTAAGTTTTAATTTAAACCAGAAGTACTGTGATATTTCTGGTAATTGACTTTAAGAAACTAATCAAACTGAATCTTAACTGAATTATCATCAGTCTATGAAGTTGCTGGATTGCCCTAAAATACCAGTTGTTTCACATCTGCTCCCTACCCGCCCCCCCCAACACCACCACCACCACCACCACTCCCACCCCATCATGCTTGTGCTTGTTGACCTACAATTGGCTCCTAGTCAAGCAGGATTTTAATTTTAGAATTCTCATCCTTGTTAGCAAATTGCTTTACAGCCTTGTCCCTCATCTAATTGTACTTATCTAGTTCTTGCATCTTGACCATCCCTAATTTTAAACACTCCCCAATTGATGGCCATGCTTTCACTTGGTACTAAGCATTGAAATTTCTCTCCCTGCACCTCAGCATCTCTCTACTTCACTTTCCTCTTCTAAGAGACTCCTTAAAATCTATCTCTTCAACCAAGCTTTTCATCATCTGATCTAATATCTCCCTATGTGGTTTGGTGTTATATTTTCCTTTATAATACTTCTCTGTTAGAGCCTTGACTAATATTCAATAATACAAGATTAAATGCCATCATGGCTGATTTACAGTGAACAGTGACACCAACGTGGTAACGAAGGTTACCATGAATGGTTCTCCTCCTCCTCAGCCTCTCTCTTCGCCAAAGGCGTGGTGACCCTCAGGTCAATGAGAGAGCAACCCTGGTCTGGTAAGACTATGGTGACGTCACCTTTACCTTTTGCTGTCAGATTGCGGCAGGCTCTCTTGTCCCTGCTATGCCAAGTTAAATCTTCTGATCACCCTCAAACAATCTTTCACTCAGTTGGAAAATCCTGGCAATCACTTTCACAGCAATGCTCCCCTCAGTAACGCCCTGTTCCTTAAATCTCAAATGTACCATCAATCTCAGTTCAGAGAACAGTACAGCATGGGAACAGGTTCTTCAGCCCAGCTTCTGTGTCAACCATGATGCCATTCTAAACTAATCCCATCTTCCTGCATATGATCTGTATTCCCCTATTCCCTGCCTGTTTGTGTGTCTGTCTAAGTGCATCTTGAATATTGTTAACATATCTGTTTCTATACCATCTCCCTGGTAGTGCATTCCAGGCACCTTTTTTTTTCCTATTCATTTGTGGGATGTGGGCGTTGCTGGCTGGCCAGCATTTATTACCCATCCCTGGTTGCCCTTGAGAAGGTGATTGTGAGCTGCCTTCTTGAACCGCTGCAGTCCACCTGCTGTGGGTTGACCCACAATGCCATTAGGAAGGGAATTCCAGGATTTTGACCCAGCGACAGTGAAAGAACGGCGATAAATTTGCAAGTCAGGATGGTGAGTGGCTTGGAGAGATACTTGAAGATGGTGGTGTTCCCATATGTCTGCTGCCCTTGTCCTTCTGGATGGAAGTGGTCATGGGTTATGAAGATGCTGTCTGAGGATCTTTGGTGAATTTCTGCAGTGCCACTTATCGATAGTACACACTGCTGCTGCTGAACATCAGTGGTGGAGGGAGTGGATGCTTTTGGATATAGTGCCAATCAAGCAGGCTGCTCTGTCCTAGATGGTGTCAAGCTTCTTGAGTGTTGTTGGGGCTGCACTCATCCAGGCAAGTGGGGAGTATTCCATCACACTGATTTGTGCCTTGCAGATAGTGGACAGGCTTTGAGGAGTCAGGAGGTGAGTTACTCGCTGCAGTATTCCTAGCTTCTGATCTTCTCTTGTAGCCACTATGTTTATGTGGTGAGTCCAGATGAATTTCTGGTCAATGATATCCCCCACTATCAACATCCTGGGAGTTTCGGTGATGGCAGTACCATTGAATGTCAAGGGGTGGTAGTTAACTTGATTCTTATTGGTAATGGTCATAGCCTAGCACTTGTGTGGCATGAATGTCACTTGCCACTTGTCAGCCCAAGCCTCGACATTTTCCAGAACTTCTTGCATGTTAACATGGAATGCTTTAGTATCTGAGGAATCGCGACGAATTGTGCTGAACATTGTGCAATCAACGGCGAAATCACCACTTCTGACCTTATGATGGAGGGAAGGTCATTGATGAAGCAGCTGAAGATGGTGGGGCCTTGGACACTACCCTGAGAAACTTCTGCAGAGATGTCCTGGAGCTGAGATGATTGACCTTCAACAACCGCGACCATCTTCCCATGTGTCAGGTATGACTCCAACCACGGGAGAGTTTTCCCCCGATACCCATTGATTCCAGTTTTGCGAGGGCTCCTTGATGTCAAGGGCTGTCACTCTCACCTCACTTCTTTTATCCATGTTTGAATCAAGGCTGTAATGAGGTCAAGAGCCGAGTGGCCCTGATGGACCCCAAACTGGGCATCACTGAGCAGGTTATTGCTGAGCAGGTGCTGATTGATAGCACTGCTGATGACACCTTCCATCACTTTCGTGATTGAGAGTAGACTGATGGGGCGGCAATTAGCCAGGTTGGATTTGTCGTGCTTTTTGTGTACAGGGCATACTTGGGCGATTTTCCACATTGTCGGGTAGAACAGCTTGGCTGTGGGAGCAGGAAGTCTTCAGTACTATTGCCAGAATGTTGTCAGGGTCCATAAACTTGGCAGTATCCAGTGTCTTCAACCGTTTCTTGATATCGCATGGAGTGAATCAAATTAGTTGAAGACTGGTATCTGTAATGCTGGGGACCACTGGAGGGGGCTTAGATGGATCATTCACTCAACACTTCTGGCTGAAGATTGCTGCGAATGCTTCAGCCTTATCTTTTGCACTGATGTGCTGGGCTCTTCCATCTTGGAGGATGGGGATATTTGTGGAACCTCCTCCTTCGGTGAGTTGTTTAATTGTCCACAACCATTCATGACTGGATGTGGCAGGACTGCAGAGCTTAGATCTGATCCATTAGTTGTGGGATCGCTTAGCTCTGTCTATCTCTTGCTTCTTTTGCTGTTTGGCGTGCAAATAATTCCTGTTTGGCTTCACCAGGTTGACACCTCATCTTCAGATATGCCTGGTGCTGCTCTTGGCATGCCGTCCTGCACTCTCCATTGAACGAGGGTTGATCCCCTGGCTTGATGGTAATGATTGAGTAGGGGATATGCCGGGCCATGAGGTTACAGATTATGCTGGAGTACAATTCTGCTGCTGTTGATGGCCCACAGCGCCTCATGGATGCCCAATCTTGAGTTGCTAGATCTGTGTGAAGTCTGTCCCATTTAGTACGGTGAGAGTGCCACACAACACAATGGAAGTTATTCTCAATGTGAAGGCAGGACTTCATCTCCAACAAGGACTGTGCGATGGTCACTCTTACCAATACTGTCATGGACAGATGCAGCTGCAGCTGGCACATTGGTAAGGATGAGGTATGCTTTTCCCTCTTGTTGGTTCCCTCACCATCTGCCGCAGACCCAGTCTAGCAGCTACATCCTTTAGGACCCGACCAGCTCAATCTGTGGTACTGCTGCCGAGCCACTCTTGGTGGACATTGAAAATTCCCACACCCTTGCCATCCTCAGTGCTTCCTCCAGATGTTGTTCAACATGGAGGAATACTGATTCATCAGCTGAGGGAGGACGGTCTGTGGTAATCAGCAGGAGGTTTCCTTGCCCATGTTTAACCTGAAACCATGAGGCTTCATGGGGTCTGGAGTCAATGATGAGGACTCCTAGAGCAACGCATTCCCGACTGTATACTACTGTGCCGCCACCTCTGCAGGGTCTGTCCTGCCAGTGGGACAGGACATATCCAGGGATGGTGATGTGGTATCTGGGACATAGTCATACTCACAGAATCATACCTGACAGACAATGTCAGGCTGTTGCTTGACTAGTCTGTGAGACAGCTCTCCCAATTTTGGCACTAGCCCCCTGATGTTAGTGAGGAGGACTTTGCAGGGTTGAGCAGGCTGTTTTTGCCATTGTCTTTTCCGGTTCCAAGGTCGATGCCAGGTGATCTGTCCGGTTTCGTTTCTTTGAGACTTTGTTGCGTGGGTACAACTGAATGGCTTGCTAGGCCATTTCAGAGGGCAATTGAGAGTCAACCAAGTTGCTGTGGTCTGGAATCACGTAGGCCAGACCAGGTGAGGGTGGCAGATTTCCTTCCCTGAAGGACATTAGTGAACCAGATGGGTTTTTCCGACAATCGGCAATGACATCATGGTGATCAGTAGATTCGACTTTTTTTGTTGAATTCAAATTCAAACCTGTGTCCCCAGAACATTTGCTTGGTTTCTGGATTAATAGCCTAGTGATAATACCACTAGGCCATCGCCTACCCTAGTGTAAAATAACTTGCCTCACACATCTCCGTTAAAATTTCCTCCCTCACCTTATTCCTATGCCCCCTTGTATATGACATTTCCCTTAAAATGTTCTTTCATTTTAAACAGAAAACAAACTTGTACTCATGTACAAATATACAAAATAGGAGCTAAAGTAGACCATTCAACCCCTCAAGCCTACCCTGCCATTGAATAGACTCTATATTGTAAAGACTCTGGTGCAGTTCGTATGGATTGAAGGTAACCCACAGTTTTAAAAAGGAGGCAGAGAGAAATTGGGGAACTATAGACTGGTTAGCCTAACGTCTGTAGTGGGGAAATGCTAGAATCCATTACAAAAGATTTAATAGCAGAGCACTTCAAAAACAGTGACAAGATTAGTCAAAATCTGCATGGATTTCCGAAAGGCAAAACATGCTGAACGAATCTACTGGGAATTTTTCCAGACGTAACTCGTAGATTTGATAAGACGGGAAGTAGTGGATGGAGTTTACTTGGACTTTCAAAAGGCTTTCAGTAGAGCCCCACATAAGAGATTAGCATGTAAAATTAAAGTGCAAGCAAAATGTAGGAATAAATGGGTCTTTTTTCAAATGGCAGCCAGTGTTTAGTAGGTTGCTGCAGTGCTAGGACCCCAGTAATGTTCACAGTATTTATTATTGATTTTTTTTTAGAGGAACTAAATGTAATATCTTTGAGTTTACGCATAATGCAAAGCCGGGTGGGAGGGTAAATTTGAGATGTAAGGAGCTTTCAGAAATGGTTCAGTGATTGGACAAGCTGAGTGGGCAGTTGAAGTATAATATGTGTAAATGTGAACTTATCCACTTTGGCAAACAAGAAGGCAGCTTATATTCTGAACTATGATAGCTTTGGAAAGTGTGAGGTGCAGTGAGACCTGAGTGTCCTTGTACACCAGTCGCTGAAAGCAAACATCTAGGTGCAGCAGGTAGTGAAGAAGGCAAATGGATTCAAATGCAGGAGCAGTGGTAGCTTGCTGCAATTGTACAAGGCCTTCACATCTGGAATATAGTCTACAGTTTTTGTCTGTTATGAGGCAGGATTCCTGGGATGACTTTGTATGAAGAGAAATTAGATCAGTTCAGACAAGATTCCCTGGGGTTAAGAAGAATGAGTGGTAATCTCATACAAACCTGTAAAATGCTATCAGGACTGGATGAGGTAAATGCAGGAAGGATGTTGCCGATGAGCAGGGAGACCAGAACCAGGGATCACAGTTTAAGGATACAGGCTCTCTTGGTTACTTGCAAAACATGCTGTCCTTAGCAACTATCTCTAAGTATTTTATGAAGTCTCATCCAGACTGATTTTTCCAGTTTAAATGCAGATTAAGCTCACTCATGATTTTTGCTGTCCCTTTATCACAAACAACCATAATTACAAGAAAGTATTTAAAAGAAGTAGTATACAAGAAGATACTTTGTTCCGTGTTATGGCTACAATTGGAGGAGCCTGTAGACCACTCCCACTAGTGACTTCCATTCCTCCACTACTCCACATCTCCACACAGACTAATTTTATCTCTTCACCTTTTCACAAACGGGCATGTACATCTCAATATTCGGGACCCAATCCTTGTCATCCCGAAGCCATGTCTTTGTAATGATTATCAGATTGTATTTACTTCAATGTGCACTATCAATTTGTTTACTTTGTTATAAATGCTACACACGTTCAGATACAGAGCCTTTTGTGTTTGTTTTTGTTATCTTTGTAGGATATAGTCTTGATTGTTGGTATTTTCCTACCCTTTTTTCCTCTCTTCCCCCCCTTATTGCTATTCTCATTTCCAAAATTACTGTTTCCCTCTCTTACCTTGTCTGTATTCTTTACTACCACATCTTTGCACAATGGAACCCATGCCCCGCTATTTGGTTTAAAAATCGCGCCATTTCATTAAATATGTAGTTCATAAGAACACTGGCCCCAGCACAGTTCAGGTGTAGACCATCACAATGGTGCATCCCCACTTTCCCCACTGATGCCATTGGCCCGCAAGCCAGAACCCCATTCTCCTGCATCAGTCTTTGAACTACTTATTCATCTCTGTAATTTAATGTGCCCCATGCTAATTTGTACACTGCTCAGTTAATAACCCAGACATTGTAGCCTTTGAGATTTTACTTTTCAAATTAGTGCCTAGCTCCTCCTCACTTCAACGCAGAACCTCTTTGCTGGTTCTCCCTATGTCATTGGTACCCACATAGACCATGAACACTGGGTCCTCCCTCTCCCACTGCCAGCTCCTTTGCGGCAGATGTTCCAAACCCTGGCATTGGATATGCAATACAGCGTTCGAAAGTCATGCTCTTTCCTGGAAAGAATGGTGTCAATCCCCTTCACGCTACTATTACCCACCTCTGCTACATTCCTTGTTGCTCCCCTCACTTGAATGGATTGCCATACCACTGTACAATCAATATGGCCAGTTTGTTCATCTACCTTACAGCCCCTACTCTCATTTCACTCCTAATCTCTGGGTCCCACTCAAAATCAAACATTCCTATTCTTGACTACTGACAAAGTCAGAAGACCTTATTCTAAATGGTTGCACTGCCTCTTGGTGCAAAAAAATCCTTAGCCACCCATGATGCGTCTCACTGTCTGCAACTCATCTCCATTTCCTAACTCTGAGTCAAAGCTGCTTGATCTTCAAAAACTTACTGCAGATATGTTTGCTCTTGATTGCAATGGTATCCAGGAGCTCCCACATTGTGCAGCCTTGACACATCATGTGAACTGCCATCCCAAAGAGATTTAATTATTTAATTATATTGTTTATTTACGTTGCCTTTAAATTTTATTAATTTTACCACAAATTTGCATATTATGTCAAAATTTAAGAATAGATAAGACATTAATCACTTACCAGTGACCCACTTAAGCAGCCGGTTTCTTTCACTGTAGTAGAGCAAGAATCAATTCCCCCCCCAGCTGCACGAATTTAACTCTGTCTGAGGGATTTCAACTAACCTGCATCTCTCTCTTCTGGGTATTCTGCCTAATTGTTAATACACAAACTATTACTGCTGCTGCTTCTTGAACACATGTAGCATTCAGAACAAAATAAATGAATTAACTGCACAAATGCAGTTTAATGGGTATGGCCTTTTAGTTATTGCGGAGATATGGTTACAAGGAGATCAAAACCGGGAACTAAATGTTCAGCAGTGCATGACTTTTCAAAAGGGCAGGCAAGAAAGAAAGGATGATGGGATGGGTAGCCTTGTTGGTATAGGATAGAAAAAGTATGATAGCAATAAATTGCCTTAGATCAGAAGACAAAGAATTCATATGGGTACAGGTAAGAAATAAAGAGGAAGAAGTCACAGTTAGGAGTAGACTATAGACCCCTAACACCTATATGTGGGACTGAGAATAAATCAGGAGACAATGAAGTTATTTACCAGTGAAGACATTGAGTCCTGTAAAATATTGTAAGGTACTCAGATTTGCCAATAGTCTTGTGTCAAAGTTTGATCTGAGAAAATTAAATGATGTACTTGACACATTTACAAACTATTGAAATAATGAATTTAGTTTTAATCTCTTCCCGCCAGTCCCACCCGGCAGGTTTAGACATGGTTAAAATTCTACGGTGCAAGTTCAGGTCTTGTGTAAGGCCTACTTAAAATTCAAAAACTGTAGTGTGACAATACCATCAGTGATGTATGTTGAATTATATTGCATGTTTGGAGGTGTGCCATGCTACTTGTGGCCTTTCATGATTGAAGGATTTTGACTGGCCACAGGAGCCTAATGTACTTTCGTAAAGTACATCTGTTTCTGGACTGCTTGTAAGCTGTGAGTTCTCACCCTTCGAATCCTTGGACCTCCTTGGTTCCCAAATCTTGGCGATCTTCTGGGAATCCTCCAGTCTTTGCATTTCTCTGCCATTCACCTGTGCGTTCGCAATTTTAATTCAACAGAAACTCTGAAATTGAGGTAACACCCTCCACTCATTGAATGTCATGTACCAATATCGCAGGTTCTCCCACAGCAGCTTCCTGGCACTAAATTCTGACTCTTGATCACTAGCCATGTAGCCAAGCTGCCTGGATGTTGGGCATAACTCTGAAAATATTTATTAAAATGAAGCCTTGTCATTAAGGTCAGTGGAGTCTTACAAATTCTTGAACATAATCAGTTCAACATCTTCTACCAAGCTCCTCCCTCACATTCTTCCTATGTCAGCACTCTTCTCCCAAACCCCACCAAAAAGAATGAAACCAAAATCATCAGAGGCAGACGTCACATTGAAAACATCTTATTTTACTACAGAAACAAAACTAACTTGGATGGAAAGGGCAAAACTGGACCTCAGCACATTTCCAATCTAAAACCCCTGCGATCATTCAGTAGTTTAGCTCTAATGGACCTGATCCTAACAATTTCAGTTTGTGATCTTCAAGTTTCAATTCAGTGGACAAACATTGTAGATGGCATGACTCCTCTGACCTTATTTTTTATACATGGACCATCACTATAACAAAAATATCATCAAGAATCAACAGTTATTCTGTTGAATCTTCCTTGTTTGATTCATGAGTTTTTAATGCATCTTCATTAATTGAAATTAGATTGTATGCTTCCCTGATGGCTCATTGAGTTAATGAGCCATGAGACATGACACTGAACCATGCAGATGGATGCTGTATGTTATAAATTCA
This sequence comes from Rhincodon typus, assembly GCF_021869965.1. Lineage (NCBI taxonomy): Eukaryota > Metazoa > Chordata > Chondrichthyes > Orectolobiformes > Rhincodontidae > Rhincodon > Rhincodon typus. The sequence continues at coordinate 13,494,607 of NC_063340.1, forward strand.
GTTCTTACTTTCTGTCATCCTTAGTTACTTTGAACCAGGGGAGCAGTAACACTTTAGCTGCTTTCAGTATATTAAAGCTTGGCAGGTGGAAAACTAGTTCGGTCTGTGTTCCTAACTATTTTCTATTGATTTTGTGATGTATTGTTTTGGGTGGTCACAGAGCAAGATAACCCATTCTTGGTCCTGAAACACTTATTGTCAAGGTTCAACATCAGAATGGTTATGGCTGGGCACTGAAGGACTTGTAGGCGCTTGTAAGATGGTACTCCAAACAAAAAATTAGTTATTTCACAAGAGATAGGAAAGGGAAATCAAAAGGGAAAATTATCTAACTTTTGTCTTAACTCTCAAGTATTCAGTGATGTCATATAGTAAGTTTTAAAGCAGTCTATTTGGGGGAAAAGCAATGGATAAAGATTGGATCACATTCCAAATAAAAACTGAGAAAATTGTGGAGGCTGTAAATTAGAAACAAAAACAGAAATTGTTGGAAAATCTCAGCAGATCTGGTAGCATATGTGGAGAGAAATCAGAGTCAGCATTTCAGATTGAGTGACCTTTCCTCAGAAGGGTCTCTTCAGAGCTCTGAGGAAGGGTCACTTCACCTGAAATGTTAACTCTGATTTCTCTCCACAAATGCTGCCAGGCCTGCTGACCTTTCCAATGATTTCCGTTTTTGGATCACATTCTACCCGTTTTAAAGGCGTAAAAAGGATGCTTTGAGGCAAAAGGACATTTGAACATTGGGCCATTTGCTGATATCACTGGGAGCTGCCCAAAGTAGGTCTTAAGGTGCCATTTTCCTTACATGTGCATTTTTCTGGCTTCCAGCAAAAAGGCACATTGCTTTAAGATAGAAGGAACATGTGACCCTACCAACCCTCCCAGTCATTTTTATATTCAGACTGCAAAATTATACTGTCCTTAAGATGGGAAGGCTTCTGTGAAGATATGACACATGCTGCCGCTCACCAAATTATCCAAAACTCTTCACTGACTAATTTGTATCCAGATAGATTTCATTTTTAAAAATTACTTCAAATTGAGTTGGACACCTAAAAGCCATCTTGTTTCTGTATTTTATTTAAATTATGTTGGCCTCAAGATTTATTTTTAAATAGTCTGACTAATTTTGCAATGCAACTTAACAAGTACTGCATGTTCGAGAATGCTAATGGAATTGCTAAAACTTCTTTTCAAGTACAGTTCCTTTTTTATCTTGAGGTTGTAATTATTGACTTCTCACCCCAGTGCAACATGTTTCCACTGTTTTACTCTAAAAGGAAGAGCATGAAATTTAACAAAATTCATTTGAGAGGGCTAGGACCCTCTTCTACTTCCTTGAGCAAGGTACCTAACAACTGGGCAGCAACATGAGAATCGCAGTTTGAAGCATGCATTACAACACAATGCAGCACATCTGGAACCAGCTTGTAATTTTGTTTTTTATCACAGGGATTATAGTTAAATACCTTTCAAAAAACTGCAACCACCTCACAACACTAACATCAACAGTAACACTTCAGAGTGAATAAAAGTGCACTGAAATTTGGGGTAACACTAGACCAAACTAGGGAGGGAGATTTTCAGTGGCTTCTTCAGAGTTGCTCGATCATGAAATTTCTGGCAGTCAATTAATTAATTAATCCTTCCATCCAAAAGTGCAACTTTCTGATCAGGACCATCCCAGCCAGAAAATACATTTCGGAGTTGCGATATTTTACCTTGGTCTAAAGTAGTTGTCAGTTGCTGCCTGTACTATGGTGTCTACCGTGCATGTGTAATCAGAGCATTTATCCTGCACCAGTGCCATTCCAAATTCATCAATCAGGTGAGAGGCTTTTACTTACACAAGACCTCAGAGCTGTGGACTGGTAATGGCTACCAGCAATTTGGCAAGTGGTGAGTTACTGGTCTTATTCATAGTTGAAAGGCGGGGAATTCCCTCAATGGAGTTTGCTCAGGTCAGTTCCCTGTACCTTGTAGAAATTAGTGCACAAGTGGAAAAGACAGTGGCCCAAGGCCAGGTGAGTTCATGATATGAAAGCATGGAAAATCGGCAGAGGGGTATTCAAATAGTGAAAATAATATAAATTAAGGAAGTTAGAAAGTTAGAATTAAAGAATGATTACAGCACAGAATGATACCAACTGGGCCATCAAGACTGCACCAGCTCGCTGTAAAAGGACGCTAGCCAATTCCACTCTTTCACCCTTTGCCCTGTATCCTCCAATTATTTTCCCCTTTCAAACAGTTATCTAATTATCTTTCTTACAAGAAATGTTGATTGAATCTACCTCCACCCTGCTTTCAACAGCAAGAACTTATCTGTATAGTACTTTTAATGTAATTATATGTATAGGCAGTACATTGTAGGTCATGCCCACTTGCTATGTAGAAATGATTTATGTCTCAAGTGTCCTTCAGTTGTTCTGCCAATCATCTCACATTAATTAGACTCTTCTGCCGAAAAGACTTCGTACTTATCCTGTCTCATGATTTTGACTACTTCCTTCGAATCTGCATTCGATCTTCCGTGCCATAAGGAGAACAAACCTAACTTCTCTAATCTAACCATGTAACTGATGACCATCTTCCCTGTAGTAAATCCTTTCTGCACCCTAACTAAGGCATTCACATTTTTCCTAAAATGCAGTGTCCAGAATTGGATCTGTCCTGACACCTTCAACAATTTTGTGCACAGGTCTTTCTGTGCCTGCACCCCTTAAGCATTGTACCCTTTATTTTATATTACCTTCCTCTTTCTTCCCACCAAAATGTATCACTTGGTGCTTCTCTCCATTATAAGTCACCTGTAATTAGTTCACCATGTCTGTGTCCTCTTGAAGTCTTATTTTCAGCTTCTATATTTCCCTACACTTCAAAGTTTTGAGTTATGTGCAGAATTTGAATGTGTGCCCTGTACACCCAAGCCCAAGATATTAATATGTCATGTAAAGCCTTGATCCCAATTAGGCCCTGAGGAAGTCCAGTATTTCCACTAGTCTGGGGGAAAAAAAATCCATCACTACTCTTTTGTTCGTATGCTTGAGCCAGTTTTGTATGTATGCTGCCCCTTTTCCATGAGTTTCCAATTTGCTAATGAGAGGTTGAAACCTTAGAACTTCCTTCCTAACAGCATTAAAGGGGCTACCTGCACAAAATTTGCCTGCAGTGGTTCAAGAAGGCAGTTCGCCATCAACTTCTCTGGCTACTAGGGATGGGCAAAAAATACTGGTCAAGCCAGCTACACCCATATCCCATGAATGAATAAATAATCAATTTTTTTTAAATCCTCTATGCACCATATCAGCTGCATTATCTTGTTAAGTGCTCTTTGTTACCTTACCTAAAACCTCCAATTAGTTAGACATGAGTGGCTTTAAGATATTTGTGCTAACTTTCTTCAATTAATCTACATTTAGCCAAGTCCCATATTATCATTCCTAAAGACATCCCCACTGCAAAGGTTAATCTGACTGGCCTGCAGCTGTTGGGTTTATCCTTGCATCATTTTTTTATGACCAGGGAGTAACGTTTACAATTCTTTCGTGTTTTCGTACCATACCCAAATCTCATGAGGATTGGAGAATTATGACCGGTACCTTTGTAATTTCCACTTCACTCAAGCAACCAAAGAATCATGCACCTGTGACTTTTCTATTTTACATACAACCAAAGTTTCCATTACATTCTCTTGATCAATTTTTACTCCATCCTGTATCTAAATAACCTCATCTTTCATCATGACTCGAGCTGTATCGTCTTTTTTGGTACTCAGCTAGTTTCTCAGGAATGCCCTTTGCACAATATGTTTCTCTTTTTTTGGTTTCTAGTTAGGTTCAAATCTCTTCTTACTACTATTATTTATATATTTGTAAAAGACTTGTGTTCTCTTTTATGTTCACTGCTGGTTTGTTCTCATGTTCTCTCATTGACCCCTCTTACTTCATTTTTCACTTGCCCCCTGAACCATCTATATTGAGCCTTGTCGTTATTCATATTATCAACCTGACATATATCATACACTGTCTTTTTCTGCTTTATTTCACTGTCTATTTTCTTCAAAATCCAGAGAGCTTTGATCATGGTTGTCCTGTCTTTCCTCCTCATGGGAATGTACCCTGATTCTCAACCCATTTCTTTAAAAACCCCTTGAAATATTGCAGTTTGCTTGCTAATCTTTGATTCCAATATACCCAGGCCATTCTCAATCTCCTGTTCTCAATCTCCTGTAAATTGGTCCCTGTTCAATTAATTATTTTCAGTGTATATTGCTCCTTTTCTTTTTCCATAGCTAATCTAAGCTCTTTTGATAGTACCAGTCTACATTAAGATAATTGGAGTATCCATTATCACTATAGCTTTTTTTATATCTCATTGCAAATTTGTTTCTTCATATCTTTCCCTCTACAGAATACACCCACCAGTGTAATGACATTTATGATATTTCTTAACTATAACTAAATGGATTCTGTCATTGACCATTCTAGGACATCCTCCCTCTCCAGCATGGTAATATTAGCCTTAATCATATTGTCATCCAACTTTCTTTCTTGCCTTTTTTTTGCCGGACCATCTTGTACCCTGGAGCATGTGATACCCTTTTCTGTTTTTATTGAGCCACATCTCTGTTATGACCACAAAATCTCTCACATACAGACACAGTCAAAAAACAAAATGGGTGTAATGGGAAGGAAAGACTGGGAAGATGGTTCAGTTGTCCCTGAGATGGTCCTTCCGGCTTGGCAAAACATGCTGTTCCTTGATTCTCCATTTCTAGTTACTTCACTTGCTTAAACAAAGTATGGGAGACTGGCTCATGCTTGAAAGTCTCTGGCTTGCTGGTTAGGAGCCACAGCTAACAGCAACTGCTGAGAGAAAACGGGCTTTCTCCAGATTTTTAAGGGTTTTGTGCTGCAGAGAAGAAAAACAGCTTATGTTCTTGCAGAGATCTGATGACTTCTACCCATCATTCAAAGTCCCAACCTGCCATGTGGTTGAATCTTAACTGTCCTCTGAAATGGCATAGCAAGCCGCTCAGTTATAATAATCACTACAAAATCTCAATGAAGAAATGAAACCAGACAGAGCTCTTGGCATCAACCTACACGCCAGAAAAAAAACAGTAAAGACAGCCCTGTTGACCTGAAAAGTCCTCCTTACTAATTCCGGGGGATGAGTGCCAAAATTTGGAAAGCTGTCTCTCAGCCTAACCATAGCCATACTTATGGAATCATACCTTACAGACAATATCCCAAACAGGGACATCACCATGCTTGGTTATGTCCTATCCCACCGGTAGGACAGCCCCAGCAGAGGTGGCAGCACAGTCGTTTACAGTCAAGAGGGAATCGTCCTGGGACGACTCAACATTGGCTCTGGACTCTATGAAGTCACATAGCATCAGATCAAACATCGAAAAGGAAGCCTCCTTGATGGAAGCATTGAGGGTGAGAAGGTGGAGGATTTCAGTGTTCACCACTGAGTGGTTCAGCAATAGTGTTGTTGATCAACCTCTTGAAGGGATCTTGAAGGGCATCGCTGATTAGACTGAGATCGTGGCAGGTGGTGAGGGAACCAAAAAAGGCGAAATATACTTGACCTCATCCATACCAATCTGCCTGCTGCAGGTGCATCTGTCCATGACAGTATTGGTGACAGTGGCCACTGCACAGACCTCGTCAAAACGAAGTGCCGCCTTCACATTGCAAATATTCTCCATTGTGTTTTGTGGCACTATCACTTTGCTAAATTGGACAGCCTTCAAACAGATCTATCAACTCAAGACTGGGCATCAATGAGGCACTGTGGGCCATCAGCAGCGGAAGAATTGTACTCCCAACACAATCTGCAAACACATGGCCTAGCATATTTCTCCAGTCTACCTTTACCATCAACACTGGTTCAATGAAAAGTACAAGAGGACATGCAAGAAGCGGCACCAGGCATATCTAAAAATGAGATTACAATCTGATGAAGCTACAAAACAGGACAACTTGCATGGCTAATAGCGTTAGCAGCAAATCATAGACAGAGCTAAGCAATCCCACAGCAAGCAAATCAGGTGTAAGCTCTGCAGTTCTGCCACATCCAGTCATGAATGGTGGATAATGAAACAACTCATTGAAGGAAGCGGCTCCACAAATATCCTTCAATGATGGAAGACGCCAGCACTTGGGTGCAAAAGATGAGGCTGAAGCATGCACAACAGTCTTCAACCCAAAGTGCCAAGTGAATAATTCATCTTAGCCTCCCTCAGAAATCCCCAATATCAGAGATGCCAGTCTTCAGCCAATTTGGTTCACTCCACATAATATCAAGAAATGGGTGGATGCACTGGATACTGCAAAGGCAATGGACCCTGACAGCATTTCGGCAGTAGTACTAAGACTTGTGCTCTGGAACTTACCACATCCCTAGCGAAGGTGTTCCAATACAGCTACAACACTGGTAACGACCTAACAATGTGGAAAATTGCCCGGGTATGTCACGTATGTAAGAAGCAGGACAAATTCAACACAGCCAATTACCATCCAGTAATTGGTCTATTCTCGATTATCAGTAGTGTGGTGGAAGGTGTCATAAGTAGTGCTATGAAGCAACAGGCCTGTGGCAGAAATGTTCGTGTGGGCACATAGAGTTGTGTTGAAGTGACAGGCAGCTGGAAGCTCGTTTCATTTTTGTGGACGGAACATAAATATTTTGCAAAGCAGTCACTCAACCTGCATTTTGCATAGTGGAGATATTATTTCACTGAATGGGTTTCCAACAATTCAAACTTCACAGCATCTCTCAATAATGTCACTCAATCATTTTATCATTTAAAAAAACTCAATTCAAGATCCTTTCTGTGGGAGAAATAAATGGTGTAAAAGTCCTAAAACAGGATTTATGTTAAGATGCAAAAGACAGAAGACCAGAGAAGCTTAAGTCTCCTGGATGAGTAAATTTCAATTTTGTTTTTCCCATCACCATCTCAAGCAGCCTTCCTCATAGCCACCATTCCTTGGCTTAATCCTTGTGATGGTAAAGACCAGCATAACTGTAAAACACTTCCTGAATGAGGATGATCCAACACTGTGACTTTCTGTTTCTCAATAGATTTCTAAATCCCTTGCAGATATGAACTGTGTTAAGTATCACATAACACACGGTGATACGGAGGGATTTTAGCTGGCAGTAGAACTCATTAGATTTAGATATTTATTGACACGTACTCAAGTACAGTAGTGCAGTGAAAAGTGTATAATGCCACCACACAAGGCGCCATCTTAGGTACAAAGGTACCTAGATTCAAAAACTTAGTTACAAGGTAGTAAAAGAAAGAAACAAAGTTAAAATTAAGCATAATGGACCTTAATGGAATGAGTAGAAAAATAAAGGAATAAAGTTAAAAGTTCAACAGTCTTGAACGTGTAGCCATGCTGGGGCCCAATCTCCTCCACTTTGCTCATTGTCTAGGAGACCTCAGCTGCCTATTCTCGACGCCACTGCCACAATTACCAGGGACCTCACTCACTGCTGGCTGTTCCTGCGATGCTATTGTCGCTGCTGCTGCCACTGAAGCTGCTGCCTCCAATCTCTTCCTCCTGCTTCCGGAATATGCCCAGGCAGGACCTGCTTGCAGCCCCCGATCGCAGGACACGCTCGCAGCTTTTGATTGCTGACTAAGTGTGGGTCCCGCTCTTCACCCTTGGCCGCCTCAAACGCTAGGCCGAGAGACTGCAATGGGCTTCGAGACAATATCATGGGCCACTGAAAAACCCCCACTCCAGGCCGAGACATTTCCATGCCAGGCCAAGAGACTGCCATGGACAGAAGGAAAGGAACACAGAGAAAAGAAAGAAACGGACGGCAAGGACTAAATTTTACTCCATCTAACAAACAGATTCTTGAGGAGGTATCTTTGTAAAGTCCCTAGAGGCAGAAGAAAATAGACATTACTGTTGATACCGGTGGAGCATAAACACCAGTATAGTGGATGGTTAGCTGTGAAGCACCTGTTTTTATTCCCACCTGAGATCTAAATTTTATTGTGGTCAAACTTTAGACAAACTACTCAAACCTCTGGAATATATTAAAACATTCTGTTTCCTTTTAATACTTTAATATCAAGAGAAACTGAGCTGAATAGTTTAGTGGAACAGCTGTGTCTTGCTTGCGGTTAGTTAATCTTATAGACTCTTTCTCATTTTTGATCAAATTTGTATCTTGCAAAATGAATGGGCTGATATTGTGCCTCACATTTTGCTTTCCATCCTGTTTTTAAAAAGAAATATTGTGTGGTTAATGTGGATTGTACTTTTGATGAGAGGACCAAATTTTACTCCATCTGTCAAACAGATTCTTCATCAAACAATAGAGTGGCAAAATGTATCTTTTTTTTATTATTCTCTGATGTGGTGGATACGTATGGGAATGTCTTTAGTTTTGTCCTTTAGCCACCTTTTGGACCTCTAAGGGAAAGCTATCTCTAAGACATTTGTTGAGGATAATTTGCACACTGCCATCAAACATTGTACTCTTGTGACAACTCAAGACAATAATTAAACACTGAGGTACTGCCAATTCCCATTTTTCCAAAATTATACTTGAATTCATAAAATTTGTAAAAGGACATTCCATAACAAATAAAATCGACATTGCAGAAAGTGCAATGCAATGAAGTTCTTTTCATACAACATGTAGCACACCAAGTGCCTCACTAAAATTGCAGTTGTAGGTGATGTTTACAGTGTACATTTTATGTCAATTCAGGCTGTCCCAGGGGTTCTCACGAATTTCGACCCCTCAATATACTATTGCCACTAAGCCTTTCCCCATTGAACACTGTGGTTGCTTCCCCTAGTTTAGTATGCCACCCAGAATGCATTTCTGGAACATCACATGAGCAGGTCGACAACACTCAGTCCTGGCCACTTATTTGCACTAGAAGAGGAAGCCTATTCTGTTATGATCTATTTTGTTTGTAGGTGAAATAAACAAGGAAGGGTGTTAGATTACCACCCTAGAAACTGACTCCCTCATTAACAATGCAAAGCTAAGTTTTTTTTTCCCCCTCAACAAATTCTATAGTTGTATTTCACCACAATCCATGCCAAATAAAGTCACATAGAAAATTCATTTGGAGTTGGTATTTATTTTGAAAGTACTGAATTGATGCAATTTGTAGTTGGAACAAAAGCTGAGTTGCCCAACATACCTTTTCCCAAATCAGATTTTGGGTGTTTACTTTTGACAGAGTAGCCATTTGCTGAGATGAGAACTGATGAGTAGAACACCACCCTGAGCAAAGGTTAATGCTGGCACAACTTTGGTCAGTTGATTGATTTATTTGCAGCTCTTGGTACGTGGAATTATGCAAATTACGTTTTGAATCCTTTCAGATTGTATGAGATGGTAGTTGTGCCTTTGTAATACCCATAAGATATGGGAGTAGAATTCGGCTATTTGGTGCATCGTGTCTGCCCCACCATTCAATCATGGCTGATATGTTTCTCAACTCCATTCTCCTGCCTTCTCCCTGTAACCCTTGATCTCCTTGCTATTCAAGAACCTATCTATCTCTGACTTAAATACACTCAATGACTTGGCCTCCACAGCCTTCTACAGCAATGAATTCCACAGATTTACCACTCTATTACTGAAGAAATTCCTCCCCAAAGGGTCAATCCCTTCACTCTGAGACAGTGCCCTCAGGTCCTAGTCTCTCCTAGTGGAAAGATCTCCATATCCACTCCTTCTAAACTACATTGAGTACAGACCCCAGGGTCCTGAACCGCTCCTGCAGTCTTGGGATCCTTTTTGTGAGCCTTCTTTGGACCCCCTCCAAGGCCAGCACATCCTTTCTTAGATACTGGGCCAAAAACTGCACTCAACATTTCAAATGCAGTCTGAACAGAACCTTCAACAGCCTCAGCAATACATCCCTGCTCTTGTATTCTAGCCCTCTCAAAATGAATATTATCATTGCATTTGCCTTCCTAAGTCGTATGTCATATTCCTCAGCAAAAACATTTTGCTGTTCTTTGAATTGCCATGCACAAACTAAGACTAATCGAAACATTCTAATATTGCGAGCAATACTCTGCATCATTTGACATTGATCACAAAATACCATGCAATTCTAAATCCAGTGCTCTCGTTCTTTGAACGAAATCTGTAGGGCACATCCATGGCTTTGTTCAAAATAGTGTGATAAATTGATTGTTGCCTGTGCAATTTCAATGTGAATGACACCTACCATAACGTTTTCATAGTGAATCAGTACTAGCATCACTATATGCATATGGTGCACTTGGAGCAAGAAGGCTGTTGGAGCGCTTCAGGGGAGGTTAATGCACTAGAACAAGGGTGGTACTCTGAAACTTGTCATCAGCATTTAGGCATCTAAATAGTCAATTCATAGTGAAGAACTTGACTATTGATGAAAAAACTTTTCATCTTGCACTTGTCAGGACAATTCACAAGAATGCCAATTTAAGAGAAAATCAACATTTATACAACATGAGAGGGAACTGCTGAATGGTTGGCAAGCCGTAGATAATGCACCACTTGAGGATTGACAGCTAACATGTTTTAAATTTTAAATCAGACAGGTTGACTGCAATTCATCAGCTGTTGCCCTGACAAATTAACCAGCAAATGGCTTTCGCTATTTTGTTGGTTGAAACAGGCACAATGTGTGCGCATATTCTTTCTGCCTACAAAGAACAAGGCCCTATGTATTAATGTACATAGTTTTCAACACGCAGTAATAGACCACACTGAGATACCAATTGACCAATTGGTTGTCTGTATAATTCTTTACATCTTCTGGATTGTGGAGCAAATGTTGTCCAGTTATGGAATCACATCTAACGTTAGATACTGTTGTGCAAGTTTTGCAACCACAATCTGATCGCATGTGGTCAGTACCTTGTTTGTTGCGAACAGCCAAATAGATGTGAAGTTTTAATATGATCTACCAGTCTTTCTGTCATGTGACCCATGCATCTAACATGGCATTGGCACTGAAAGTCATATACCACATTACTACTTTGTGTGATTGGCCAACTTTTTATTGGCTTGAACGCAAAATCCTGTTAGTGGTAAACACCATTCGTGTTGCTACTGCATAGTAGCAGCTTGAAACAGCTAACTTCACCTGTTGCTCAAACCTTTGAGGTGCCTTCCCCTTCCAGGGTAATCAGTGGTGGATTAGGCACTTTACAGCTACATAAATAAATGCAGAAATTACTAGATTTTGTAGGAACATGTGTATGCACTGCATCTCAACAAAATCAGTGACAGACGCTGCGTTATAGGTTAATGATTCAGGCTGGAGAACGTGAAGTCAGAGGATAAGTGGTAATGTGGATTGCTAGGTAGCTTTAAGACAAAGAGCAGACAGTGGTAGTAAAGAATAGTTATTCAGAGTGGCAGAAGGTGAGAAGTAGTGTTCCACAATGACCGGTGCTGGGGTCACTGCTGTTCCCAAATTATGTTAACAAATTGGCCATTCAAATCAAGACATAATTTCTAAAGTTGCAGATGACATGAAATTGAGGATATAGTCAATAGTAAGGAAGGACTGCAGCAAATTACAGGAAGACATTAATAAACCTGTAGAATGGGTGAATGTTTGATGGATGAAGTTTCAATGTGAGGTAATATATTTTGCTATGAGAATTAGTGAGGTCACTTACTGCTTGGGAGTTGCAAATCTCTGTGAGGTGATGGAATAAAGGGATCTTAGAGTACAAATACAACATCCCTGCAGGTTGCACAAGTTATCAAGGTTTATTTTTTAAACAAAACAAACAAGCATGAGGCTTTATTTTTAAAGAGTTGCATGAAAACAAGGGAAATTATGCTAAACCTTCACTGGACATTGTTTGATCATACAGTATATGTGCAGTTCTGGATGATGTATTATGAAAGAATGTAGTCATGAAGATTTACAAGGATGATGCCAGGAATATGTCGGTGTATATCAAGTAATAACTGACAGCTTAGGTCTCTTTTCTCTTGAGGAAAGAACACTGAGGAGGTGACCTAATGAACAGAGGTATTTATAATTGTGAAAGGTTTTGATTGAGTGGATGGAGAGAACGTTTCATCTTGCAGAGAAGAGCATATTCAGAGGCAATCAGTATACGCTGATCACCAAGAAACCTGATAGGAAGGTTCTCTACCCAAAGAACAGTGAGAAAATTGAACTCGCTATGATAGGGAGTGGTTTAAGCAAGTTGGATAGAGACATCTAAAGGAAAGTAAGATGAGTGCAAATGGTGGAAGACAATCAATAGTTAGAAGAAGTACAAATTTAGATGAGAAAAAATATGACGTGGCTAATTTGAAACATGAGTGCGGTCATGAATAGGTTGAACTGAATGGCTTGTTTCGGTGCCATAAATCCTATGGAATCAATTTATGGCTATACATCAATGTGAAAATTACATTCATGTGTACTCGCAGTATAAGAAATAGGGTACTGTCATTGGGGCTTCACAGTAAAAAGCTGGAGCAGTTAAAACTTCAGCTGAACAGTATACAATACATGGATATGTTTTAAGAGAGTTACATCAGGGTGAGGATAATTCTAAATTGGATGCCCCAAGTATTGATGTTAGAGCCGGTACTATATCAACTTTCAATCAATAATTACAATTGGACAAATGTGTTGATAAAATCTAGGAGACACAGTTGATTCTGAGATCAATGCTTATGAAATGATCGATTTAAAGTAGACAGAAACAGTGCCACATAAATTTCAATTGGAATAAGTTTGAAGATCTTTACATCACAAGCAAGAGTAGATATGCTCTAGGAATGATATAGTAATGGTTAGGGATAAACCTGTAGAGAATAGGTAGCCATAGAAGTCTTGAGGTTAACAATATCCAATCAACACGAAATAGTGATCGACAATTTAGGTAGAATGATGAGCTACACAGTGAAAGTGGTCCAATGCAAGTGGAGGAAATCTCGCTTACATTAAAATGCTGTGGTCAGACCATAACTGGTAATATGCCTTAGGCACAGAAATGTAAGGGAGACGTTAAGGCACGGGAACCAATTCAAGATAAAAACCACAAAGCCAACAAGGAAAAATCTCATCAATAGAGTTGGGGAGAACAGCTGCAAACCCTAATATTACTTCAGGAACAACTGTGGAGTTGTAGCTGGCATATTTATTGAATAGGTAAACTGACTATCCAGTACTGTCCACTTACGCAATCACATTTACAATATTTTTAATTCCAGATTTTTTTATTTGCAGTGGCAGGATTTGAGCTTATGTCACCATTCCTTATTTGTGGAACTAACGTATTTCTGTTTAATTCACTAACTGATGTAATGTTAATTTTTACAGAGCAGCACAGTTCTTATGAAAGACCATAAGCTATAGGAGTAGAATTAGACCATTTAGCCCATTGACTGTCCCACCATTCAATTATGGCTGATATGTTTCTCAACCTCATTCTCCTGCCTTCTCAGATTAGATGAGATTAAATTTATTCTTGTTACATGCAGTGAGATACAGAAATTTAAAATTTACAGAAAATTGAAACCAAAAGAACTGCAGATACTGTAAATCAAGAACAAAAACAGAAGTTGCTGGAAAAGCTCAGCAGGTCTGGCAGCATCTGTGAAGGAGAAAACAAACTTAATGTTTCGGGTCCAGTGACCCTACGAGTACCTGTTAAAAGCTTAATTGTTATGCGAGACTATTCAAACTCTAAACTAGAGGTATTTTTAAGAACCATTAGAGTAGATTATTAGTAATCCTGTATAATACACTCATACTTTTTATAAAGTAGCATATAATTACATTTAATTAAATAATGATATATTCACTACAATTTGTATAATTCACTATATTATCCCCAAGCTTTACAGATGTATGCTCAAAATTTCATGAAGCAAAGTCATTTGATTTGTTGTAAAAAGTTCTGAGGAAGTGTCACTGGACCGGAAACGTTAACTCTGTTTTCTCCTTCACAGATGCTGCCAGACCTGCTGAGCTTTTCCAGCAACTTCTGTTTTTGGTTACAGAAAATTATCCTGACATGATCTTCTGTGATTCTAGAACTTATTATCTGATTACAATTCTAAACCATTATTACGTTGGCACAAAGTTAGAAATTATTTGCAGCACAGAAACATGATCTTTGCCTCATTCTGGTACCTATGCTCAATGTAAGTGTGACACCTAAACTGCAGAATACTGCTTATTGCCCACAGTTTTTTTTAGAAATGAAAGAAAATGTATTTTTACGATAGCAACTGCTCAGTAAATGCAGAACTCGGTCACATAAACCTTTAGGCATGAGTACTTTTTAAAAGCTTAATTGTTATGTGAGACTATTCAAACCCTAAACTAGAGGTATTTTTAAGAACCATTAGAGTAGATTATTAGTAATCCTGTATAATACACTCATACTTTTTATAAAGTAACATATAATTACATCTAATTACGTAATGATATATTCACTACAATTTGTATAATTCAGTATATTATTCCCAAGCTTTACAGATGTACGCTCAAAATTTCATGAAGCAAAGTCATTTGATTTGTTGTAAAAAGTACCTTTAAATGGACATGATTTGCATGTGCAAAGTCAGTCTGCAAATCACTAATCAATGATGTCATCCCTAGTGATGTGATTTCTAAAGACAAAATTAATGGGGTTAAAATGTAATGAAACAATTTGTATGTGATTAAGAACTCAATCAATTTGTACCATGTTATCCAATTGATCATAATCTATATTGTGCAACATGTCATGGTTCAAAATCCTGGAATTCCCTCCCTAACAGAATTGTGGGACTACCTGTACCAAATGGACTGCCAGGGTTCAAAAAGGTACCTCACTACCAGCTTCTCCAGGGCAACTACAGATGGGCAATAAAAACTGCCTGGGCCAGTCATGTCCACATTACGTGAATGATCTTTTAAAAATATATTGACTAGATGGCAATTGAGTGTCTGACTTATCACACTGTCCCTTCACCTGTGATTTTGGTTCAGTTTCAAGGCAACTGAGCCTCTCAAATTGATTAATGGTAGACATAATAAATAGTACTAAACTGACAATGGTAATCAACTAAAAATGAATTTCAAACAAGTGAATATGGAGTTTTACTTATGGGGTTTGAAGAAGCTCTGGCAGAACTTTATACTAGGAGTATCCCGTTATGAAGTGGAAGTACAGTATTTAAAATGAAAAGTGTTTCATTCCTCATTGTTCATTTCATTGATTTTGTGAAACAAGTAAGTAAATCATTATAAAGGCGGATAAATTCCCAGGACCTGATCACGTGTACCCTTGAACTTTGGGAAGCTAGGGAAGCGATTGCTGGGCCCCTTGCTGAGACATTTGTATCATCAATAGCTGCAGGTGAGGTGCCAGAAGACTTGAAGGTTGGCTAATGTGGTGCCTTAATTTAAGAAAGGTGATAAGGAAAAGCCAGAGAACTATCGACAGGTGAGCATGACATCAGTGGTGGGCAAGTTGTTGGAGAGGATCCTGAGAAATGGGATTTACATGTATTTGGAAAGGCAAGGACTGATTAGGGATAGTTAACATGGCTTTGTGCATGCAAAATTGTGTCTCACTGACTTGATTGAATTTTTTGAAGAAGTAACGAAGAGGATTGATGAAGATAGAGCAGTGAATGTGATCGATATGGACTTCAGTAAGGTGTTCAACAAGGTTGTGCATGGTAGACTGGTTAGCAAGGTTAGATCACATGGAATACAGGGGGAACTAGCCTTTGGATACAGAACTGGCTCAAAGGTAGGAGATAGAGGATGGTGGTGGAGGGTTGCTTTTCAGACGAGAAGCCTGTGACCAGCAGTATGCCACAAGGATCAGTGCTGGGTCTACTGCTTTTTGTCAGTTATATAAGTTTGGATGTGAACATAGGAGGTATGATTAGTAGGTTTGCAGATGACACCAAAATTGGAGGTGTAGCGGACAGCCAAGAAAGTTACCTCAGAGTACAATGAGACCTTGATCAGATGGATGGGTGGGCCAAGGAGTGGCAGATAGAGTTTAATTTAGATAAGTGTGAGGTGTTGTATTTTGGAAAGGGAAATCAGGGCCGGACTTACACACTTAATGGTGAGGTCCTGGGAAGTGTTGCTGAACAAAGAGACCTTGGAGTGCAGGTTCAGAGTTCCTTGGAAGTGGAGTTGCAGATGGACAGGATAGTGAAGAAGGCGTTTGGTATGCTTGCCTTTTTTGGTCAGTGCGTTGAGGACAGGAGTTGGGAGGTCACGTTGCAGCTGTACAGATCATTGGTTAGGCCACTTTTGGAATACTACTTTCAATTCTGGTCTCCCTGCTGTAGGAAGGAAGATGTGAAACTTGAAAGGGTTCGGAAAAGATGACAAGGATGTTTCCAGGGTTGGAGGGTTTGCACTATAGGGAGAGGCTGAATAGGCTAGGGCTATTTTCCCTAGAGCGTTGGAAGCTGAAGGGTGACCTCATAGAAGTTAATAAAATCATGAGGGACATGGACAGGGTGAATAGCCAAGGCCTTTTCCCCAGGGCAGCAGAGCCCAAAACTAGAAGGATATAGGTTTAAGGTGAGAGGGGAAAAGATTTAAACGAACCTAAGTGGCAACATTTTCATGTAGAGAATGATGCGTGTGTGGAATGAGCTGCCAGAGGAAGTGGTGGAGGCCAGTACAGTTACGACTTTTAAAAGTCATCTGGATGGATATATGAATTTGACAGATTTAGAGGGATAAGGGCCAAATGCTAGCAAATTGGACTAGATTAATTTAGGATATCTGTTCGGCATGGATGAGTTCGACCAAAGGGTCTGTTTCCATGCTGTATAGCTCTATGACAACTTAGTGAACAGGCATCTCAGGAAATATCCTAAATTGAGACGTAAGTTAAATATGAGAGGTATGAAGGTATTTTCTGTGCCAGGATGGCAACTACACACCATAGGTTTTTGTAAAGAAACAGACCTTTGCTTATCAAGTACAGGTGGTCATGACTTTCAAATATTGTTGATTAACATTCTTTTCTACAAAAGTCACACAGGTCCTGCCCAGCTAGGTTCTTTGCATATTTCTATTGTTCCTATTCAGTTGTCAAAATATGCTGTCACATTTCCTGACAGGAACAGAACTGAATTCCACAACTCGGAGTTACAGGAAACAAACCAGGAATATGTGTATTCCATTAAGATGCACGCTGCAACATGAAAGCAATGGTGGAAATAAAGGAGCTATAATTATCTCTCATATCTTCAGGAAGCAGTGAAGCATTTTGAAGTGTAATTAGCTGCTATCTGCAGGCAGGCATGGAAGTCCATTTGCATAGAGAAAGTACCTGAAACTAGTAAGCATGAAAATGATCAAATACACTGTCTTGTTTGTTTTAGTTGGTTTGTAGCCTTCAGGTTGTAGGTCAGCTGAAAATGCTGCTGACTTGACCTAAAATCAGTGGCAGAATGTAACAATTGGTTCAGATAAAATCCTTTGTTCATTTAATAGTTAATATCATTGTGGAAATTGTGTTTTTCTTCAAATTGTCACTTTACCGAAACATGACTAGTCTTAAAAAAGAAAGTTTAAGATAGACTTGGGATACTTCATCCTTAAATCTGGTACAGTAGAGGAAATTAACAATCTCTGGTGTTAAATTCCTATTCAAGAGGTCATGCAGAACATGTTGGGGATTTTCAAATGAAAGCAAATTAGGTTAAGTGGGACAAATAAATGTCAACTTGCAGTCACATTTCTTTATAGAAAGCCTGCAGAGTGCAATCTATTGAGAGGGGGTTTATGGGTTTGTTTTGATCCTGAATACCTTTTGTTTGTATCTGGTGTTGCTAAGGCAAAGACAAAAAAATTGAAGCTTTGCTTTTGTACAGAATGTTATTTCAAAGAAATTGCAATGTACAATATGTATTATGCAAAAACAAAGCATCCTTCAGTAGAGGATCTGAAAAGTCTCAGATCTCAAAATTGTCATTTTATGCGCAACCTGTACTGTTGCTTATCTTGTGGAGAAGCTGATTTAATCTGTCATATTGCTCTGCATCTGTTCAATGTAAGGTGACTCTGCTGCTCAAAGAGATCAGCATGCCCTGACCCATTCAACTTAGTCAATTTAAAAGTCTGTTAATCCCAGGATCATTTTGCATTGCTATCTATTATTGAATAGATAGTTGTGTTTAAGTTGCCTTTAGAATCCTTTACCACAGTTATAAATCATAGTGCAACATAATAAACATAACTCAGATATAACCCAATGGGATGTTGATGGGATGGAATCGGTCATACATTTTAGATCCTGCCTGAATTTGTTTGCATTAACTTCAGTTTCTACAAGGTAGGTTAGGATAAAATGACCACCATTGGAGTACGTCCACTCTAGAATACAAAATCTTAGAAATAAAAACAGCTATTGTATCTGTTTAAAGTTTTAAAACTTTCAGTTGGTTAACATTTCAACCACAAAAATATAACTTGTCTTCTGCAAACCAGAACATGCCTATTCAGTTATAATCTATCCGACTAATAGTTGGAACAGAATTGACCAATTTAAAATTACCAACTCGTCTGTCAGTGATTTTTTTTTCCAAGTCTAGCCTGTTCCAGATACGGCATCAGAGGAAACCTGGTAGAAAGTCACTCCTTTCAAGGGTAACGTTGCAGGCCAAGACATACCCCTTTTTCACGGCAGGAGTGCCAAATCCCAAAGACACATCAACAGTGACTGACAAAGGGTAAATGTGTAAGTCAGGGAAGGGTTAGTATGCTAGGTCAGTAGGTAAGGGGTATGTCAGGTGGTTGCTTAAGGCATCAAAGGTTCAGGTCAGTTTGAATGTGTGCTGGTTGCAGCAGGACAAGGAGTTTAGGGTTAACAGTTGCAGGAGGGTCGGATCGGTAGTGAGTGGGGATTTAGTTTAGTGATGACCTCAGAATTGGTAGGTTTTAATGCTCTAACTTTCCCTGGATAATTATTGAGCTTAAATGAGTTGGAATTCTCCAAGTTCTCCAAACTTAATGGACTCTTTTGGAGAATTCCAGATGAGGGGGATTGCCCATCGGAAAATTCAGTTTCCCAAGAAATTCCCGAAGAGTCAGCTGCATCATTAATTCCATATCGTCCTGATATGCAACGCCAGTCTGCAACGCTCCATTGATTCTCTGGCCGTTGGAATATCTGGACCATATGTCAGCCAGTGATCCATTGTGGGAGAATTAAAGAGATGGTGTATTTTACTTTAAGTAATCATTGCAGCTGATAATTCCCACCCATTCCTCCCTTACCGGTGTGCAGATTCTAGTGATGCATTAGAACAGTCTTGCATTGATGTAGCACCTGTCACTTCTATGGATTTCCCAAAGCATTTAATTAGCAATGAATTACTTTTTAAAAGTATAATCATTGTCATTGCATGCGCAAATGTAGCAACCAAATTTCACACAGCAACTAATAAGATGAAAGGCTCATTAATTTGTTTGAATGGTATTGACAGAAGATAATTGTTTAGAAGAACTTCCATGCTGTACCTCAAATAGTACTTTTGGATAATTTGTCTATTTGAACAGACAGATGCTGCCTTAGTTTAGAAAAACAGTGCCTCACAGCCTCAGACCTGTACAGGGGTGCCAACTTAGAATGTGCAGTCAAGTTCTGCAGTGGGGCTTGAGTCCAAAGAGTCAATAATGGTTCTTCTAAGCAATTCTGTGTTATATTTCTCCCATTACCAGTCTACTGCTGCAGTATGACTATGATAGATGGAATGTGGGGATAAGGTGTCCTCCCTTTACAAGATGAGTTTGGTCTGAACAATTAGGTTCATCCAAAGAGTAATGTTTAGAGTTGTTAAAGTAAAAGTTTTATACTTGTTTAAAAAGTATGTTTTTGTGCTGGAATTTCTGTTCTCTTCAGTTTGATGGCTCAGTGCTTAGAAACGTAATACTAGGCACTTCAGACACTGCTATTTCCAACAATCTGATAAAGTATTTGAGCTTTGAACAATATAGTTTCGTTGAGTTATTTTAGATTTAAAAGTAACATATTTGATGTGTCTGGGAAAATGCATTTAAAAATATTGTTCCTCTACATTCCCGCAGCATGTTGGCTCGGTGGATAGCACTGTTGCCGCACAGCACCAGGGACCCAGGTTTGATTCCACCCTTGGGCGACTGTCTGTGTGAAATTTGCACATTCCTCCTTGTCTCTGTGTGGGTTTCCTCTGGGTGCTCTGATTTCCTTCCAAGATCACAAGATGTGCAGGCAAGGTGGATTGGCCATTCTAAATTGTCATGTAGTGTCCTGCGATATGTAGGTTAGGTGGATTAGCCATGGTAAAGACAGGGTTGTGAGGATGGGTTGGGGAGCTGCATCTGGATGGGATGCTGTTTGCGGGTTGGTGCAGTCTTGATGAGCTGAACAGCCTCTTTCCGAATTGTAGTCATTCTATGATTAACAGGTTGTATTATCAGGTCTTATCACTGTGTAATAATGCACCTATTCAGTAATTTTATTCCAAATCTCCCTGTGGGATGTTGATGGGATGAAATCAGTCACACATTTTAGACCCTGCCTGAATTTGTTTGCATTAACTTCAGTTTCTACAAGGTAGGTTAGGATAAAATGACCACCATTGGAGTATATCCACTCTAGAATACAAAATCTTAGAAATAAAAACAGCCATTGTATCTGTTTAAAGTTTTAAAACTTTAAATTTGTTAACATTTCAACCACAAAAAATAACTTTGTTTTCTGCAAACCAGAACAAGCCTATTCAGTTATAATCTATCTGACATTGCTACTTATGCATAGGTGGAGGGAAAAATTAACAGCAGATGTTTTCTGTTTGTAAACTTTCTGTTTGTAAGCTATTTAAAATGATGCAGTAATTACATAGAACCATTTTAAAATATTCCACATTCTGAAACACTTTGCATAGTTCTGTTAAAATTACTGTCATCACCTGGTTTAAGCTTTCCTCCTCAAGGGAATAAAAGCTTTAGCTTCATTTAGCTCTCAGGTAGAACTTTGGCTCTTCATTTAACGGCTCTGAACTCAACATGGAAAAGTCTGTGGCCTAGACTGTAGCTGAAGAATTATGATGCAATGCCTCCCCTGTGACTACAACCTACGGAAAAATCTTTTTTAAAACTTTGCTGCACTGATTCTTTCTTCTGCCAACCCAGCCAAGTCCATTTTTTTGGGTAACTGCTACAGAAATCTCCACAGTTAATTAACTTGCTCTGACATATTTAGGTTGAAACTATGAAGGACATTTTTTAACTTAGCAGCATGACCTCGTAAGAGTTATTTCAACTTTAAAATATTCTTAAATAATTTTTCATTTATAACCTTCTCAGGAAAGGTTACTAAAACCACTAAAAAAGCTATTCAATCAATCTGGACTCATAGTGCCAGACAGTGGTGGAAATCAAACCCAGCACTTTGAAGCATATTGGGGCTAGATTCATTGTCTGTCTTGTCCCATCGACACTAATTTCACACAAGAAAATAGTACTTACTATTAAAATGCTGAGTTTCATTAGGTACAACCAGACAGTGGTTTCTTCATATGTTTTTGTGAATTGATGATAAACTTTTCTGCTGTTATGTTATTGATATTTAATATAGATATAAAACAGCCTTTTAAATATATTGTCATTTTTCCGCTTCTGGAAGTGGTGATTCATCTCATTCAAGTTATCTTTCATCTTATAAAAATCTGGACATTTTATAGTTCACTAGCCTAACAAAACAGCTAACAGCAGCTGAGCTCAAATGTGCCTTCACCCGACATCCAAGTGAACCATTCCAGCAGTCATCAGGACTAGAAACCACTTATAGCCTGCTTAGTATTAGTGACTGACATACACTTCAGCACAGAGCCCTGCTCAAACCAGAAACCTGTCTGTACTCTAGCTCAATATCACACCAACTGGTGCATTTATGCACTACACAATCAGAGAAGCCACAGTTAATTTTGTAAGTCATTTTGTATTCCTGTTTTTCAATGAACTTAATAGCGAGTTTTAACCTAGCTTTCTTTTAAAAATTAACAACTGTGTATTGCAATTGGTCATATATACTCGAGCATGATGTTCTGAGGAAATCTAGTTCATAATGCAAGTTTGATAATCAAAAAAGCTTTAATATTCGGTCAATCTCTTTTGAATGTAATAGATGAAGGAGGGATAATGGCATCTCTCCAAAGGTCAAAAATTATTGCTAAGAGATACACAAATTATAATGTGATTCAGACCATTGGCACATGGATTATGGTAGAGTTTATATTGTCACTTGCAAGCAGGATGCTGAATCTATATGGAACAATTCGGACTGCTGTGTAGATTCCTACTAACTTGCAGATATGATGTGTGAAGAACCTACTTCAGTCTGATTCAGTAGCCACCTTGGAAAACCTGTTTAATGGAATAAATGCATCACACTGCATTGATATTTTCAGTATACTAAACAATTGTTGAACTTTTAATGGTGATAGAATTGTCTATAACTGCTCATTATTATGTCATCACTTGAGTTTGGGCAGGCGGCCTAAGTCAGTGGCCATATTCCCACTCACTTTTAGCCTAACCCATATTTCCCAAACATCACATGATACATTAGTGATTTTTTTTTGACTTGCTAATGCAGTAATTACTGAGTTGATTTGAAGTGAATGTGTATTCTCTGTATTAAAGTGCATCAAGGGAAAGAACTTATATTTATATATTGCATGTTTCCACAACCTTAGGATGCCCCAGAGTGTTGCACCCCAATTGGAATATTTTTGATGTGTTGCCACTGTCGTTATGTAAAAACTGTGCCACTTTGTGCACAGCAATGTCACTCAAACAAATAAAATAAATAACCAGATGTTACGTTTTTATTGGTAGTTGAGGGGAAACGTTTGGCTATGACAGAGAACTACCCTTGCTTCTTCAAATAGTACTGAAAGCACAAACTGGATCTCAATTTAATATCTCAACTGAAAAACCAATGGTTTCACATCCAGCATTATTTTCATTATTAAATCGACGACGCGTTAGTATTTGACCACTGAGCTGTGAAAGAACTAAACCCTTTCGCTAATAATTTCAGATTTTAAAAAGTATGTTTGTTTAAAGCTGGCCTTATATTTAGCTGGTACTATTTAGTTTTAATTTGTGCTTTTCTTCAAATGATATCTGATGAAAGTTTGAGGGATTATTATTATAATCATAAGAAGAAAAACCTATATCTTATCAGTTTTGTATCTATTACAATTGATGCAAATAAATAAGTCAATTGAGTAGTTAACAAGAAACTTACACTTTACTGGTTGTTCGTGATGTGTTATACATTGCTGTAGGGTTAATCCTACATCATGGTTCGTTACTTTTCAATTCATCTTAACCACAATAGCAGCTTGTTGTTCAAGTTTTGTTTTTACAATCATTTGTGCTTCATCCATAATGTATGTATGAAAGCTGTAGCTAGCAGAAAACAAAGCCAATCCGTTTTCAGATGTTTTGGTGCTACCAATGTTGTTTTACCAAAAACAAGATGATTCAAAACTATATTTTATGTAGCAAAAAGCATAAAGAGTAAAGAAAAACAGTCCTCTGTTGATTAAAATGCCTAATTACTGTTGTTGTTATGAAGTTTTAAAAGCACACAGTAGAAATCATTATACTCTGGCATTACAAAAGCCTTCTTCACAATTGCTCAGATTGGAGAGTGCTGAAATTACACAGCAGTGTTCCACTGCCGTTCCCAAGAGGGAAGATGGCTTGCAACTGACAAGCATTATTAATTATCACTTTCTTTTCATAACACAGTACCCTGTTTAATTGTTTATCTGGAAGTCGCATGTGTTATTTTCATATGCTTTCAAATGTGACAGGTTTTTTAAAACTAGCATCAGAACTACCTCTCTGCAGCAAGTTAGAAATTTTAGGATAGTTTGCCTTTCAAAAGTTCAGACGATGCCCTTAGACATGTAACTGTGCATATGGTGATGTGAGTCGCCTAACTTTGGAGCAGCTGCAAATTATATAAAGCTGCTTTTATGCTTTTAGAAGCGGGGTCCAAGATAGCAAATATTTTTGTGCTTTTAGATTGCTAATCATCTTTTTCAGAAAATAATTAACAGGAAATTAATATTACGCAGACAATGAGTAAAGTCTACCCTTTTATGTCATATAAAATTGATACTATCAGTTTATATGTGCATTAAATAATTTTAATTGATGTGCTTTGTTCTGAGTTAATCTTCTGTAAAAAGAATGGCATCTCTCATGAATGATAGTATGTGGCAGGAATTTTAAAATCCAAATTGTTTTGTTACATCCAACTATAAGAACATCTATAAATACATTGCAACTTTAATTATGAGCTTATGTGAAGGTATACATTAGAATTCTTGATGAAAATTGCTGCTAAACATTAATAATCCCTCAATTTTAAATCAATTTTTTCTGTTCCTAAACCACCAAGTCTAAATCCTCAAATTTTCTGTAGTGTTTATGATCAAAACTGTTATGTTTGTGTTCACTTAATTTTGTATTTTGTCTCTTTCTTTCTCTTTCTTCAGATTTAAATATTTGAAGGTCTGATTACAGTTGTTGTTTGAGGTAAGGCTGTCGCTACATTTTCACAAAGACTCCATCTCACCAGTTTGTTCACTGCACTTTATAAATAAAGCTTGTCCTTTATGTTGCTAGAAAAAGTAGCTTTGCTTCTCCTTATTGCAGCTCCTAATTAGAAGTGATGTGCTTTAAAACAAGTGATGCTGGGATTTAACACCTGACTAGGTAGCTGCACTAACAATACTGCTGTACTAATGGTACTTCCCTGTTTCTGCATGTCTGAGCTTTAACTGAAAGCTAATACTTTTGCCTCTGTGCCTGAGGCTGAATCTGACACTAACACCTGCCATATTGGAGAATGTCTTTGTCACTCATGCTTTTGTTTGAATTGCTTCAGGGAACCAATGAGAGCTAAGTCCATTTATGTTTTGTTTTTTAAGCACCACACAATTGGATTTTGAAACAGGATAGATAAGAAGTGGCACGTGCTGAGTCGGTCTTTTGAGCCAGCTTGGCTTAATAAGTAGTTTCAGGAGGGCAGATTGCTGAGCCTGGCTTTCTGAATGGAACAGCTGGGGGAGGAAGGAAACACAAAAGACAAGTAGACAGAGTGGCATAAACCTGCAGAATTGTGGGTGGGGCTTTGGACACAGGGAGCAGGCCGACCACACGCCAGGTGTGACCTTTTCTAGCTCGTTGGTTCTGCTTGTTTGTCTGGGCAATTTAAAACTCACTGATAGAAATGAGGAATGTGACAGGCTGCTTGCTGCAGCCAGAAGTAGGAGGAGTCTGGTTGAAGCTGATGGACGACTTTGATTAACCCTCTAAGGACTGTATTAGCATATTAGCACCTTATCTAGGGGCATGACAGGTGTAGGAGTTTTCAACGATGATAATGTGTTTCATGCTATGTTGACGTTTTCTGCAATATTCATGTTTAATTTAGTAGCTGAAACCATATAGCAGATGTCACTGGGTGAAAAAGAAAGACTCCAAACAACAAAGACAAGAAGTTTATAAGAACTGTAAAGCAGTATTTGAAATAAGAATTGATAACAACTGCACTCACATCATTATAGAGCTTGGTTTTGTGATCAGTGCAATAAAGTCCACTTAATCAGACTGGGCAAGAAGAGAGCTGCAGCTGTTAAGTGCTATTTGTCACCAGCAGCACTTTTTGACTCTATTCATATAAGGATTTTTTATAAATGTTAAGTTTTCTCGGATATATCTTTTGGTGGTGTGCCATTTTATACCCATTGATATTGAGCATTCATACTCACTGTTCCAATGGTTCTTCGGAAAAATCATTTTGAATTACAGAGGTCCTAATTGGTTTGGAAAGATAATGGAACAGATTATATTTTGCCATTGCCAGGCCGTTTCACCTAAACAGGGATGCAGGATAAGAGGAAAATCCTTTTTCAAATAGCAGTTCCTCAGCTGATGTTTTGAGAGACAAACATGACAAAGGAGATACTTCACGCAGCTTCATTGCATTTCAAGCTGTAAGTTAATTTAAAAAGTCTAACGAGCCACCATGTGCAGTGTCACATAGCCATAGCTCATAGGCCTAATCTATCACACAGCTGAGTTTTCAATTTTAGACCTGGCTTTATGTGGAGAAGGCAAACTGGGGTCCTACTGAGGGAAGAGAAGGTCTTTTATTTCTCTGATAACACTCCTGCGAAGCTCCTTTGGATGCCTTACTTTGTTAAAGACACTATATAATTGCATGTTGATTTGTCTTGGGGGTCTATTTCATAGAACCAGCAGATTTTGACAACCAGGCCTCAAGCGACACAGTGGTTCAGTGGCTAGCACTTCTGCCTCACCGCGCCAGGGTCCTGGGTTCGATTCCACCCTTGGGCGACTGCCTGTGTGGAGATTGCACATTCTCCCCGTGTCTGCGTGGGTTTCCTCCCAATGCTCCGGTTTCCTCCCACAGTCCAAAGATGTGCAGGCTAGGTGGATTGTCATGCTAAATTACCCATAATGTTCAGGGATGTGTAGATTAGGTGGGTTATAGGAGGATGGGTCTGGGTGGGATGCTCTGAGGGGTGGTGTGGACTTGTTGGGCTGAACGGCCTGTTTCCACACTGTAGGGATTCTATGATCTATGAACTGAATGCCACTGGTCAGTTGTTCACTCTGTCGTGATGACAGAGGAAGCTTGAAGCACTTGTGGACATATTGACCTTCTAATTAGAACGTGCTTTTTTTTTAAAAGAAATGACACACGGCCAAAAGGTGATTGCAGATTTAAATTCAGTGACCGTCTGGAGATAGAGAAACCCTGGAATGTCGTACCTGATTCAGATACCAAGGAAGCTTCAAAGGAGAGATGATAATGTCATAGTAATCTCACTGGACTAGTAATACAGAACACCAGATTTAAGTTCTGGTGACATAGGTTCAGATCTCTCCATAGTAGATGATGAGATTTGAGTCCAGTAAATAGCTGGAATGAGAAACCTAGCCTAATGGCAACCATGTAATAATCACTGTTGATCATTTAAAAACCCATCTGGTTCACTAATTTCCTTCTTTTAAGGAAGGAAATCCTTGCCTGGTTTGGCCCAGATCCACAGCAATTTGGTTGATTCTTAACAGCTCTCTGTTACATTCTGGCCTTGGCAGTGACGTTCACATTCCATAAACAAATAAAAATTTAAAAGAAAGAAATGCACTGCAAGCTGAACTGTAGTTCGTGAGAGTTATCTCAGACTGAACATGATGGACAAAAAGACAGCATTCAAGGTGTATTTCCCTTTCAAGAATACGCAAGAACAGAGAATGGAAGCCCGCTGATCCCCAGTCTGTCTGTGGCTAATGGTAGGTGATGTATGAGTGAGTTGAGCAGTTGATGTGTTCCTCTGGACTGAGGTATTTGTGCGTATTAGACTGAATATCAGTTTTTGTGCTGTGAAGCTCGAAGCCTAAAAACAATTGCCTGGTTACCCCTGTGTGCCAAGTAAATGTTTCACTTTGTCTGACTGCTAGAAGCCAGCATGTCAGTCAAAAGGAAATAGGGCAAAAGAGGAGACCCACGCTTGTGAATGATGCCAGCCAGACACTGTCAAAAGAAATTAGGACAAAAGTATTTGAACTGACCTGCAAAGCCAAGCAATTAATCAACTGCTTAATGATCAATGTGTCACTTTCTACTCTGCATGAGCAACCCAGAGACTGACCCATGTAGCTTTTAATTTTTATCTTTTTTGTATTCATTCTTCATTTCTAATTTGTGCATGTGCATGGTGTTATTATGTACACATTTAGTAAGTAATAAACTTACTCTTTTGTTAACTCAAGGCCTGGTTAAATTGGCTGCTTTTAAGCATTAATTTGGCCTAAGAAAAGGGCATCCACAAAGGAAGTGATCCTTTTAAAACTAACCTTGTGACCTACCAAGGGGATGGTTGAATAAAAAAGAGGAGCCGTTCATTCCTCCTTGCCTAAAAACTCAACAGTTTTGGGTATCCCAACTCAAACCATAATAACTTGGGGAACCTCACTCATGGTCTGTTCATAAAAAATGATATGGATAGCAAGGGACAGCTGTGCAGCTAGTCGATGACCAAGAGGCCACTTACTAACATTCAGGAAAGACTATTGGCAACAAAGTAAATAACAGAAGTGGATTGTTCCAAGAGTCTTGATGCTAGGTTTGAAGGAGATAATCAGCACAGCGAAGAACCAGGCACAAGCGTTCTTCCTCCTTCACTGACTTTTGGTGTTTTTATTTTAAACTGGCTTTATGACAGCTTTGCCTGGTGTCATAAACACATGAGTTCTTCATTTAGGACTTGGAGAAAATGCTGTCAGAGCCATATGTACGTCAATGCGACCCAGAGTTAGATTTATCGTGAAGGCACCTGCATTGACCTCATCGTTTTCAGTGCAGCCTTTTTTTCTGCTAAACTGGACATGTTAAAATTCTGCTTAGGACTTGACAGCAGTGCAGTTGCATATCTCTGGTAACCAACCTAAAGGCTGGCTTAGAAATAGATCTGAGAGCTCAACCCTTCAGCTGCGAAAGGAATATCTTCAGGAAAGGAATTAAAATGACAGGGGAAAGAAATGGTGTCAGAGTTGGGCAAGTTAAACAGTAATATATCTAGAATAATTACTGACTGAATCTTACTTATTTTACTTCTTCTTAC
Source organism: Rhincodon typus (assembly GCF_021869965.1). Taxonomy (NCBI): domain Eukaryota; kingdom Metazoa; phylum Chordata; class Chondrichthyes; order Orectolobiformes; family Rhincodontidae; genus Rhincodon; species Rhincodon typus. Next base: position 13,523,341 of record NC_063340.1, read on the forward strand.
ATGTATAAACAATTGCTATTAACTATTTGTCGGCAAGGTATTCTATTATCTTAAAAATGTTCCAAATCATTCAAATAACCATCAAAAATCTTTGAGTTTAACTTGTTCACTGAATCATAACAGAATTCTTTGTTGCCAGTGATTTTTTAAAATTCATTCCTGGGATGTGAGCTTCACTGGCCAGTGTTTACTGCCCATCCCATTTTGCTTCCATCTTGCACTGCTTAAGTTTATTTAGTGTGTCCACATTCACAATACTGTTAGCTAGGAAGCTCCAGGATGTTGACTGAATAATACTGAATGAACAGTAAAATACTTGATTTGGAAGTTAATGAGTGGCATGGAAGAGGGTACTGCATGTGTAGCTCTTGTCCTTCTAGATGGTAGTGATTGTGGGTTTGGAAGGTGCTGTCAAAGGAACCTTGATGAATTTCTGCACTGTAACTGCCACTGTATGTCAGTGGTGGAGGGAGTGAATCTCCATGGTTGTGGTGGCAATCAAGCAAGCTGTTTGGTCATGGATTATGTCAGGTTTCTTGGTTTGGTGTTGAAACTGCACTCATCCAGGAAAGTCGACAGGATTCCGTTATACTCCTGACTTGTACCTTGTGGGTAGTAGACATGTTTTGGCACTCAGAAGATGAGTTACTTGCTGCAGGATTCCTAATTTCTGACCCAGTCTTGTGTCTGCAGTATTTACAGGACCAGACCAGTTCAGTTTATGGTCATTGGTAAACCCCAGGATGTTGTCGGAGGGGGGGATGCGGAATTCAGCAATGGTAATACCATTGAATGTCAAGGAGCAATGGTTAGATTCGGTCTTGTTGGAAATGGTCGTTGCCTGGTATTTATGTGGTACCATTATTACTTGCCACTTGACAGTCTCAGTCTGGATATTGACATATTGCATTTGAGCATTGCAAATTGTGTTAACGTCATACAGTTATCAGTGAACATCCTGATTTCTGACTTTATGGTGAATGAAAATTCATTGATGAAACAGTTGATGATGTTTGGGCCTCGGCCACAACCCTGAAGAACTCCTGCAGGAAAACCCTGGAACTCAGATGGCAGACTTCCAACAATTACAACCATCTTGCTTTTGCTAATTATGACCACTAGAGAGTTGCTGGTGGTAGAGCTTGGTGATACAGGTGTCCACTCTCAAAACCAGCTGCCTTGAAACGAAGGCCATGCAGATTTTGAACTTTTCTGGATTTGGATTGACCACTTTAGATAGTGTACAGTTTGGACCAACCCAGGACAGGTGAGTTCAAAAACCATTTTGAATGCAAAGTTAGACCAGCACCAAAGCATGAAATAGTTAAGGGCAAACAATATAGCATCTAGCTGATGTGTTCAAGTAAGTTAATTTTAATTGTGTAAAATCTTCTTTAAAAGGTGCATGGCACATTCTAAAAATACCTAGTTTCCAGATAAACTCAGATTTGAGGGCATGTACCTGCATTATTGTTTTGCCACCTGCCATCCACACATCAACTGCTCAACTCACTCATACATCACCTACCATTAGCCACAGACAGACTGGGGATCAACTGGTTTCCATTCCCTGTTCTTGCGTATTCTTGCAAACCCAACCTGCCACTTTAATGTACATTATCTTCCACCTCAGTACTGTTGATGTTACCTCTGCCAGGGGCACTAGTTACAAGTGAATGGACTTAAAGGCTGCAGCTATTCTTGCGTGCGTTATCTTCTACCTACTAGGTCCACGGGATGTTGACAAAAAACAGATGCAATCAGTGTAATCTTTGCTACTCCAATTGACCCATTAAGAGCATAGAGGGAAGGAATGAGACCAGGACTGGATCAAGCCATTAATGCCCTACTCATTGGAAAATCAGCTCTATTGTAATGAGAAATATTTTGAGTGCAGTAAGTTATAGCCAAAGAACAAATTGAGTGATACACTTGATTAATACTAGAGTAAGTCTAGAATGTAATTTTTGTATTAAGCTAGGATAATGTCAGCTATTCATCCATGAACAAAACCTGCTGAACTATTAAATGCATTCTGAGTTGTGCTACTAGTTGTATTTATTAAATTTTTGTTCATTACCAACTCTGGCAACATAAGGAGATCCCAATATCAGCTGTGGTATCAGAGAGAAACAGCTGAATAGATATCATATACTTTCTCGAAGAAAGTAAACATGAAAAAAATGTATAATGTTGGCAACATTCCTTCATTTCCTAGTGACCAGTAATAGAATGACCCTTAAAACCCAAGAGAATATTACGGAGCAGAGGAATGGTTGAGCTTTGTATTTTAATAATGAGACAAAGGAACAAGAATTTCAGCCCTGACCAGGAACGGATGCCGAAAGGTGCAAAAAAAGCACTATCCACCTATGTTCCCTTTTCCTCCTCCCTATCTTGCCCCCAGGCTATTTTCTCAGAAGTGGGATGATGGTCCAGTGGGCAGCCAATTAACCAATTGCAGAGGCCAACTGGGATTTCTAGCAAGTTAGCAGGAGCCAGATCAGCACCCTGCATGTGGAGATTGTTGGGGGAGGCCAGGGATGTGCTCTGTGCAGGCTTAAAAGCGCTCTCTGCCTGGGCAGTAACAGCCACAGCCTGACCCTGTAGAGGAGTTCCTTGCCCCCCTCCATTTCTTCACAGTGGTGGTCTGGCTGCAAAAGCCATTTTTTAATTCCAACTTTTAAAATGTTCAAAAGAAGCAGCCTTCATTTTGAAGTAATGATTCATTTAATTTTCTTCACAGCCCGCTATTATTTTCAAATTGAAAGGTCTATGATTCGCTCTCCAGTTTTGAAATTTTATCACTCCATCTTTTGGCCATTATATGGCTGATCAATGTTAGGTACCAAGATGAAAAAGAATCCATTGATCAATATGTGACTTTTGAAAATTTGAACAATTAAAAGGCAATCTAATTAAAGACAGTATTGTGTTAGGTATAAGAAATTCTGCAGTGAGAGCACATCTGCTGAGAGAAGATAAATCTATTATTATCAAGAAAACAGTTGATGGGCAGGTGTGCTGAGGTTGTAAATCAGCAGGTCGAGCATATTCATGGCAGGATTGAGCAGGTCTTTTGATACAACTCCAGGCCCAAAGAGCAGAGCAATCACAGACAAAGGGCAGGATGCAAATACTGTGGAGGATATCATGCAAAAGTGAGGTGCAGTGTTTTTAATACAGAAATCTGAATCATTTTGCACACAAGGGTATGACTAGAAGGAAACACAACAAGCAAGTACAGATACAAACCCAGAAGATGCTGTTGAAACTCAGCAGGTCTGACAGCATCTGTGGAGAGAGAAACAGGGTTAACATTTCGAGGCTAATGTGATTGTTCTTCAGAATTCTGTTTCTGTTTCCACGGATGTTGCAAACCTGCTAAGTTTCTCCAGAGTTTTCTGTGTTCCAGATTTCCAGCATCTACAATATTTTGATTTTAATTAAATAAGTACATTCTGATGAATCACTCTACACCATACAACAAGTTGGTTCAATAAGGCCAAAAGGTGTTGAATGGTTTGTGACTGTTGGAATGAAGACTGCAGAAGGAGAACATCAAGTCAACATATAGTGTAAGATAGACACTGGCGCAACAGACGACATCTTTCACAAACCTGTGTATAGTGCCTCAGCATGACACTCCAAAAGTGATTCCCTTAAAAGAATGTCACTACACTCACATCAAGAGAACAAAACACTCTGCAAGCCCACTATAGTAATATAAACAAGGATCTCCAATTCCAGATCATAGATGGCAAGAAAAAAACCTGTATTAGCCACAGCAAATGTCAAAGTTGAACTGGTAGTGCTCAAAGTGCCAAAAGAGATTTGCAGTATGTTGCAGCACACTAAACCATTGGCCACAGAATGGATAAATTGTTGGAAGGGATTCTGAGGGACAGAATTTACATGCATATGGAAAGGTAAGGACTGATTAGGAATAGTCAACAAGCTTTGTGCATGGGGAATCGTGCCTCACTAACTTGATTGGGTTTTTTGAAGAGGTGGCAAAGAAGATTGATGAAGGCAGAGCGGTAGACATTGTCTATGACTTCAGCAAAATGTTTGACAAGGTTCCGTGTGGTAGACTGGTGGGAAGGTTAGATTGGTGGGATCCAATTGGATAGGAAATTGTTTTGAAGATAGGAGACGGAGGGTGCTGGTAAAGCGTTGCTTTTCAGAGTGGAGGCCAGTGACCGGCATTGTGCCATAAGAATCGGTGCAGGGTCCACTGCTTTTTGTCATTTTATATAAATGATTTGGATGTGAATATAGGAGGTATGGTTAGTAAGTTTGCAGATGACAATAGGTGGTGTGGTGGACAGAGAAGAAGATTATCTTGAAGTACAACGGGACCTTGATAAGATGGGCCGAGGAGTGGCAGCTGGACTTTAATTTAGACAAATGTGAAGTGTTGCATTTTGGTAAAGCAAACCAGGGCAAGACTAATACAGGTGATGGTAGGGCCATGGGGAGTGTTGCTGACCAAAGAGACCTACGGGTGCAGGTGCATAGTTCCTTGAAAGTGGCAGGTAGTGAAGGCAGAGCGGTAGACATTGTCTATGACTTCAGCAAAATGTTTGACAGGGTGGTGAACAAGTCATTTGGCACGTTTCCATTAGTTGTTCAGAACATTGAGTATAGAAGTTGCAGCTGTACAGGACATTGATGAGGCCACTTTTAGAATACTGCGTACAATTCTGGTTGCCCTTCTATAGGAAGGATGTCGTTAAACTTGAGAGGGTGCAGAAAAGATTTACAAGGATGTTGCCAGGACTGGAGGGTTTGAGTTATAGGGAGAGGCTGAATAGGCTGGGGCTTTTTTCCCTGGAGTATTGGAGGCTGACAGGTTGCGTTTATAGAGGTTTATTAAATCATGAGGGGCATGGATAGGGTGAACAGCCAAGGTCTTTTCCCCAGTGTAGCAGAGTCTAAAACTAGAGAGTATATGTTTATAGTGAAAGGGAAAAGATTTAAAAAGGACCTGAAGGGTAACATTTTCTCGCAGAGGGTGTTGTATGGAATGAGCTGACGGAGGAAGTGGTGGAGGCGGGTACAATTACAACATTTTAAAAGGCACCTGGCTGGGTACATGAATAGGAAGGGTTTAGAGGGATATGGGCCAAATGCTGGCAAATGGGACTGGGTCAAATTGGAAACAAAAACAGAAGTTGCTGGACAGGCTCAGCAGGTCTCACAGCATCTGTCAAGAGAAATCAGAGTTAACATTTTGCAGCTCCTCGGAGCTGGAAGGGTCACTGGATCTGAAACGTTAGCTCTGATTTCTCTCCACAGATGCTGGCAGACCTGCTGAGCTTGTCCAGCAATTTCTGGTTTTGTTTTTGATTTATAGCACCTGCAGTTCTTTCGGTTTTTATCTAGGTCAGATTGGGATGTCTGGGCAGCATGAACGAGTTGGACCAAGGGGTCTTTTTCTGTGTTGTATGACTCTGACTACAAATCTGTGTTTAAAGAGGTGAGATGAACAAAAGAAAATCACCTTGAAGTAGATAGAGTGCAAAACCACTTGGGATTTGCCAAAGAAGATTGCAGCTGCCCTAAAAGCCAGTTTGAAAGACAATAGAGAGGAGCCAGAGAAGAAGAGAAGTAATCAAGAAAGTGACAATCACTATAGAATGGATTAGCAGCATGATAGCAGTGAAACAACCTGGTGAGCTGAGGGAATGCATCAAACCAAGGATCTAAATAAAGCTCCGAAGAGGTCTTATTACCTCCGTGCCAACCTTCAAGGAATTTTTCACAACTTGCTCCACAAAAATCTTCACTACCATTGATGCGAAAAATAATTATTGGCAAGTAAAGTTGGAGAAAGCAGCAGCTTTCTAACTACATTCTGGACACTCTTTGGGAGTTACAGATGGTTCTACATGTCATTTGGCATACTCATAGCTCCAGAGGAATATCAACACAGACAACATGAGCTAATTAACGATCTTCTCAGAATGGAGGCTGGAGTGGATACTTGCAGAAACACATGACCGAGGCCGTTGCTGATCACTGTTGAAATTGATCGTAACTTTGAGGTAGAGCTCGCCAGATCAATCTGAAGCTGAACAATACAGAGTACAATTAGAGATGCCTGAAGTCAAGTACCTAAGTTCTTTGCCTGGATCTCAAAAAGATGAGAGCTTTAGCAATAATGCAGCAACTACCATGTGAAAGCAGTGCAGTGATTTGCCATATCTATTAACTGGGGCAACTCAGTGGTTAGTATTGCTGCCTCAACACAAGGGACCTAGGCTCGATTCCACCCTGGGCAAGGGTGTCTATGTGGAGTTTGCATATACTCCCCATGTCTGTGTGGGTTTCCTCCCACAGTCCAAAGGTGTGCAGGTTAGGTGGATTGGCCATGCTGAATTGCCCCATAATGTCCACAGATGTGTAGGCTAGATGGATTAGCCGTGGGAAATGTAGGGTTATGGGGCTAGAGTAGCAAGGGTAGATCTGGGTGGAATGCTCTTCAGAGAGCGAGTGTGGGCTCGATGGGCTGAATGGCCTGCTTCCACACTGTAGGGATTCTGCAGTTCTTAACTATCAAGTAAATTGGACAAGGATTTTGCCATTTGAGAATAAACAATTATGCTAACTCTCAGCCAGGATATAAACGTTCAACACAATCAGTGAGTGGAAATGAATAAGCTGATATACCTTTGCAACCACACAAACATACACATAACTGGAGAAGGTGATCAGGAAGCTGTGATCTGATTACCTGCACAATCCACAAGTCATAGCAGCCCAAAAAACAGAAATGGGGCAACCATGGGTACCATGGCAAGGAATAAATAGACATGAGAATGAACCAGCCATGTGAACAGCCAACAACAACATGTACATGTACCATTAAGCAATCAAGATGATGTAAAGATTGTGAACAATGCATATGCAGAATAGATGACAATAACAAACTTCTAATGCATGACAATAGTCACGTGCATATTTGAGTAATAATATGAGGAATTCAGTTACAAACAGCGCATGCAAGTTGTTTTTTGTTTGCCGTGGAAAGGGTAAATGTTTGAATTCATAGAATCCCTACAGTGTGGAAACAGGCCCTTCGGCCCAACAAGTCCACACCGAACCTCAAAGCATCCCACCCAGACCCACCCCCTGCTATAACCTGCCTCATCTATACATCCCTGAACACTATGGGCAATTTAGCATGGCCAATCCACCTAGTATGCAAATCTTTGGACTGTGGTAGGAAACCGGAGCACCCGGAGGAAACCCACGCAGATACGGGAGAATGTGCAATCTCCACACAGGCAGTCACCCTAGGGTGGAATCGAACCCGGGTCCCTGGCGCGGTGAGGCAACAGTGCTAACCACTGAGCCACCGTGCCAATATAATTGTGTACAAATGTGCTTCTTGGTCTGTTGTAGTCATGTGACCTCTATCATGATGCAAACATGCTGGAACCAATAATTTTACAGACTCTTCAATGTAGGTACTGTTTAGATAAGGCTGCTGAGTAGTGAGCACAGAACATTGGCATTGACGTTCAGAAAGCCTGCAGGCTATTCCCAAAATTGCTTGTTTTATTTCTCCATTTTACAAGCTGTACAAATTGCATTGATCATTCATTACACCTTTTCAGCATTACTGGTCTAAAAGGCCAAATAATGTGATTGTGCCTCATTTCAGACAATCTGTTAAATAACCAAATACCTGTTAGAGTTATTGCGAACAAATGAGTGGTTTGATTAAGGGGCAGTCTGATCAAAGTCTTCACGATCTCAACAAGGAAATACAGGGTAGATAAGGATAGACTATTTCCACTAACTGGGGGATTCTAGAACTGGGGGCATTGTCTAAAAGTTAGGGCCAGTCCATTCAGGAGAGATGTTAGGAAGCATGTCTCCACATACAAGGTGGTAGTGGTTTGGAACAATCTTCCACAAACAGCAGTTGATGCTAGATTGTAGGATACCTGCAGTATGGAAGCAGGCCATTTGGCCCATTGAACATATTCTAGCCCCCGAAGTGCATCCCACCCAGACCCAAACCACCACCCCCCCTCCTCCATATCCCTGTAACCCTGTATTTCCCTTGGCTAATCCACCAGACCTGCACATCCCTGACACTAAGTGCAATTTAGCATGGCAAATCCACTTAACATGCACATCTTTGGATCAGTTGTTAATTTTAAATCTGAGAGGGAGAGATTTTTGTTAAGCAAAGGCATTAAGGGTTATAGACCAAAGGCAGGTAAATGGATTTAGGCCACAGATCAGCTATAATCTCATTGAGTGGTAGAAGAGGCTCAAGGGGTTGAATGGTCTTTTCCTGTTTCTATGCTGTTTATATTTTCTCACAGTATACTGCATACTGTTGCACCCTGTACTCAGTGGAATTACTCCGTTTCCAAACCTAACATGCCCTAGAGTCTTTCTCTCGGTTTTGCCAAATTCCAAAGCCCTTTCCTGTCCAATGTGCCCTTCTCCCAGTCTGTGCTGCTGAATCCTTCTCTTCCCCAAGGGTTCCATATTCAAGGATTTGTGCTTCTTGCTACCAATCTGCAGTATCCCATATAATTCATCTAGGTTTGAAAGCTCCTCTCTGCTGGCACTGCAGCACACCAAGGAGTAACAGCAGAGAAGAATGAAGTTACTGAATGACATAATATTATAAATTATTTACATGTCAGAATCAGCCAATCAACCCAAGTTATCAGTGATGGTGTTTCTGCTCAATTAAACCACCTTTGGCCTCTTTCTGCTAACCTATAACACAATAGTCACGTCCTTGTGTGACCTCATGCTGTAGAAAATCACCTTTTAAAATCGCTATACAGAAAGTTCCTGTTATCCAAACAGCATCCACTTTTCATCAGTCACGTTACAGCCAATTCATGTTAATGAAACACGTGGTATAGCAGAACTATCTGTATATGTAAACTACATATTATTAATAATCTTGATCATCCTCTAATTTTTGCCAATATTCTGAATACATTACAGATTGACTAACTGCATATTGATACTACCAATAGTCAATTGTGAAAAAAAATCACAATCTGAATTTCTTTCTATGCAGCACATTCTAATGTATTAAATACTGATGCAAGTAAAATAAATTAAACATGAATGAACAATTATAACCTAAGGATTGTGATAATAAGTAAAATATTGTTGAGGAGCCCTAACAAACTAGTCTTAATTTCAAATGCTCCATTCTGAAATATTAAACATTGGTTCAAGTTCAAAACTACTTAATCAGTTGCTGATCATGTGCCCGAAACTGGTCCTTTTGTTTCTATGGATATCATTTTTGCACAATGCCCTTCAGTGTGAGCCTCACTTCAATTTAATTGATTAAGTGTAGGCTCAATGCAAAGATTGCACTTTCATGCCCATCACTGCCCATCTTTTTGGACTTGTGTTTTCTTCCCTCTTCTAGCCCATTTTTCTAAACAGTGGTGCTTTATACTCGAATGTAGATTCAGTTTGTGAGAATCCAGTAAATGAATGTGCTGAGGCTTTTGGACAGTGGAAACATGACATCCATGATTCATCCTGGCCCACCTCTTCATCCAGTTTAAAGCGAAAGCAAAAAATAGCACTTAGAAGATACGGGTAGTTCTGCTATAACACGTGTTTTGTTAACACAAATTGGCTGTAATGCGATTGATGAATAGTGGACACTGTTGGGATAACACAAACTTTCTGCTCTACAGGTATAGCGATTTCCCTATCACGCGATTTTAAAGGGTGATTTTCTATAGCACGAGGTCACACAAGACTGCAACTATTGTGTTATAGGAGAACTACCTGTTATTTAATAAATTTGAAATCCTGGAAAAATATTTTTTAAATTTGGCCAAACTACAAAGAGGAACTAAGAATATGGGAGAGGATATTTAATATAGAGAAGTCTGAACAAAATTGGGGAAGGCAGTATAAAATAAATGATACAGTTTTACCTTGCCTCAATCTTTGTCTCTCCCAAAACTTAACTCCCCTGTCCATCCAACACTTCATTGCCCTACTTGATATGGTATCCACTGTTTGGCTGCTCCCATTTACAATAGACAATAAATAAACTGTCTATGTACTAACAGTATTAAGATAGTCAAGGTAATTGTAAATGGACAGCAAATATTTTGCTTGAAAATAGGATATTATCGTCACTCACTGGGGTAGCATGCCGAAAATCAAGCTCTGCTATTCCAGGTGTGATCACAAAAAGAATATAAAACTCCCCAATTTACCTGCTTTTCAGACCCAGGTTGGTATGAAGCATGGGCTAGGTTTCTCTACTTAACAAGAACTACTGTTTGTTACAAGTAATTAGACTCTTATTGCAGGTAAACAGTTATAAACTTTGACATTTAACACTACTAATTAACCACATATTCTTACACAAGTAGATTAGAAAATAAAATATGGATAAAGTGAAAATGGGGCAAGTCACTATTCATTGTTTAAAAGATCTGTTGAGTTGGTTCTTGCTGATCAGCAGAAGGTTTCTTCTCAGTTTTTCTTTTCCAAATGCTTCCACTAGTTTATAAGAGGCACAGGGTAGCTAGTTCATTTGTAAAAGGTATCTGATTTATCAATTAAATCAGAGCTTACAGTAATAGCTGAAAGAAAGATAAACTGGTTTTCTTTAGGTTTAAAGTGGCTTACTGCAGAGAACGGGAACGGCTCACAAACTGTTGGAGATCTGGACACTTCTCTGTATCTTGTTCCTAGCCCCAAGCTGTTGACAAACTTGAAAATGTACAAGCAGGCAAAAGGTTTTGTTATCAATACCTGGCCACGAGTCCATAGACCAGCCAACTACTTGTTGCCACCCAAAGCTCCATCTGAATTCAGAACCCCTTTTCCCAGCTTGTCTGCAGCATAAACTTCAATTCCTACTTGTTCAAACATCTGTATGAACTATGCTTGACATAAATTACTTGCCTTTTAAAAAGAACATGCAGCAATCTTTGCAAAGTTTTGGTTTTAAAAATTGTTCTTCCGCACTTCAGTCCACAAGTTTAAATGCACACAAATTAAAAGACACTGTCATTACAATATTGAAATTGTAAAACTATCATACTTTTGATTTGATTTATTGTAGTCACATGTACCTAAGTACAGTGAAAAGTTTTATTTTGCAAGCAGTACTGGCAGATCATAGCAAACAAGAACATACAGATCATGGGTGCTTAAACAGAGCAAGACATACAAAGAATTTAGGTTTAAAAGTACAGAACGGTTGTAAGAAATATGAGAATAAGATCTGTCATAGAGAGCTTGCAAAGAGTCGCCCAGTGTCTGCACCATCTTGAATACATGTAACAATGGAACAAGAATTGGAAGTTATACAGATTTCCAAATGGTGCATTTTTATTTTTTGATATGTTCATCATGTGGTGTAAGCATCACTGGCGAGGTCAACACTTATTGCCCATCCTTAATCATCCTGGAAGGATGCTGACTGTCTTTTGAACCACTGTAGGGACACCTTTTGTGCTGTCAGGAAGTGAATTTCAGGATTTTACCCAATGACAAAGAAGGAAAGACAGTATAGTTCCAAGTCAGGATGGTGTGTGGCTTGGAGGAGAACTTGAAGTTTGTGATGTTCCCATGATTCTGCTGCCCATATCCCACTAGGTGGTAAAGATTATGGGTTTGAAGTTGCTGATGAAGGATCTTGGTGAGTTATTGCAGTGCATCTTGTAGATGGTGTACACTGCTCCATAGTACATAGGGGTTGAAGGTAGTGATTGGGTGACAATCAAGTGGCTTGCTTTGTCCTAGATTGGGGGTGATGGGCTAGTGGTATTATTGCTGGACTGTTAATCCAGAGACCCAGACAATGTTCTAGGGACCTGGGTTCGAATCCCACAGATGGCAGATGGTGGAATTTGAATTCAATAAAATATCTGGAATGAAGAATCTAATGATTACCCTGAATCCATTGTCGATTGCCAGAAAAACCCATCTGGTTCATCAATGTCCTTTAGGGAAGGAAACTGCCATCCTTACCTGGTCTGGGCCTACATGTGACTCCAGACCCACAGCAATGTGGTTGACTCTTAAGTGCCCTCTGGGCAATTAGGGATGGGCAATAAATGCTGCCTAGCCAGCAACACCCTCATCCCATGAATGAATAAGAGTGTCAAGCTTCTTGTGTTGTTGGAGCTGCACACATCCAGAAAAGTGGAGAACAGTCCATCACACTCCTGACTTGCGCCTTGTAGATGGTGAACAGGTATTGTAGATTCAGGAGGTGAGTCGCTCACTGCAGAATTTTTAGCTTCAAGCTACTGTTGGAGCCACAGTATTTATATGGCTGGTCCAATTCAGTTTCTGATCCATGGTAACCCTCAGTATGGTGCTCGTGGAGAGATCAGCCCTAGTAATGCCATTGACTGTCAAGGGACAATGGTTACATTTGCTTATTGGATGCAGTCATTGCTTGGCCTTTGTGTGGTGTGAACGTTACATGCTATGTGTCAGCCCAGGTTTGGATTTACCAACATCTTGCTCCATGTGGACATGGGTTACTTTAGCATTTGAGAAGTCATGAATGGTGCTGAAAATTGTGCAATCATCAGCAGTTGAAAATGGTTGGACTGAGAACACTACCCTGAGGAATTCCTGTGTAGTGATAGCCTTAGAGTAAGGTGGTTGAGCTCCAACACAACCACACCCATCTTTCTTTGTGCTAGGTATGACTCCAACTAGTGCAGAGTTTTCCTCTGATTTCCATTGATTACAGTTTTGCTAGGGCTTCTCAATGCTTTGGTCAAATGCTGCTACTCTCACCATACTTCTGGAGTTCACTCCTTTTTTCCATGTTTTCATGAAGACTGTAATGAAGTCAGGAACTAAGTGGCCCTGGTGGAACCCAGGCGTCGATGTGCAGTTCATTCCTTTTGCAAGTGCTACTTGGTAGCACTATAGGTGACCCCTCTTTCACTTGGATAGAGTGGTCATTGATCAGGTTGGATTTGTCATTCTTTTTGTGGACAGGGCATATCTGAACAATTTCCTACAATGTCAGTTCAATGCTAGTGTTGTGGCTGTACTTGAATAGCTTGAAAGGGGGGTGTATGGGGGTATTTCTGGAGCATAAGTCATCCATTCTGTTAGAATGTTGTCAGGGCCTGTAACTTTTGCAGTATCCGATGCCATCAGCCATTTCGTGGTGTTGAAGAAGTAACATATAATAAATAAATGAGATTATAAGAAAGTGGATTTGAGGAAAATGTGACCAAATAGATAGATTTTCAGAGGCCATATATCAAAGACATTTCTGAGACTTGGAAGATGCCTGTTATCCAATGGTTTATGCCTGAATTGCCATTTTAATGAATTGGAAAAAAAAAAGAGAAAGTAATTTACAGGCTTGGGATCCGTTATCTCTAAGAACAAAACAACCTAAAACTGTTACAGAGATAGTAGGAACTGCCGATGCTGGAGAATTTGAGACAACAAGGTGTAGAGCTGGATGAACACAGCAGGCCAAGCAGCATCAGAGGAGCAGGAAAGCTGACGTTTTGGGTCTAGACCCTTCTTCAGAACAAACAAACAAAGTCAGTGAGAATTCTGGCCTCTGACCTTTTGGGGAAAAAAAAGCTACACTTGGCTGAAATGGACCTGAAAGTAACTTTATATTCCCCAAAGGGCTGAACCCACCATGTCTACAGGTCCATTTGGGCCCTTTGAAAAAACAACTTTTTTGGGTCAATTCAGTTTTCTCCCAAAAGGATGCAAATGGATCTAAAAATATCTTCTATCCAAAAACCAGTTAGCCCCAAGGTTTTTGGATAAAGGATACCCAACTTGTAATGGAAGTGGAAATAGGTGGGTATAGTGATGATCAGGATGTGCACAGTATTTGCTCCAAGCTGCACAGCATGCTGATGCATTGACTTCTGGGTTCAGAAGTTGATGCCATATATAGACCTTGAAGTTCCATTCACCGAGGAAAGGACAGAGTATTGAACTGAGTCAGAAACTTGGCTCAGGACAAATGCACAGCAAGATTGTGAACAATTTGTTTCAACTTCACAAATACCAGAGAGAGGTTAGACAACCACATTAAAGGCCAGGAGCAAGGACAAGGGCTCCACATTTCCCAATATTTGTTCAAAAGAAACTACTCCTACTCCAGTAGTAGATGTCAGGCAAACAGTCTGATAATTGACTTACATTAGAGGAGCTGAGTGATGCAGTAAACATGTATATTGTCACCGTATAAGTGCAGTAAATGTGTTTCAGATGAGGTCACAAAGGTGCAAATGAGAAGCCTTTGGGCCTTGAAGTGTAGAAGCGACAAGAGAAGCCAATACAGAATAGATAAAAATGAAACCAATTGAGCACAGTCCCACACAGCTTGAGGAGAACCACTGGAGGAGGTGGTCAATCTTGTCAAAACAAACTGGTTTTACTACAGTCATGGTCACATGAAATGTCACTTGTGACTACGATGAGCATTTTGGTGTTGTGACAGGGACAGAAACCTATTTGTAGAGATACAAATATAAAGTTCTGGGAAAGATGGGCATTTGGAAGTATTGGCATATTCAAGGAAGGGAATTTGGTTAAGACAGTAGCATTTGGGTGTCTGAGAGAAAATGAGCCTGGAGAGCACATCAGAAGAGAAACTGAAAATGTTTGGGGTTAAGGCAGACGGGTGCCTTAGGGGAATTGTGGCTTGGTGGGATAGAGGAAAGATGGTCTTGACTTTAATGACAAACGAGTTCATCAGCCTTTTACAATTACTGTTAGAGTTGCAAAGGAGAGGTGCTAAAGAAGATCATTTGCAGTGAAGAAAGTGGTGCATTAGCTATCATCCAATGGGAGTGCTGGCAGGTTTTTGCAAAGATCAAGTCTTCAGACCTAAGTAGATCATAATAAGGCCAATTTCTTCAAGCTTTTGTCACATACATGTGGGAGAGGTCTCTATGTCTAGCTCAGACACTGCCATTTACAGCTCAAAATAACATGTTTATACTTTCTTGGCATGACAATGCTTAATTTATACCAGTCATCTTTTTGTCATTTCCTAATTGCAGTTTTCACACTTCCACCAGACCCTCTGTCTCCCTTACAAGGCTACTCTGCTTTTACCAACTGTTTTCACCACCTGTCCTCTGCATCCTACATTCCTACACATAGCTGACTGCATTGTGCAGTGCTCGTGACCTGTGGTCCAGAGGTCTCATACAATGGCCACCTTGCCCAACACAAATACCAGCTCGCTCTTCAATTAACTGCTAATTGTTCCCTTTCTAGGTTTCTGGGTTAAATTGCCCACGCTACACTAACTTTCCTTCTCTGGATGTTTGTAATTCTGAACTGTACTCTCTACTACTTGTCCAAGCTTATTTACCACTGTGTACTATGTTTCACAGTATTCTGTTCCTTTCCTTGTATTTTTCCTTTTTATGCTCGCCTATCCTTCTTACCTTTCTTCTGAGAAGCCCTTAATCATATTCTTAATTATATTCAACACTTTAGAATTTAGCATCTGTGATATTAAATTTATATTTTTAATGTGAAATTTTTAATATGTTTTCAGATTACATTCTGTCTGTACTTGCACCATTGGCTTAAGGTTATTGAATAAATCAACTTACGTTTTTACTAAGTACAATAATTAGGTATTCCAGGATTCATTTGATGTTTTATAGATCGTTTTTGCTGTGTACCTGTTCATTTTGGATCCATTATGAATTCACCCAATGTTAGTTTTAAATATACCAAACTTAACAGGTCTCGCACAATAACATAGCTGTAACTTGCCCATAGTTTGACCATTGCACAAACTTAAGATGTTGCAAATGCTCTTATAACTGAACTTTTTCATTGCCAGCTCCATGACTTGTTCAGAAAAAGCATTTAATCACATCCGAAGAACTGAAACTAAAGCATGTTTGCAGCATATGCCAATTGAAAATATATTCTCTGATGAGATCTTGTGAAACACTATCCTACATGTGAGGCAAAAAATATGTAGAGGTAAACCAGCAAAGGTAGCAAACTCAGTCAAATTTTAAGAAATACAGTAAGTTAATTGGCAACCTTTTGATGGTGATTCTCACTTGAAAATGTTTTTTTCCCTACTGATGATGATGAACTTGCTGTGTACCTGCAGTATTTTCTGTGGATAGAATAAAATATCAAGATTCAACAGTTTATTGTAATTTCATGACATGTTAGTTTCTGTTCAATTTTTTTGAAAGTTTTTACCTCTTAAACTTTTCAACAGTCTACTTTATAAATAAGTCTGGATGTTTAATATAAGTATATACACAGGTTTCATTTAACTTAAGGTAAGGGTAATAAAAAATATATTTATCTAACCCCCACCACCTAATGTGGTGTAACAAAGGGGCTGAGTAATTAGAGTTTGTACAAGGCAGATTGCAGGTGGAATTATGATATTTTATGAAAGGAAGCATTTATCAGTTTGTGGTTATCATTCGTCTATTGTGCAGCTGTTGCCCTAACAGTCACTCATTTTTTGGATCACAGAGTGTTTCAAGGTTGATTGCATGGCATGAGTAGCCAGAAGGGAAGTTTGACTGTTGGAATGTGCAAATATAAAAGGCTGATGGAATGTTGTGGGCGGTTAGAACTAACTAGGTGTGGCTGTACTACATATGCTTGCTTGTATGTGCCACATGCTTCTAAGTGCAATCAGTCTCTTTTTTTTGTGAAGGATCTTGCATGGAAGTTGCTCGTGCTTGCCTGGTGGGGGTGAATCTGTATTCTTCAGACCATCTGCCATCCTATTAATGACAGGACCTAACAGGCCAAAAACAGCAGAGTGAAATTGGTCAGTGCTTTTGCACTGAGTAACAAATAGATGCTCAGTGTAATAGATCAAAAGAGAACCGTAAAACTTTAAAACCTAATCTTTAGGATATGGATTAGTGCAATCAAGAGTTTGCAGTCTGCACTGTGGGTTGTACTTCAGTCAGCATGCACAGCAAATAGCATCAATGAAGTTTTGTTCTCTTGATTCCTCTGATTAAGGTGCACTGCATCCGAGCTGTGTTTTAATTTTTCTTATGAATTATATTGCAGGGTGTGATAATTATTATTCATTAATTTAACCTCAGATTCAATGAACACTTCTGGAACTTTGTGACAAATTTGAACAATACGACGCAAATCTATGGATTACAATTCAGGTGTTTTCTGCTGGATGGCACAAACAGCAAGATAATAGAGACCTTTATGTCACTGCAGCACCTGGTAATCTTCCAGTTTAGAGCTTGTGTGCAAAAATTGATATGAAAATGCATGTTCCATGTTTTCTCATTGACAAACAGTTCTGTCAAAATCACTTTTCCAGCAAACAGTACTAATTACTGAATATATTTGCATGGAAATATAAACATATTCATTCTGTGCTGTATTCTCCAACAGAGAGTTTCAAAAGTTATCAATTGTATAGGACTCTTTACACCAAACAATAATGGATGAGGAATATTGACCAGAAATAAGATCAAAGACATAGTTTTTTGACAAGGTTTCTGAAGGAATTGAGAGAAATTGCCACAGAAAGGCACAGACCTACTGACCTGTGAACAAAGCAGGCTGAAGACTGTGCATTTGAAACAGTAATAAAAAGAAATGTGCTTACAGGCAGGTATGGTATGGAGCTGAACAGTATTTCAGAAGTGTAGAGGTATGAGACAAAGGTAAGAATTGGAATTTGATACAAAGTAGATATGAAGTCATTGATGGTGAACAATCTGTAGATGAATTTTGGATTGGAACAAAATTATCTTGGGAGAGATGATGAAGATTTACAAGATCTAAGGGTAGGACTCGGCTTAACAGTTAATTTTGATCATTGAGGTGAAGAAATCTGAGAGTTGTTCACATTTGGTGTTTCAGACTGAGTGAAAGATGTTGGAGGAAGACTTTATTGTTAGGAATAGAAACCTGGGATTATCATTGCCTACCTCCTGCTCCACCTGTTCCAAGAATAGTTTATAAATCTTCATGAGGAAAGATAAGCAGCACATTTCTTTAGACAATTGACCCATGCAGTCAATTATAGGTCAAATACACTTAAATATACTGCCATCCACCACAATGTAGAGAAGCCAGAAATGTTCTGAGGAAAATGTTGGGGACGGGAGATCTTGAGAGGCCTGGAAAGAACGGACAATGAAGTAATTCCCCTTCTGAGTGCAGTAGACTTGCTGAGATGTGTAGAATACCAAAAGAAGGGAATTTGGGAGCTTGAAAGGATATTAGTTACAGCATTCATTCTTTGCAAGACCAAAGGCTGATTTGAAATATGTGGTAAAGAATAAATAGCAGATGTACTCTGAGAGGCACAGCAGGGTTGACGTTATAGAGGTATTTCCCAAAGCAAGAAAACTATCTTCTTTTGCAGCAAAATTGTCCAGAACACTGTTCTAGAAAGTCCATACTGGAGTAGACATTTCTGCCCTTTATGCCTGCTCTGCTATTTGATTAAATCATGTTGATCTGATTGAGGCCCAACTCCAGTTCCAACCTACCCTGTTAAACTGTGACTCCCTTGTGCTTCAAGAATATATCTACTGCTGCCTTAATATTCAATGACAATGCCTCCATCACTCCCTGGGAAAGAATTCCAAAGATCCACCATACTCTGAGAAAAAATTATTCACTTCATTTCCATCTTAAATGGATGACCTGTTATTTTTAAACTGTATCCCTGGCTCCAGTCACTGGCACAAAAATCACAGGAAGTATCTACCCTGTCAAGTCCTGTTAGAATCTTAAATTTCAATTAGATCAATTCTCATTTTTCCAAACTTCAGTGGATTTAGGCCCAATTGTTCTGCCTGTCCTGATAAGATTAGTGTACTGCTCTCTAATTCTAGGACCATTGCTTAACTGCATCTAATATATTTATATATTTTCTTAAATAGGAGACCAAAACTGTGCACAGCACTCTAAATGTAGTCTCACCAATGTCCTGCGCAACTTTAGCAAAACATTCCTACTTTTATAGTTCATTCTCTTTGAAATAAATAACAAAATCATGGACTGAATTGTGGAGAAGTAGCAGAAGAGAAAGTCAGGACAATGTGGCAGTGAGTGAATTAAGTCTTCAGATAGAGAACAAGAATAAGTGGTGATTGATTGACTACGATAAAGGATAGAGGCTACATCCAAGAATAAGGGAGGAGGTTAATTATGGCTGTTCCAGGAAAATAGCCAAGATGCACATGTAATAGACACAAAGTTGTCCTTGGGTTACATCATTCTGCATGATTATGATAGGGAAGATTGAATAAAATCTGAGGCCTGATAGTTATCTTACAATCCAGGACTCGTGGTGATTGAGAAAGTTATGTGCCTCACAATATGGAGAAGAAAGGGTGAGAGTGGTGATAGGTGAATAGAGCTCAATCATTGAAGATATCTAGAAATCAGGACATTACCTTGTTCATTATTCTTTCATCGTTGCCCAACCCTAACTGTCTTTGAGAGGCTATTGGGGAGCTCCCATCTTGAACTGCTGAGTACATGCAGTGTAGGTACGCCCATTCTACTGTTAGTATGCCAACAGTGCTGTTGGGAAGGGAGTTTCTGGATTTTGAACCAGCAATAGTGAAAAACCAGCAATCTAGTTCCAAGTGAAGATGGTGCATGGTTTGAAGGAATCTTGCTGCCAGCGGTGGTGGTCCTACACATCTGCTGTCTTTTTCATCCTAGCTGCCAGAGGTTGTTGAAAGAGCCTTGTTGAATTGCTGGAGTGCATATTGTAGATGGTGTACACTTCTGCCACTGTATGTCGGTGAGGAGTGAATGTTGAAGTGTCAATTAAATGAGTTCCTTTGTCCTGAATGGTGTCAAACCTTTTGAGTGTTGTTGGAACTGAACTGATTGAGCCATGTGGAGAGTATTCAATCAAACTGTGTCAGGTGAGAGATGACGAGATGCAACCATCATTTAATCAACTGCAGGTCTATCACCCTGTATGATTGTCCTTTACCTACATCTGTTCAATCGAAATGATTCAGCCAGCCTCCAGTGTGTTGTCAAATGTGAACATTTCATTAATAGAAATTGATGTAAAATTGTTGTACCTAAGAAGCAAAATAAGCAGAGCACAACAAAGTTTTATGTTATACAGTTACAGCCACAATTAAAGGAAGTGTTAGAGATATGGTGGTGTAGGTATTGTATGACTAGACTAGTAATCCAGAGGCGTTGATTATTAATTTAAAGAAAGAAAGTTCAATTCAAACTCCAGTTTGAGAATTTCAGATCACTTTTCTTGAAATATTTAGAAATGAAAAGCAGCAATATAACAAGAAGATCTTGAATTATTATCAAAACACAACTGGAGCCATTAATACCCTTCCAGGAAGGAAACCTGCTGATCTGGCCCATATGTGACACTAAACCACAAGCATGTCCCAAAGGATGGGTTACAATTTTTCCATTTAGTAGGTCTGCAACCATAAGAATGACATAAAGTTACCTGCACCTGCAGCAATGGTTGAGCAGGTTTATGCAGTCTGTCCAATTTGAGACCTGATGTATGATTTCAGTTTGGCAGCAGTGGGGCTACTCAAGGTTCATGATTTATATTCTGATGATCCTCACTGATGATAATACTAGACAAATCAGATCTTGGAGTGAAACTTGGTTTGATAGGTCATAGGTTTTTGCTGTGTGACTCATGCTGGTTAGCCATGTTCACATGAGACTGCAAATGTTCTTTTTCAATAAGATACAAATTACGACATGAAAAGCGAAGACAGACAAAGCCACCTATGTCAATAAGACAATTTAAAAAGGCCATAAGATATAGGAGCAGAATTAGGCCACTCATTCCATCGCGTCTGCTCTGCCATTTAACCATAGTTAATACGTTTCTCACCTCATTCTCCTGCCTCCTCCCCGTAACCCTTGATGCACTTTGATCCCCTTACTCATCAAGAATTATCTATCTCTGTCTTCAGTGCATTCAATGACTTGACCTCCATAGTCCTCTGTGACAGTGAGTTCCACTGATTAACTACCCTCTAGCTGAAGACATTCCCCCTCAGACCCAGAGTCCTCCTTGTGTAGCAGAGTGAGAGATTGGCAGAGATTAAGATCCACAGCAACAAAGGTACATCCTAAATCCCAGGACAATGGGACCTCTCACAGACAGGAAGTTCTGACTTTTAATTAAGCACAATAAACTGTAAATTAACAACAGGTGCAATCCCAAATACTTGCATCTGAAACAAGTTTCTGAGTTGAAGTTAACTTAAAACCTTCTATATATCTCTGGTGGAACTTCTAACTTGAAAGTTTTGAAAATCTCAATGATTAGTGTCTGGAGACATCACGTGATCGCCACTGCCTGATGTCAACAGATATTCCGAGCTGCTGATCTGTACGTGTTCGCATTCTTACTGACACCACTATGCTATGGAAGGCTGTTTTCTTATAATATCATGGATTGAAAAAAATTGCACATGTGAAGTGCAAGGCATCTGCAGTGTACACATGCACAGAAGAAACTTCTGATTGACTTCAGGAATTAGTGTTTTCTCATTTCTTATTGTGGGAGTTTACTGTACAAATTGGCTGCCACATTTCCTACTTTACAATAATAACATTTCTCAAGTATTTAAATAACCATAAAACTCTGAGATGTCCATTAGTCATGAAAAGCAAAACATAAATGCGGAATTTATTTTGTTGATAGGTTGATAGGTACAGCAGTGGTTTGGATCTGAACAAAGTGTGTTTAAGACTGCCATCTGGCCAGCCACAAAGTTCTGAGTCTGGGGCTGGCTGGCTGTCTGAAAGCCAGGGCCTGGGGCATGGCTGGCTGGAAATTGAAGTGCAGTGCCAGGTTGGATGAGTGAACAGCTGGTAAAGGGGCTTGGTCCACTCTAGTGGGGTCCTGGGACCTGACCAATTTGAAATTGGTCCAGGGGCAAACCTCCAATTCCCTCCAACCCAAGTTATAGGAGTGTGAATTGGAATGTGAGAATCATTCTCAAATTTCTGCAACAATTGTAAGGAGACTTGTTGTATGATACACCCTGACAGTTTCAGACCTCAGGAGTCAACATACTTCCTTCACTCAAGACTGCTGTCCATAATTGCTTGCCACTCATTTGTTTGTATTGCTTTTAAGTTTGACAAGTTTTGACATTATTGTCAACGAGAAGAATTTTTACAGCATTAGCTACAAGATTGTTTTGTTGCATTTGCTTTGTATATTACCTCTCACTGCTACGCAGAGATAACACAAGTTTCTACATATATAACTTTTATTCACAGTGCTTCCAAATGTCTGTTCCATATTGACAGTTGTAGCTTTTAGCACCTTTACAGTTTACTTGTCCTGTTGAGCATGAATCATATAGCACACCTTTCCAAACTTTCAACCAAAGATACCAAAACATGCAGCGGAGCATAGAAACAGGAGTAAGCCATTTAGCCCTTCTGTATATTGGCTGATCATCTACCTCAACACTATATCCCACAAAGAAGTTTACTTGAGTCCGTACCCAGATTTAACTAAACAGTCACAATGACAAGGAAAATTGAACACAACATTCAGTCAAAACACAATGTAATCAAGTAGCATAGTGAATTTGATAGATATTCTCCTATTGCTACTTGAAGGCACACAGACAGGGCTATGAAGTGCAGAAGCAGCCTTTTCTTTATTGCAGCATGCAATAGTTAATTGTACATTTATTTATTTCTTTTAGCCTGCTTTAAATGAGAGGAAGATAAGGATGCTACTTTTTGAGGCAGCCTGGAATTCAGTTGAGTTAAAAAGGAGTGTTTTGCGTAACAATAAGCTAAAGGTTTATACAAATGTGTACAGTCTTATAAAAGAGCTGGATCATTAATCTGACTAGATGACTTTCCAGCTGTATTTTTCCAGCTGTATTTTTCCAGCAGTATTTTTCCAGTAGTATTTTTCCATGGTGAATATCATCTGGCACATTATTTCTGCACTGAGAATTCTCTGTTAGTTATCACTAACTGCAGGCTACACTGCTGTATCATGGTGAAACAAAGTTTTAGTTTAGAAATTATTTCTTTGGGTTTTTATGAACAAACCACAAAATACTAATTTAGGCACAATTATAGATACAAATGAATAATAGGCAATTCTTGTAGTGTCCAAGACTGAAGGTGGATATGAAAGTTTTATTTTTCCGTTTACCTCCTAGGCATCAGTTCTTGGCACAATACAAATTTATGTCCACATTTATTTAATCACCATTTCAATTGAGATTCATCCCCTACCTGTGTTTTTATCAGCTTTCAAACCTTCTTCCCAAGTTGAAATTGTGACAGTCATCTTGTCACATACTGAAGTGTCTTTTAAGGCTACTGTCAAGTCTGACCAGACAGTTTTTGTGTTTTCCTAAAGAATTCCCATCCTAATCTGAGGAACTGACAGTAGCTGGGATTCTTGTACCAAAACCAAGTAGATCACCTTTATGAATAAACCTACCCAGGATTGTTACGAGACTCTTGCAGCTCAGAGAACATCATATCTAAGCTTGAGATTGGCCTATATGGTTTCATACTGTGCTGGGCAGCACCTCTATGTAGGTGGTAATCGTGGGCCAAGTGCAGGCAGGTGAAACTAGTTTATTTTGGGATTATAGTTGGCATGGACTGGTTGGGCCGAAGGGTCTGTTTCCATACTGTATGACTCTATGACTGACTGAAAATTTTTTTTTGGAGTCATCATAATCCAGCAGTTCCATGGAAGTTTCTCAAGTAGTAACTCTGAAAACCAAAGTCACCACGAAAAGAGAAGCTTTGAATTAAAAGCTCTTCTTTCTTTCTAAAACGCCAAATATTTAGTTCACCTAACCACAGTTTTTTTTTGTCTTGCATAGTATGTTCTGTTAAATGCAGGTATTTCAGAGGAGTATTATCAAACGAAGTTTGGAACAAAGCCACAAAGGAGATATTAATACATTACCAAAAGCTTGGTCAGAGAGGATGGTTTTAAACAATTTCTTAAAGAGGAAGAGAGGGGAAAGGAGTTCAAGATTTTAAGGGCCCTTGCAACTTCAGGCATGATGACCAGTGATGGAACAGTTCAAATTGGGGATGCTCAAGAAACCAGAAATGGAGGAGCACAGAAATTGGATGTAGGACTAATGGGGTTTATTGTAAAACAATGAATAATGAATTGGTTTATTGGGTTTTCTTAGTCAAATTCTTTAAACCAAAAGTTACATATTCTATAAATTCTGGCAAACTTCAAAGACCGGTTTTCTGCAGCAACAGAAATAAATGCAATGCCATATCAACAATTGTAATTAGATCCCCACAAAACTAAATTAGAGTTTTTATGTAATCTTTATAAAACAAAGTGCAAAAGGGAAAGCTTTAATTTTAAATATGTATATGTCAGTGTCCTCTTCAGTTTATATGTTTTTAGTGTTGCTGCCAAATTTAATCTGAAAACCCATCCTGCAGTGTTAGTAAGGCACTTTCACAGCAGGCTGTCATGCCTCTTAAGTTTTCAGAGTAGAATTTCAGTTGTTAGTCTGAGCATAAACAAGATAGAAAATCAATGCCCAATTAGTGTGTAACTCTGATACCTGAAAACAGCTTATGTTACCTTTATGTAAAACTGTTCCTTTGACTATTCTGTTTAGACTTTGAGTGCCTATAAGAAATATATTTTTAGCATCATACGAAAAGTTGCATTGGTATCTTATTTAAAGAATAAGGTGAAGACTCAGATGTTCAGCTGAGCTGTTGTTTTGTAGCATTGGGTTGCTAACTAGTATGATTGCTAAAAGCTATTAACACTGCTTGGGCCAGAGCTTGCACCTACTTTCCATAATGTGTGTTCACTCCATTGTGCTATGTTAATAGTAGCTCGCTGAAATTGGTATGCTCCATACTGAGCAGGCTGCTGTCAGGTAATAACAGTTTGAATCTATTTGTATGTCAGTCATGTGGAATACTTTGTCCTGGATGGTGTCAACCTTCTTGAGTGTTGTCAGAGATGCACTGACATAGCAAAGTGCAAAGTAATCCATTACACTCCTGACTTCTGTCTTGTAAGTGGTGGACATACTCAGAGGACGTAGGTAGGTTACCCACTGCAGAATTCCCAGCCGCTAACCAGCTCTTGTAGGCACAATACTTTTACATGCTAGTCCCATTCAGTTACTGGTTTGTGGATGTTGCTAGTGGAGATTTCTGTGATGGTAATACCATTGTCAAGGGAGCAATGGAGATTGTCATTACTTGCCACTTGTGTGGCATGAATGCCACTTATCAGCCTGAGTCTGAATTTACCTAGGGCTTGCAGCATTTGAATATGGACTATTTTAGTATGTCAATTCCTGTGGGTTGTGCTGAACATCCTTCAATCATTGGCAAACATCGTGCTTCTGACCTTATGACGAAGGGAAGGCCATTGATGAAGCAGCTGAAGATGGTTGGGCTTAGGATGCTACTCTGAGAAACTCCTGTTGAAATGTCCTGTTCTGAGACAATTGACCTCCAACAACCACAATCATATGCCTCTGTGCTGGGCACGACTCCAGCCAGCGAAGAGATTTCCCTGAATCCAGTTAACTCCAGTTTTACCAGGCATCCTTGATGCCACATTCGGTCAAAAGCTGCCTTGATATCGTGTACAGTCACTCACATTTTTCCCTTTCAGTTCAGCTCTTCTGCCCAATTTTGGAACCAGACTAGGGTCAGGAGCTGTAGCCCTGCTGGAACTCAAGCTGAGCATCAGTAACCAGGTTATTGTTGAGTAAGTGCTACTTGATAGCACTATCAAAAACACCTTCGATCACTTTGTTGATGATTGAGAGTAGACTGATAGGACAGTAATTAGCTGGGTTTGATCTGTCTTTCTTTTTATAGACAGGACACACCTGAGAAATTTTCTGCATTGCACAGTAGATGTTTGTGTTATAACTACTGGAACAGTTTGGCTAGGAGCACAGCTAATTCTAAAGCGCAAGTCTTCAATACTATTGCCAAAATGTTGTCAGGGCCCATAGACTTTGCATTGTCCTGTGAATGCAAACGTTTGTTTTAAGCACGTGGTGTGAGTCAAATTGGTTGAACGCTAGTAACTGTGATGCTGAGGACTTCAGGAGAAAGCCAAGATGAATCATCCACTCGGCACTTCTGGCTGAAGATGCTTACAAATGCTTCAGCCTTATCTTTTATGTTGGGCAACCCCATCACTGAGGATCACTCTACCAATACCAATCTATTAAGAGAAGTAAACAAATTATGTTAACCAATTAGAAAGTAGTTGTACCTGGACAGTGAACAGGAATAGTCAGAGCAATTTGTCTTTTTGTACTGTTTTTCAAATTATCAATGTTGTATTCTTCTGTGAAACTGCATCCAAAGCATGCAAGAATGGAATGTGATATCAATAAGAAATTACAGGCTCTTGCTGTAAATAACCAAATGAAGAAGTGTCTCTTTATCATTTGTGTAAGTGCTTGATATTTTTCCATCTTCGTTTCTGTAGATTATATGTAACTGATAAGCACCAGATTTCTGAAGCTCTTTCAATAGATTTTCTAAAGACTGATTATGTGATAACTCTGCAAACATTCAGGTAGCAAAGATTTCTAAAAGAGTTCTAAACTGGGTATTCCTTCCCTATGGATTTTGTCTTTTTTTTCTTGAACATCTCCTGCCCACCACATCCATCTCTGAAGTTAATCATAACTTAACATGACAGCTGCAAAGGACTGGCACTGGAGAAAACCATGGTTAGACTTTAAACAGAAACAAGTATAATTGTAATAATCTTTGCAATACTCAAAAAACAAGTCTAGCAAACAATTGCTTCCCTTTGAAGTTGGAGAGGTAGGGGCCTCCCACCTATATGAAAACAAAATTGAATATTACACAGCTACAAGATATACAACACTTACTCATGTTAAGTTGATGTCCACAGCCAATAAAATCTTTTAATGTGCATAATGTTGACTTGACATCTTGATTGGTCTAATTCATGCCTTTCATCAGGAAATGATACAGGATGACAAAGACTCCTCTTAAACAGAATTCACTTAGTAAGCTGAATAACAGAGTGGACTTTGACATGATTTTCTTTTAATCTTTGCAGTAATCTAAAGAACAGTCCAGCAAATAATTTCTACTCCAATTTAAAATGTAGATAATGCATTCAAAATATTGAATAAAACCAGTGTCTCCAGAGGCTTAGAGTAAGCTGTTGCATCGTCACAGACATTTGCAGTTTCCTGGAAAAAGGCTTTACTGCCAAGGAGATCAAGTGGGCACCAACTACCCTGTATCTGTCAACGTCACTGCTGACCTCACCTTTGCTACTGGCCCCTGCCAGTGATCTGCACACAGTATCTGCCATATCTCAAAATAATTGCATCACACAGGTGACTGATACCATGTTTGCCAGGATGATGATGTTTTTTCAATTTGGTAGTGCATCCGTGGAGTGTGTGACCTCATTGGAGGAGTGTTTTTTGGGTATTGCAAAGATGATTTCAATAATATTTGTTTCTGTTTAAAGTTTAACCATGGTTTTCTCCAGCGCCAGTCCTCTGCAGCTGTCATGGAAATGGCTGGACAGCCACCTCCAGTTTACTGCTTCTCCTAGGTGTGTGTTCTCTTCCTTTTATGTGAAAAAGAAGACACCTGTGATGGGAAATTGGGTGGACATTTGTTGAGGGTTGCTATGTTGGGCATGTATGATATTGGATAAAGTTATGAATGAGTATCCATTGTTGAATCCATGATGGGAATGCGAGGAAGTGCATAGGAAGACAATGGATGCACCTGCAAGGTAAGTTAGATTGAGGAGTGCTGTGCTAGATTCAACTTGGAATTGCAAAAGGAAGGGGGAGTTGTGCTAACATATACTGCAGGATATACTTGATTGTGCCATTACTGCCACCTTGCCTGACCTGGTTAGGTCATTAAACTCTTCTGGCATCATTTCTTGTGAAGTGTGAAACTACCTTCCTGTTGTTAATCTGGTCTGCAGTCTCCAGCCGAGCTTCCTTGCGCTGTGAGTCAGGCAGGTTCCTCTCAACAACAGGGAAGAAAACCTCTAACATTTACAGCACCACGTCAGGTCTATGGAGACATCTGTGAAGAGCACTTGTGTGAGAATCAGTCGTTCTGTGTTCTAACACGAAGACGGTCTTTCAGCTATCATCTTTGCAGTGTTTCTGTAAATAGTTCAACTCGGCTTAATTGTATTGGTCGTCATTATGCTTGTTTATTGGAAATGTTGGGAAACGCAGAAATTAGATTGTAATGCAGTTCTGTGCTACAAAGCAAAATGACAAATGCATTGCTGAAATTTGGGGAAGAATTTCATCAACTCCCAGTGACACTGCTGAGATCAGGGGACTTCCTGCCCTACCCAGATCGGGGCAGAAGACTGTCCTGCAGCCAATGAACACCCCTCAGAGTGTGGTCTCCCCAGGACTGGGGCAAGTTTTAGGGGAGGGTGATATCCTACCTTTTCAGGTTTCCCACATGTGACCAAACCCTCCGCTGCTGAGAACAATTCAAAATGTTACAATTTCTGCCCATGATGCTGGAAAGCTTGTACTGTTTACTTTAAAAGTGCCAAAATTTTAATACAACTTTTGTCTTGTGAAATCATTCCTAAGCAAACATTCAAGCTTGTTTAGCTCTACTGCCACACCGCTAAAGATGTAACATCTCAAAAGAGGCTGTCACTCCATTCTTTTGGCCAGTGAAGAGAGGACACCTTTTAAGAAGAAAAGGAAATGGCAAAACAGATGTGGAAAAAATAAACAGCAATAGTATATCCATTGTTCAAAAACAAATATAAACCAAAACCTAAGGAAACTTCTATGTTAAAAGGCAATCAGGATGGCGGTCGAGTAGGGCTCATCCTCTCCAACTACTTTTCTTTTTACTTTCTTTTTACTTACTTTTTATCTTGAGCACAGACGGCATCGATGGCAGTAAGAAACCCCATTACAAACTCATGTGGGCCCAGCACTGACCCCGAGGCGGCAGCGAGTGAGCCTGGGACCTGGCATCAGAATGCCCATCTCCTGCTACCGGTGCACAACACAGCACCTACATTTATGTTACAACTGCTCTCAGCAACAGATTTTATTCACATTTAACTTGTACTATTACGCGTAGTCAAATAGGTAATCAATATACATCACTTGATATTTGCCAACTTTGTAGAAAATTGATCTTTCTACCTGTTATGATTAATGATAAGCTCTTTATACGATTCACATTCTTTAACCAACTTTACTATTTATTTTGTTTTATTGCGTAATGTAATTTGCATGTGAAGACCAAAGTGTTTCATCATCCATATTGGATTCAGGTAACAGGCTGTTGAAAGAACCAAGTGAAGATCTGCAGAAAGGCAATCCAAACAAACCACAGCTGTTTTGGGATTAGGAAAGTTCCCACAAGAACACATGGCTACCCTCTCATGAATGACAGAAGTCTGTATTGAATACAGGCCATATTTTAGATGTTTTGCTTTGGTAGCAAAAGCAGCCAAGGGGAAAGACATATTGAAAAGCTGTGCATACCCTCCCACATTATGTGGCATATCCTGCAGACCAGGAAAATGTTAAGCTCTATTCCTCGTTTGTGCTAAGTTGGATGTCTTTATGCTTGGTTGTACTGAGTAAGTACTATTTGCTTGATATGAAGTGATGGTAAATGGTGAAAGCCTCCAGCATTCTCTTATCAGATCGCTGTTAAGTGAGATCCTTTGCAAATTTTAGATATGTAGCTACTGCATGAAGACAATTGGGCACTGCAATACCCTCTCAGGAAAATTGTTTTGCCCGTTGTCCAAATGCTGTTGAAAATTGCCTTCTAATTCAATCCAACTGAGTAATAGTGTAGAACAATTAAGTATAGGATAAAGTATAGATATTTTCTAAACAAAAGTGGCATGAGCAATAGGTAGAGATTGAGGCGAAGTATGATGACCCTGATATTAACTTCTTTTCTTGAAGATTCATCTTCGCAAATTAATTATTTGGAGTTTCTGGGTGTGCACAGACTAATGATTGATCATTTAATTTACAGAGAAAAATGTTTGAACTCAAGTGAAAGGACCTTGACAGATATTTTAAGATGTTGAATATTGAAATTGAAACAATCTTAATGTGTTTTCATCCAGTTCTGAGATTGTAGTACAATACTAACTGAATTTCACATTGAAGCCTTTGCTTTCAGCACTTGAGTTCCAATTTGTTATGGAAAATTTTAGTTGAAGGAGAGTTGATTGATAAATTCAGTAACTGAAGAAATGATTGAAAAGACGTAACTGCATAGAGCAGATCTGCTCCAAAATAAATGTCTTTAGAAAGGAAACGAGCAAAACATTTGAGTCTTAACTGTTATCAGTATGCTGGCTCATTTTAATTCACTCTTTTCTTCAAGCTACCATTGCATCTCCATCCTATTATACAATGTGAGAAGACATCGTTTTGTCAACCTGTGCTCTAGCACCGAATTCTGTAACATTTTTCTCGAGTTTTGAGTTATTAGAACATCTGTTCAAATTATAACTTTTTTTTATTATTCACTTCTGTTTGGGATGTCTGCTCCCTGATGTAAACTATATGTTCCTTGTCTAGGTACTTTCAGCTGTAACATTACTACACTGAATTCAAAAAAGGAGGGAATCTCTAGTTTACAGCTAGGTAATAACTTAAAAGTCAATTGCCCATGTGGAATCCACCTTCCTAGTGTAAATAAGTGGAAACAATGCACAATTGACAAATCATGTTTAAAATAAATGAATGTCATAGCATTTGGAATTTTTCCAAAATGTTATACTTGATTCTGCAACTCACTGCACACCTGTTGTAGCATATCTCAATCAATAAAATGAAGATTACTTCTCTTTAAATAGTTCTTAGAAACCTAAAGCTAAAGTTTCCCCTTTAGTTTTTTTCTGGATGTCAGTTGCAATTTTGGGTTGAAAATCTGGGCACTGCGGCAGCAAGATCTCTGATAGTGTTCTGCGTGGCATCCTATTAAGAAACTGTCTCTAGGATCTCCATCCAGTTAGGGATGGCAATAGGATAAGGAGGTAGGGAGGACAGAACAGCTCATGCCATTTCTTGGGCACCTAACAGCTTTCACCAAGAGGGGGCTAAACAAGATGGATATGAGAGAAGACCAAGCAACTGGCAGCCACCTCACTCAAGCACTGATCCTACAATGGCAAGTCTCCACCTGTAAATTACTCTGGGTTTGCTGATTTGAAATTTGAATGGGATTTTATTTTTGTGCCTCTCCAATCTCCCAATGTTCACTAGCCTCTTGAAAGTTGACATTTGGACAAACTTAGGTGGTGGACAGGAAGGAGATACCCATGCACCACTGCGAAAATGATTTTCCTGGGCAAAATGGCTATTAATTGAGTCAATAACTAGCTCACATGGCTTCCTGCTGGATACTGACCGCTCTCTCAAGTCATTGCTGGGAAGAGCAGAAGGAGGTGGGGGCACATTGACGTTCCTATTTAGCACTTTTTTTTTCTCTCATTTTCTCTACCCTCTACTACCTAACTCCACCTCTAATAAATGAAGAAAATTCCTCATGGCATTTGGTTTAATTTGTATAACTTTAATAATCCAGAAGTTACTAAATCCATTCATATCATTGCTTGTAAACACTAATTGCCATGACCAGCTCTCTGAAGACAGATTAAAATGTCATACAATTACAATACAAAAAGCATAAAACACGTTTGAAATAAACAAATGAACAGGAGGATTTGCTTTTTTTTAAAACCTTTTTCTATTTCAAAGGAAACCTTATCAATGTTAATTCCAACCACTAATTCAAGTTAAGATGTATCTTTATGCTTATTACAAATTATATATTTCATGGGTTCTTCTGTGCTTAATAAGCTTAATGATAGAGATATCTGTTATAGCATTGCTGTTATAGGTTGTTCTGCAAGAGCCTAGGAATCAAATTTCTTCATTTGCTTCTATTAATACCATTATAATCGGGACAGAATCAGCTGAGCCAGCACAGAGTTCAGGGAATTATAAATATATGTGAGTTAATTCCAAGGCCGCAATTTGGTCTTTTTTTCTCTGTCGTCTTTTCTGCCAGGTCAACATTCATTTAACCCACATCAAGCCCACTCAGAACCGGCCTCATTCTCAGATCAAAATTACAATTCAGGAAGGGTCTTCAAATTGTTCTTATTTTCTCAGGCACACAGACAGCAGTACACCTGTTTTCAAAGTTTAATATCAAGAATATTTAATTTACTAAGAATTAATTATGCACTAATGAAACGAATATTTTTTAGTCTTTTTCAGTTATTTTAAATGAGATTATTCATGTGGAAAACTGGACTCTCTTATTAGAATTGTTTGTTTATGGTGATCAGTCCATTTTTAGACATATGAATAAAACTGCATCAGGTTATATTTCTTAACGAATTAAAGAGATTACCACTCTCTACTACATTTATGAACACTTTTTTTTGATAGGTGAAGGGATAAAACACCGTTGTTATTGGTACACTGGCCAATTGTGGTGGTTTGTGAAAGATTTTGCATCTGTAACTTAATTTAATTTTGAACTTGAAGCCTTACCTAACCAATTCAAGTTCAACAACATATTGTGCCCAAAACAGTAATTCTTCTACCTCAATATTTTTAGAATTTATATTGATTTGAAACAGTGAATTAATTCACCCTTTTTGTGTAATTTTTCAGGTTCTCTTAATGGAAATCTAAGCACTGAAATGCCCTCTGCTGTGGGTACTATCCTTGCAGATCAGACTTCCCCGCCACTGCCA
The DNA here is from genome assembly GCF_021869965.1 of Rhincodon typus. Lineage (NCBI taxonomy): Eukaryota > Metazoa > Chordata > Chondrichthyes > Orectolobiformes > Rhincodontidae > Rhincodon > Rhincodon typus. The sequence goes on from NC_063340.1 coordinate 13,556,147, forward strand.
CATGCCACAAAAACCAACGTCTCTGGGAAACTTCGTCGCTCTGCCAGTTCATTAAGCAAATCTTCAAACTGAAAAAAACACTTTACACAGACAAGTTGTGAGCTGAGGCTTGCTTTCTAGCCTCTTCAATTTTGTACTCACATTCTGCCCATAAAATGACATCAATTTTGAATGGAATTTGAACTTTCTTTCTTTGATATCAAGTTAAATTTCAGAAGCAAGGTGCAGAGAGGGAATGGTATAAACCTGAATGGCACTATAAGGTTCCAAAACTGGGGTAACCCATTTAAAGTATAAATGTCAGCATTGTGGAGGTGATAGGAGATGTTGTGGTGTAAGGGCATTATGATAATACCTCCAGCTGTCTTGAAATGGATGCATGATGTGATGTCATACCATGCCATACCAACTGTAACTGTAGCATGTGATATCACTTACAGTATGAAGTCATTGCTGGCTGCTTAGAGAGACCTTCGAATGATGACCAAACTTGAGACTGTCACGCACAGGTATTATGTTAAATGTAATTCTGACAGATTGAAAATGGACTCAGCTTACAGCTCTGTGGTTATGACATTGCAGTTATCATGATACTAGCCAGGCACTCTAAACCTTGAATTAAAACCGTAACCTTCTTAATATTTTCAGTTAATATTATGCCATGATGGGAAAATGAGGCCCCTTCTTTCTCAGCTGCAAAGTGAGGACTGTCAACAGGAACCTTGAGGATTTTAAAAAAAAAATCAGTGAAATTATTATCTAAAAAGTCTCAGCTATAATTACTTGTATGAACATTATCTGTTTGTATAAGGATGTATCCAGTGGCCTGTAATTTGGTCTACCTGATTTTCCAGCTTTCTAATCAGCAACAGGCTCTTTTCTTATACTCCTCCTCCTTCATTCCATTAAATGAGACGCTGCGATACTCAAGTCTAGTATGGTTAAAGTTTAAAAAGTTACCTAGAATTGTAAGTTGGTAAAACTCTACTGCTGTGGTCTTGTAGATTAAATAAAGCACCAGAACCAGTGGAGCAACCACTGAGCCATTCACCCACATGTCACATTGTGTCTCTGCATTTGATTATTTGCATTATGTTTGAGTGACTACATATCAGGGAAGCAAAGGGAAAAGCTTTTTAAATTATCTTTTTTATCCTGTTCTTTGTAAGACAAATTTATGACTACAATCAAAGAAAGAATAATGTTCAGATTTCCACATAAGGCAAACTTGCTATTTTAATATTTACATTAATCTTAAATTATTTTGCTGTTACAAGTTACAAGCACAAATACAACAGGAGGATAATACAAAACAAGCATTTGAGCTAATTTGGAGATGAGAGTATATCATGCATAACTTATTTGATGCCTAAATGGTGTATTACCATACAGAAAATATTTATCGGAAGCTCTGACAAGCTTTCAACCTGGAACTGTTAACTGAGTTGTCTCCTGCACAAGCTACATCTAATTATAAACTATATTTGTTATTAAAATGGTGAAACATGAGAGTTAAAATGCTTGAGGTTCCAATCTTAGACTGCAAATTTTTATTTACCTTGTTTATATTGTATGCATCCCCAAATATTTAGTTGTCATTTCAGAAAGGAATATGGCCATGATGGGATAATACTTCTAAAGGTGCTGCATTATGGAATCCATCATTCAGTCTTGGCCTATTCTGGAAAATTCTAAATCAACAGCCATCAGGTTGTTTTGAATTTTTGCCATCCAACTGCACTTTTAGCCACAGCTTCAAAGCACTGAATGTTAGGACCAGATTCTGCTAGTTTTCGTCATTTTGATGCATTTAGCCACAAGTAAACCTAGAGGCAAAACCACTGCACATGTAGATAATTAATTTGGACTTTTCTACTGAAGATTATTTGTCACTTCTTGTGACTTGAAGATTGTGACAAATGGAACAGTAATTTCATTACAATTTTATATGTGTGTGTTTTTGTAGCTCATTTCATTTTTTTATCATCCTCCTGGAAACCTTTCTGTCTTCCTGTATGCTTCAATCAGCATTGACATATGGGCTATCTGGACTATTTATTGCTGAAATGATGTATTGTTGAGTACTCTAAACAGAAGAAATGTAAGAATTTGATCTTCCAAGTTCTATTGATGCCTACTAATGGGATTTTTTTTACAGTGAGAACTTTAATGTTCTGAAGTGATGTTACTTATGTGTTTATCTTTGAATTATATGACAGTACTGTTTCTGTTGCACTTGTTCTTTGTGTACCAGTCATGTGAATGTGCTCTTTGGCTGTCAGATGTATAATGCTTTATTTTTATTATATATGTAAATATGGAGTAATATTTGATAAGCAAATTATAAAAAGTAGCCTTTGTAAGTTATGATTCAACTCCTCCATCTGGCTGTTGGCTTGAGTCAATTATTGTGCTTCTTTAAAAATATAGCCTCAGGTGATCTGCACTGATCATATGGAACATAAAATTTGAAATGCAGTCTTGTAGTGTTAACATAATTTTCATTTGAAGTGGCATCCTTCCTTACCATGTTACAACTAATAATTGTACCTTCCTATAAAAAAATCATTTCTAAATAGTTGTCAACTTAACTTTGATTTATCTATTTTTTTGAAGAATCTTTCTCAGTAAGAACAGCTTTTTAAGAATGTTTACTTTAGAGGTGTGTGACTTTCTAATAATCAATATTGTAAAGCAGAATTAAAGAAGTGCACTCACACAGCCTTTACACATTTCCTAATTCACAATGTCCAACCTGAATTTGAAAATGCCATGTGCCTCCTGCTTCTGTTGATGTCTGAGGAGGTTAATAAGTGTCTAGATAAATGCCATCTAAATTTGAGTATGTGTACTCATCTGAATTATGCCTCAATTACTTAATTTATGCCAAAATATATGTTGATCAGTTTATATCACCATATTCTTAACCTCAAGTGGCTCACAGTTCATGGAATTGTGGGGATTCTCATCTAAATGTGTCATTAGTTCAACAGGCAAAATGTGATTGCAGAAAATTTCCAACTTTCTACTTTTCAGTTCACTTTAGACTAAAGGTTAAAATAGAATTGATCCCACTGAAGATTATGTCTTCCATTAAATGAGCAAACCTGCCCCCTTCTGAATTTTCTCCTATGTGTCAATCACTATAAACTGGATATAAACATTTAATCCTTATGGTTAAAGTTTCAGTTTTAACTGACTGTAATATAATACAGCACTATGTGAATTCTAGTTAGTTTAATTCAGAGGTATAGTGTGGTGAAGTTCAAAAGCAATAGAAAATAGAAGACTCTTGTGCCTTTATTACAGTTATATAACTCCAAAATACTTGAGTGTTCATCAGATACTTTCTAACCCTTTATTAATGTATATATTGTGTAAAGTTTTCTCGTCACACTGGACATGTTTTAAACATACATCAGTTGCCAAAGAACTCTTAACTTGCTGAAATATGTCCTTCATCACTCCTGTAAATGCTGAATACAGATGCTGATTACTTAACTGTATAGCTTTTTTACGTTTGTTGGTTTGTACCAGGAAAGGTTATAAAGCAATTTGAATATTTAACTTGAAATACTTTCCACATGAATTTAAAATAATATTTTGTAGAACCAGATTAAGTATCTCAGAGTTCCTCTTGTTAAGCAACTGACACTAATTTTGTAGAGACACTGGGCCTGTGGCATTTTATATTCGAGTTTTCATCAAATAAGCTCTGAGGTTTATCTTCTGGGCTTAAGGAAGAGGTGGGTAAAGAACTGCATCTGAAGCGTGATTAATTAATGCTGAACAACCAAACCCGTCCTCAACTAAAATGGATATTGACTTGTATTGAAAAGTCATACCATTTTAGTGTTTATCTTAAAATATGTTCCAACTAAATTTAAAATATTCAGTTTGTGTAGGTTTAATCTTCAAATATCTCCTGACTTTGTTTTTCAATTTGAGTAGGAACATTTGACAATTTGCAGTTTTTTGGTGACCTATTGGCAAATGATAAGTAGTGCTGTATTACACAATACTGTACTTTGTGTTATCTAAATATTAGAAGAGTTGGAGTAATAGGCATACAGTATTTTTCTACACGTGTAGATTCTCCAGGTTAACCCAACACAATTTATCAACATCATGCATTGTAGTTCATGGGAATATCAGAATGCTTGAAAAGTTGTCTCTTGGCTCCAGTATGTTTCTGGCACACATCCAAATTATGTCTGAACAAAATTTTGTTTATTCATCGTGGATTCCCATCTAACTGCTTTTGCATTGCTCCCTCCCCATCTCCCCCCTTAAGAAGGTCTCATTGTTGCTCACACTAGTAAAAGCAAGTAATGATATTGCAAAATTCTAGTTACGAGCCTTGAACCACCAGTGAATTTTCTAAAAATGATAAAGAATTGGTTTTGAAATTCTGTGTTTAAAAATGTGGCTGTTATAATTGCTTCCATATTATCTTGTGGAGACGGTCAGTGATGCAATTAATTATTAACTACACATCTGGAGCAGCTTAGTGACACTTTTTAGTACCCCCTCGTTATACATTATTTGAACAGCCTCAAATGAAAGACTTTTCTTGTCCAGTGAATCATCTTGATAGCTGTAGCACCATTTTCATTATTACACTGTTCTTACTACTAGTCATCCTAATTTAATTGTTCAAGTAATTGTGCTTTCTTAAAGGATAACAAAATCTCAAAATGCAGTACCAACCGCATGACTCACTTCTTTCAGGTGATCTTGTTCCAACATGGCAAATGCCATTGAAAATGCTATACAGAATATCTAGCATTAGTATAATTGGATCATCAGATCTCACTTAAGATGGTGGGCAAGCAGACTGCCTTCTCAATGCATTTGTGTAGTCATCTATCAGAAGCTTCCCAAGAATGACACCACCACTGCTGTGGAATCACATGACCCACATCATTCTAGGAACAATTGCTAACCAATATGTGTTCTGTACTTCATTTCAGTCATTTCACACTCAAAGGTTGTCACATTTATATACTTTTGAGAGACTTCACAGAATGAACCTTGCACTGTTGTTAATTGGCTTATTAAAAAGAGAAACCAACATTATTTTTGTTCTCCCACCAATCAGACTACTTAAGCATTTAGCATACAGCATTTTAAATAATGTGGCTAAATTCGTTCAAACATAGAAAAATTTTACTATTGAGTCTGAAATTTAGAGGTGCTTATGATGTTTTCCTTGATCTAAACATAGCCTGAATAAAGGTAGCTAGATAATTGTAAATATATTAAAACTAATAAAATTATTACAAATTATTATTTCAAAATCTAGAAATACTGCTGTACTTCCAACCATAAAGCAAAATCAAACTAATTGACTGAAGTCACCCTGCTGAACTGATCTTAGAAACCGCTTGAGGTATAATGATTAGCTTTTTAGAATTTTAAGAAACTCCTTTTGAATCGCAATCCATGGAGAATATTAAAGGTATGTATGAGCCTCTTGATACTCAATCTCAATTGTGAATGTAAAAGATGGTGTAGAAAATATTAGTTTAAAATCAGCTATTTCAGTGTGAAGATGCCTGCTGTGGGCAGTTTTCTCAATGTATTTCCTGTTGCCTCGGTAGCAGTATAGGAAAGTGAGAATAGCAGCTGAGCCAAGCATTACAATTTGTGTTGTATCCAGCGTTAGCATCTCTTGTTCTGTCTCACTAAATCAACACAAAGTGAATGAAGAAAAGAAATCAAATAACTGGAAGGAGAAATGATCTGGACACTTGCACGCATAAGACTTAGATGTTTGTTCAGAGTATTTACAAAGGTTTACAAAGGTTTAATCTTTCAAGTCTTCGCCATCAAATATGAATAAAATTAGCCAGTCTTGGTCTTTGATATCACATGAAAAAGTTATTTTAAATGCTCTCTTTCTGTTGCTCATTCTGTAAAATAATGGTTTATGAAAGGAGAAAGCTTGAGAATGCTTATCTATATTAACATTATCAAAAATATTTTAAGATGAAAGTTCAGGATGCCTTTGTGAATTGTTATGAAGAAAGATGTCATTAAAAATTGAGTTCACACTAACTGCTGTTTTGTTTTAATGCTAATTTTATTATTGCTAATTCAATTACATTAAAGTTCCACTGCATTTAAAGAGAAATGCAAAGTGAATTCCAAAATATTGAATGAATGATTAATTTTTGTGATTTTTAGTATTTATTAAGTGTTGATCTGCTGAAAGCAAATTTTAGTGATGCTTTTCATCACTTGATGTCCATTTTCAAGATCATATTATGTAGTGTGACCAATTTTAAACAGTGGGGAACTCATGAAATTTACCCAGATGCCTTGTATTGTGCCACACGTTTTAGTACAGGATGATGTTTTATTAAAAATATGCAATAGAATATAAGCAAGGTTAAAGAAAAGTTTAGGCTTCTTTGTGTCCTTCAGCGCTACTTGTTTATTTCATTTTTGAATTACCTCCTGAGCTTATTTTTTTCAATGTTACTTAATATTTAATGTACCTGGAGGTAGGGTAACATCATCTATATCACTGCTATCTTCTTTCAACAACATGCTACAAACATAAATTCTGTCTTTATGGGCAGGTAGCATGCTTGTATCATCACTTTTCATTTAATTCCTCAAGTCCGAAAGGTGCAAATTTGAACAATAGTTTAGCCATTCACTGCCAGATCTAGCTGAACCATGTAAAATACCATTGGGTTTCTGTTCCATTTGCTTGCTATTCCAGAGCATCATAGAACGCAAAGATAACCCACTCTGCCATCTTTTTTTCTGTACTACAAATCATCTCTTTAAACTCCTCACACCTGGCTCCTCAATTATTACCTGCACTAGTACAAGGAGCTCAGACAGGTTTGTCGCTAAGATTGAGACCATCAGATCAACTGCCTCTGTGACATTCCTCCTTTCCCCTTGTCCACTGACCAAAGTTCATCTAAAGTTACACCTGCCATAGTACTGAACCTGATGAGTATTCCTCCAAGGATATATGCTTGGCTCCCCACCAATTTCTCACCTGCATGTTGTTCCTTGGCAACATCACCTGGGAACTCTTACATGTATGTTGACAGCACCCAGCCCTAAATAGTCATCACTTCTCTCTTAGATTACTAGACTGCTTATCTATTATCTAGTACTGGATGTGCATAAATTTTAACAATTAAATATTGGTATATTTGAAGCCATTGTGTTTGGTCCCAACTATGAACTCCTGTGGACAACTTGGAGTCATACAGTGCAGAAAAGGCCCCTTCAGCTCATCAATTCCACACCGACAATAACTACCACTAAAGGCATGCTAATCCCAATTTCCTGCACTTGTCCCATTTCCTTAAATGCTATAATAATTCAAGTACTCATAAAAGTTTAAAAGACTTTGTAATGTTTCCAGTCCCCACTAACTTCTTAGGCAGTGCATTCCAGATTCCCACTGCCCTCTGAGTGAATTTTTTTTTTCTCTCAAATTCCCTCAATCTCCTGACCCTTACCCTAAAACTATGCCCGCTCATGCTTCCTATGCATCCTTTACATATCCCTCATAATCTTATACACCTTAATCATATCCCCCCTCAGCTTTCTCTGCTCTAAAGAAACCAATCCAAGGCTGTCTAGTTTGTCCTTATAGTTCAATTGCTCCATCCCAGGCAACATCCTGATGTACCCCCTCTTGTGCTATCACATCCTGTAGTGTGAGGTGACCAGAACTGCACACACTACTCTGCTGTGGTCTACCTACGCTCTGTAAAATTCCATCATGACCTCCTTGCTCTTGTACGCTATGCCACAACTGATGAAAGCAAGTATCCTGTATGCTTTCTTAATTATCGTATTCACGTGCTCTGCCAACTTCAGGAATCTGTGAATAATTATCCAAGATTCCTCTGAGCTACCCAGTGTCCTGTCATTCGTTAAATGCTCCATCTTGTTTCTTCTTTCAAAGTGTCTCACTGTATTTGAGGGTTAAAATACCATCTGCCGCTGCTCTGCCTATCTCCACAACCCACCTATATCTTCCTGTAACCTACAACTATCTTCACTATTAACCACTCCACCAATTTTGGTGTCGTCTGCAAACTTGCTTAACATTTCTCCCACATTTTCATCTACATAATTTTGTATATAACAAACAATAAGGGTCCCAGTACTAATTGTTGTGGTACACTGCTGGACACCAGCCTCCATTCACTAGAATAGCCTTCTACCACTACCCTTTGTGTCCTGTTACTAAGCCAGTTTCTGATCCATCTTGCCAAGTTTCCCTGAATTCCATATGCTTTAACCTTCTCTCAGTCTCTGTGTACCTTGTCAAAGGCTTTGCTAAAATCCATATAAACAACATCAACTTGCCTCATCCACACACATGATCACATTTTTGAAAAATTGTAGCAAGTTTGTTAGGTTTTAATCCCTCTGACAAAGCTATGCTGACTATCCCTAATTAACCCATGGCTTTTTCAAATGGACTATATTTCTCTCCTTCAGAATTTTCTCCAATAGTATTCCTACCGTTGACGTGAGATTCACTGGTCTGTAATTTCCTGGTTCATCTCTACCACTTTTCTTGAAAAGTGGAACCACATTAGCTATCCTTCAGTCCTGTGGTATTTCCCCCATGATGCAGAGGTGCTGATGTTGGACTGGGGTGGACAAAGTCAGAAGTCTCACAATATCAGGTTATAGCCAACAGATTTATCTGAAATCACAAGCTTTCAGAGCGTAGCCCCTTCCTCAGGTGAAGTGGGAGAGAAGCACACAAAATGTATGGGCAGAGAGATCACCAAATAAGTCTCTGCACGTGATCTGAAGTATTAGACTGTGAGTAAAGTGTAAACAGCTGAATAACAAGCGAAGGGATGACCAATAATCCAATTGAAAGAGGTAGAGAAGTAATTACAAAAGAATTAAAAACAAGGTGGTGCTGGAGACCAACCAAACAACTGGAATAACATGATAGGTATGAGTCATATGCCAAGGGTCGAACCAACATAACATAATCCAAAACTATACAAACTAGTTAGGGTAGAGAAGTCATAACAATTTATCAAGGTGACAGTGACAAAACAGGACAGTAAGGAAGATTTTACAGATATAGAAGTGTGGTCGGGGTCGTATGTAGTGCAACACGAACCCAAGATCATGGTTGAGGCCATCAGTTTCTGCTCGGCAATTCTGCATTGTGGTACATCTTAAAGGCCACCTTGGATGATGCTTACCCAAAGATCAGTAGCTGAATCTCCTCCACCACTGAACATTCCTATCCAGCAATTGTTGCAACAATCCTCCAAGGCAGCCTTTGAGATACACAACACCGAATCACAGAGCAGAAACTGATAGCTAAGTTCCATACTGATGAAGGCAGCCTCAACCATGATCATGGGTTCATGTCACACTGCATTTTTTTATTCATTAATGGGATGACGGTGTTGCTGGCTAGGCAGCATTTATTGCCAATCCCTAATTGCCCAGCGGGCAGTTCAGAGTAAACCACATTGCTGTGGGCCTGGAGTCACATGTAGGCCAGACCAGGTAACTATGGCAGTTTCCTTCCCTCATGGGCATTAGTGACCCAGATGGGTTTTTCTAACAATCGACAATGGGTTCATGGTCATCATTAGATTCTTAATTCCAGATATTTCATTGAATTCAAATGGACCCTACGACACTTCTGTATCTGTAAAATCTTCCTTGCTGTCCCATTTTGACAGCATCACTTTGATAAATTGTTATGATCTCTCTACCTTAATTACTTTGTACAGATTTGGATTACATCTTACTTTGATAAGACCCTTGGTATGCAATTCTTTACCTATCATGTTATTCCAGTCATTTGGTTCGTCTCCAGCATCACCTGATTTTTAATATTTTGTAATTATCGTTCTGCCTCAATTAATCAGATTATAGGTCATCACTTTGCTTATTATTCAGCTGTTGACACTTTACTCACCTTCTACCACTCTTGGTCACCTGCAGAGACTTATTATCTGACACTCCACTCACACTAGTTGTCTGGTGTTTTGATCTCTCAGCCCTTGATCTCTCTGCCTATAAACTCTGTGTCTGTGTGCTTTTCTTTCTTACTGCACCTGACGAAGGGGCTGCGCTCCAAAAGTTTGCGATTTCAAATAAACCTGTTGGACTATAACTGGTGTCCTGTGACTTCTGATTTCCCCCGTCAAAGAGGAATTAAAACGTAAGAGTGATTCACCATGTAAGTGGACAATAAATAATTATTTGTTTAAAGAATATTAAAGAAAGTAATATTCATGGTCTGAGTTCCATTTTTAGAAATTTTTTATTGTCACTAAAGCTGTGTGAGTATGCAGTATTTTTATATGCTCATGGGATGTAGTGTCGCACACGCAATGAGTATTTATTACCCATTCCTAAATACTCAGAGAAGGTGATGGTGAGCAATGTTCCCACTCGTACGGTCCATTTGTTACACTGTGCCATGCAGCCATTTTAAAGGGATTGCTTGTGTATGTGACCTGATAATCCCAAGTGTAGCATGTTCCCAGTTGCTTCATGGCTGCACAGCAAGGAGAGAGACATTGGTGCTGAGCTCCTTCCTGAACCACTGGTGGCCATGTAATCTAAGTACACCCCACTGGTGTCAGGTAGGATCCTCTGAGATTTCAGACCGGCAACGAAGACGAAGCATTTGTTGAAGTTCCAAATGGAGATGGTGTGTGACTTGGAATAGTTAATAATTTAGCCAGAAGAAATTTACATGTACCTTTTGGTCAGTGAAGAAGTTTACTCGAAGTACAACGATACGTGAAAATTGGCTCCCGCTGACCAGAGGGCATATCAATAAATTTGAGAGGATGAAATTTCTGATGTAAGCCATGCTACCTCCCCAGTCATAATTTGTAGTCTTATTGAAATATAGCCGGGAAATTACAGATTTTATCGACCCTGAGAGAAGTTATCAGTTTGATGAAATAAGTTATGATCAGTTTGCGAAAACATATAGACATAATATTTTCACTATATTTAGTGCAACACTGAAAGTGTATTTAGCTTCATAATTAATTTAGAATTTAAGCAAAACTACCAGACCTGCCATCGGTTCAATTAATGGTTGGCCAATTTGCGGGACCCGTTGTATGATAAACTGTAAGTGCCAAGCCATTCGGTCGCTCTTCAATGTGGAGCATTCGACACAGGCTCGTATCATTTTAAATAACGAAGTTGAGCCCTCTGAAAGCAAGTCAAAATCTGCCGGGTAGGCACGGTGAGAAACTTTTGAATAAAGAGTTGCCATTTGGTTAATGCTGGAGCAATTGGGCGGTATTAAGGCGTCACGGTCCCTCCTGTGAGGCGGTCACCTGACTTACACAGCTCGTCCTTTCAAATGTACATTGTAACCAGATCCTAGACTGGGTTGGAATGAAAACAAAGTTGCTGGAAAAGCTCAGCAGGTCTGGCAGCATCTGTGAAGGAGAAAACAGAGTTAACGTTTCGGGTCCGGTGACCCTTCCTCAGGACGAGTTGGTACTGGCGGGGTGAGAAAGTTTCTCTATCCAGTAACCTCATGAAAACACAAGGAGGGAACAACTCGTCTTCAGTCCAGTGTTGCTGTGGAAGTGCCTTACTTTAACTGAACCCATAAGGAACTGATCAGCCCAAGTCTATTGGACATGAAGAATTTTGATGCCGTTTTCAGTTCTCAATTCTTTTTTCATGTGATCATCACGTTTATCCCTGTTTTGTTATTAATGGTGTATTTTGCTGATGCCGTTTCCTTAGAAACTGAAAAGTAAGAACTCCACTAGGAAAAATATATTATTAAGTTTAAAATCTTTATATTTAAAAATAAAAGAAATTATAAATAATAACGTTCCAACCTTTCATTTCTGTATTGCATCTTGCTGTCTCATGGCTCCTGCACTTTTCTGCTTTTTGGCTGTTAATTTTATTTCCTATAAAATTTTAACTTCTCTTTGTTACCCTACCCCGGCACCAACACTTCATTTTTCTTAAGTTTCAAATGGGACTGTACTGAAATTGCAGGACGAATTACGAAGCGCTGTTACTGCGTCGACATGAGGCAATATTCCGGACTGCGGCGATTCTCTGATGATCTTTGGCAGGGATTTTGGAAAGTTCCGATTCAACATAATATTGAGCGAAGCGATGGGTGGGCGGGAGTGGCTTTCTACCCCTTTAAAGCAAACGCTCAATTAGTTAGACAGCCCGTGTAGGGGAACTGTAACACAAAACGCAACCCAATGGTTAACGGAAACTGATAGAAAGTGAACGGGAACTTATTAAAACCTAAACAGCATTGCCCAGGGTCACGATGCAGCGCCCCCGTGGTGTGGATTCTCCTTCTCCCTGGTCCCCCGCGAGAGGGGCGAGCTGACAGACAGGCACTCTGAACCTCTCTCTCTCTCCCGCCCTCCGCTAGCCTCGGCCCAGTTCTGAGTTGGTAACTTTAATGAGTGCGGAAATACCTGTCGAAGTGAGAATGTTGTAAATTCATGAACCAACGTTTTTGGAAACGTGTCAACAAAATGCAGAAAAAGGGGGCACTTCGGCAGATCTATTTCATCGCATCCATCCCTCACTGGGTCTTGAACAAATCTATTTGATGCTGCAGCTCTGTCTCCTTTACCTGGTTCCTGTCTGCATTTTCTTTTTAACCGTACACTTGCTCCCAATGTTTAAACCTGTTTTTAAAAAAGATATAGCGTGGGAGCTGGAAAGCGTCTGTTCTTGGTGCAGATTTACTAGAAGCCAAGTGGGATTCACAGCGTTTCCGGAGAGTACGAAGGCGAGCAAAAGCCTTGTGTGTAGCACAGCCGTATTGGCAGCAATTTTGGATTTCCACGTTGCCACTGTCAAACTGAGCAAGAGCATCGCCGCCAGGGAATTGCATTTAGCTTCACCAAGTGTCAGTCTGACCACAGGCTCCAGCTCTACACGGTGTAATATCGGTTTGAAGCTGAAATCCATTTGTACTAATTCAAAGCTCGGCTTCTAGATGTACGTTGCACTAATCCACCCAGAGACTGCTCGAACATTTCGCCACTTCGTGAAATAAAAAATTCTGAGTTTTTTTTTGTAATTGCATTGGTTTAACATGTTCCCCGTTTTTTTTTGCCTTGTCTTGAGAAAGTGCCCCGGTTCCCTATACTTTTCAATATCTTGTTTATCACTATCCCAGTTGCCTTACGTGAAACGTTACTAAACCCTTCAATGCACCCTCAACCATAAGGCAGTCTCCATGTAAAGACTTCCCAACAAGAGGTCACAATCTAAGATCACGTGATAAACGGGGAATTTAATTTTAAAATAGAATAAAAACCAAAGAAACTGCAGATGCGGTAAATCACAAACAAAAACAGATAAATTGCTGGAAAAGCTCAGCAGAAGTTTTGAGTCCTGAGGAAGGGTCACTGGACCTGAAACGTTAACCCTGTTTCTCTCTCCACAGATGCTGCTCAGTTTTTCCAGCAATTTCTGATTTCCAATATCCTCATTTATTTGTTTTTTTTAAAGTGATTTAGTTTGTTCGGTCACGAATTCGGTGGTTTTGCTCCTAACTCTGTTGATACCGAGGATCAGGCTTGTATCTGTATCTGATCTTTTCCCGGGTCTTGGGTCTATTAGTCAATATACAGTTAGACCAAAGAACAGGAAAGTTTTCCTGGTAAACGTCGAATAAAAATGCAGTGGAAATCTGAAACAAACGCAGAGAAATTGCTGGAGAAACTCAGCAGGTCTGGCAGCATCTGCGCAGAGAGAAATAGAGTTAACGTTTCGATTATGAGATGACTTCTTCAGAACTGAAAGGCGTTGATAATTTTAAAGTATATATAGTTTTCACAGAGGCAGAAGAACAGCAATGCAGAAAAACAAAGAGGTTGTTAATGGCGGTGAGGGGATAAAACCGTAAAATGGGTGCAATGAGGATGAAACTGTCCTCCATACTAAGAGCAAGGTTAAAAAAAACTCGAAACGTTGACTGTGTTTTCCCTGCACAGAGGTGGGCAGACCTGCTGAATTTCTCCAGCAATCTCTGTGGTTAAACCAAGACATGTAACATCCTCCAGTTTATAACGTTCAATCGAGGTAATGCAACAAGCTGCTCAAATATTCTAAGCTGCACCACTCTACCCTGGGTCATTCCAAAATAGAATTCCTGCTCCGCTACACCAGCGTCGGGTTGATTAACTTGCTGTTTCAACTGGGAGAAAAGTTGTCTCTAAAGACAGAGTCTTTGGGGATGAGGACCAGTCTGCTTTACCACACCTATCCTGCATTAAAGTGCATTCCCAATGGACGGCGTGTTGGACAACATTTAACAAGTTTGTTTGGACATGGCATTGTGCTGTTTGCAATCCCGTGGGACTGGGGAAAACCGCGGTGCAATTCTGTGACCCTGGCCCGGAATTGGGCTGAAACACCCCCCAACCCCACAACAAAAAACTTGGTGGAGAGAGAGAGAGGCAGCATGTTATCAGCTGGAAAGTAATTCTCAATGAAATAAAATTCATGGATTCTATAATTCCCATTTTATTTCATTGAAAATTACTTTTCAAATAGAATGAGAAGTTGAATGAAATATCGGAATCGAGTTAAAGTGCGGTTGCCTTTACCCAGGGGTTCTGCGTTCAAAAATACACTAAAGACAATAACATATACGAAGGACATGGCGACTGAAATAAAAACGAACGCAACAGGCGTGATGTAATTAAATATTATCACAGCTCCCAAACCTCACGAATGTCGTTCATCTTTAACGCTAATCGTTAAAGACAAATGAGGTTTTGATTTATCTGACTGACATCGGGAAAGAGACACCATATCCCACAAGCTAAACTTCCATGCCAGCAGTGATCGATTTAAAAATGAATAGCTCTTTGGTGATTTCAATCTTGTGTTTGAAGATGAGTTCTAACTTGATTTCTGCTCATAAATGTCAAGTAAAAGGGATTGCCTTGGGTTTAGTCATATACTGGACAGTGTCACCGTGATTATGTTAAAATCTTTCTTTTTGCTGCAAAATAGACTCGAAATGATGGGATTATTCAATCAAATCGGGGAAACAAACCAACTCAATCAGCCCCATAAGCATTGAAATGTCGAGCAGTGGACGAACGGGAAGAGAGATGTTGTATGTGAACGATTAGCTTTTTTTGACTTGTCCCTTATGTCAATACCATGAAGTACCTACATCAGCTTCATATATTGCTGCAAACCTCTCCTTCCCACTCGTGCTCCGTGAGACACAGAAAGATGTTTACTTCTTTACACTACTCAGACACGAAGCTATCCAGGACACTCGCATTACCCTTGGATTGATGCTGGCTCTGCCCAGCGTCATTTCTCATCTCTGCTGTGAAATTTTAAACACAGCGGGTGTTGCTAAATGATTAAAATCTATGTATGAAATGTCCACCTGTTGAAGGGAAATGTATATTTGCAGCAAAATCTGCAGAGCAGGATAATTCGAGCTTTGTTGCGTTCATAGATTGTTCCCAGTTAAAATGCAGCTTGTTGTCGCCGGTGTTTTCTGTCTGGCTACATTAGGAGCCAGCATGCAAATCAAAGGGAGAACTGACTCGAGTGCTCATATTGCAAGTTACTTGCATTAATCTTACCGGTAATCATGGACAGGGTAGGAGAGGCGACAAGACTTTTAAAAATCATTTTCTTTAGACTGCCACTGACATGTATTGAAAGTAAAGAGTAGTTCCTGTATGTGTGTGTGTGATCATTTATTGTTATTTATCCCCAGTGATGAGGAATGAAAATCTTTTCCACATGGAGAGCTGCAAAACAATAGTCAGGTGCAATGATGGACTCCCTTTCCCAATGGGGAGATTTTCTCTCATCATTAAAGACATTATGAACTGGTGGAAGGGAAATGTTGCAAACCTATAGGGGGGAAAATCCCCTTCTTTTAGAGCGTGACCATCATTTAACTAGAAATGACCAATGAACTTCAACACGTGGATTTCCCTTATAATGCCGTCAGCCTGAAGGAAATCCCTCTTTAACATTCCTTATCCTTACCACACACAGAAAAAAAGTCCATTGCCCCCCCTCCCAACCCATTGTTTTCGTAGCTGTCCACACTGCGGCAAGTTTAAGATCTGCAAGTTGTCATTTAGAAAACTAAATGTTTCATCCAGCGAAGTTGCTAAATCTAAAGTCAAACAAGTAGTTTAACTCAAATCATACTTTGTAGCAAGTTACTGATATTTCTTTCTGATCTAAAAACACTCCAACCCAGCGACTACTATTTAATTCAATCGCCCTTCGCAAAATTGCTTGAGAACGGCGGGCTCAGTTGAAAATAAAATTAGATCTGTTTTCATCTATCAGTTGTATCCCTATGCGCTAAATTCTATGTAGTGGCCTCTGGCCATCTAACCGTCAGAAGATGTACCAAAATAAGTGCACAGCGTCTTCAGAATATTCCAGATCCCAGTCACTAAATCCTTTCGAAGATTATCAAACTATTTTAGAACCCAGCGTCAGAAATGCATCCTCCTCCCTGACCGACCACCCTGTACATCACTCATCCGTGTACATGTGTTATCAGCAGCAGGGCGGACCAAGGGGGACCCTGGACTGACCTATCTCCTCCCTACCTCCCCAACCACACTCACCTTTACTGGCTCCATCCCCGCCTCTTTGACCTGTCTGTTTCCTCTCCACCTATCTTCTCCTCTACCCATCTTCTATCCGCCTCCCCCTCGCTCCCCCTCGCTCAGAACCCCCTTCCCCTCCCCCATTTCTGATGAAGGGTCTAGGCCCGAAACGTCAGCCTTCCTGCTCCTCTGATGCTGCTTGGCCTGCTGTGTTCATCCAGCTCTGCACCTTGTTGTCTCAGATTCTCCAGCATCTGCAGTTCCTACTATCTCTGGGAAATTTCCGACCCAGTTAATGGAGATTCTCCATTAAGCCATATCAGCCAGAACAACAGAATTAGGAATCCCACAAGGCAGGCACAAAACGTCATTAGCAAAGCCAAGATGCCAAAAGGTGCCAAGTTTGCATACCTTTTAGTGTAAATATTTTTGGGCGCTGGCGATTGTATTATGGGATGTTAAGTTCCGAGACCAAACAATTCCTTTGAACTATGTACAATCAACTGAGACACCAGTGATCCAATGCATTGGCTTAATGATGGAGTCACAACATTGAACAAAGATCGAAGTTAACGTTCTCAAACCTCTGCTGATGAGGTTTCTGAAGAAGGGTCACTGGAGGCGAAATGTTAACTCTGTTTCTCTCGCCACAGATGCTGTTAGACCCTCTGGGTTTCTCTCCAGCAATTCCTATCTATTGCTTCAGTATTTCAAACCTTGTATTACAAATTTTGACGTGACATTTAAGAAACTTTCAAGGCAGGTAAAGTTCCTATTTTTTTTTAAGAAAAAGAAAGATCACGCATTTTACAATAACTCCTTCCGGGATTACTTGCCTAACCCTGTTACTTCCTAGTCCCAGTGAGAAAATGCTGTCAGATATCTACATTTGCCTTCCCCGGAGATGCTGTAGACGCGGCCTACATGCTCCACATTGTAAAAGCAACTGCAATCTAAAGGCAATTGAAATTGGAGATGAATAGGCCGCATGAATCAGAGTATTAATAAATCAATGAATTGCCTCGTGTTTCTGACTGTTTAAAATGCTGTCAGTGATATTAAGCTTCACTGTTTTGTTGTTCTTTAGGAATAAAGATTGTATATATAGTGTAGATAGTCCTACGGTATTCGAAGCTGAATAAATGAAGGTGAGGGCAAGTCTATGTTTGGTTTGAACTGGTACATGCAAAGAAATGTAATTCCACTTCTAAAATGTGCCTTCTTACTATTAAGTTACCACATCAGTGTTCCTCACAAGAGTATCAACCCACTCCCACTCGATTTTGATCATTTTGAAAATTTAGACGGTTTGTTTACCTTGTTATATCTTTACCGTACCAGCCTTCTATGAAACGCTTCATTCTAAAAACCAATGTCTAAGCGAAACATGAAGTATTTGTAAACGGAACTAATCTGGTGAAGAAAAATACACCAAAATATTGGTGAATCTGGTAAGCGGAAGATATCAAACGGTTTTCTTTCTGGCAAGACCATTTCAAGAATTACCGCACAATCAGCACGTCTGGCAGCATCTGTGGAGAGAGAATCGCTTTTCAAATTTCCAGCTGATCCTGTCTCTTTCTTTCTCGAGCGAAGCCGCCTCTGTTTCTCTCGCCATAGATTCTGCCAGACCATTTTAAAGTGACAGAGAGTGTAAAGCGAGTGTTGTACCTTGGGAAAGTCCCTCTCGATTGTGACTTCAAGATGAAAGTATTTCTGCAGAGAGTCAGTTCACTTTAGCCCGACATGTCAGAATGATGCTGTTAAGTGTTAGCCCTCTCTGTGGTTCTAACACCACCAGTTGTCTCTCAGTTCTGATTCCAGCTCTGTAGTCATGTGTGGCAGGTTACTACAATTAATATTAACATTCACATTTTAAATTGCGAACTATTTATACAACTTTTTTAAACCAAAAAGTGTTTTTTAAAACAATCTTTCTTTTCAAAAAGTGTTATTTTTAAACAGCAAGTGGTGTCTGTATATCTCTCTCAAAATAATACGTACTTCTGTATTGAACAGCGCCATACAGACCCAATCAACAAATAGGAACCAAACATATTTCCGGAACGAATACGCAGACACCCAGTGGTTAGAGAACACCTGTATCCTCCCTGTATAACTGAATCTGTTTGCAAACGGGAATAAACGATAGACACGAGGCCACGGATAGTTTATATGTATTTTAATATATGTAAATATCCAGTAACAAACACAGTCGGGAACATACATTTGGAACCACTATATAAAAGCTAACAGTTAAGAAAATAAGTTGTGTAGAAAAAGGGATTGCATTTAATTTAAGAGCAGTCGTCAGCTTCACACGAGTGGGTGATGGGAGGGGAGCAGAAACGATGGCGTTTAAAATGAGCAAAGAAAACCTACATGTATGTTCACAAAATCAAGTTCGGTTTGAAATTTACGAAAAACGGAACGTCATAAGTTACTGAACCAAACAGACGCAACATCAAAATAGATAACGAAAGAATGCAATATTATCACAATAACTTTTTATAATAAATAAATAAAACGAATAAATTATAAAATGTATTCATTTAGCAATCAATACATATATTCAGACAGTAAAATTATATGCAACAAACCCATTGAAGGTAAAAACGTGGAAAGCTTCGAAAAATTAAGGCATTTACATCATTGTGGTGAAACATTCGGATCAGTAATCCAAGGCATTTGTGGCTAATCTAAAGGAACGTTCTAATTACTGCTTTGTTCAAGACAATTGAAAAAATCTCCAAGTGTCCAGCATATCACAAAGCTACATTAAAGCTGTTATTGTTTCGACTGAAAGGTGCAGTCTGTGAGATGAAGGTATACGGAAAAGGCGTTAGCATTCAAAAAAGAACAGCAAAGTTGGTTTGACTTTTTTTCTCTCTCTCCCTCTCTGGTTGTCGGTAAGTAGCAACTAAGAAAGGCACGGTTTGTCACCCCCGTCTCTCTCTTTCTCCCTTCCTCTTCTAACAGGCAGGGCGCACTGGCATTTGGAGAAGGATCACTTGCCTGTTTTCTGACGGGTGGCATTTATTAATGTGTCTGGTGAGTCCAGGAGAGCTGTAGAAAGTGGCCGGGCAGTACTTGCAAGGGAACACCTCAGAAGCGTGCAGACGGAGATGGCGTTCTTGGCTGGTCTTGCTGGGGAAGTTCTCGCCGCACAGTTGGCACGGCTGGTACTCGGAGCCGGGTTTGGAGACTTGGCCGGGGGCTGGGAGCTTCTTCTCGGGCGCTTCCCCCCCTCCTCCTCCACCACCAGCACCAGCACTACCGGGGAACGGGGGGTAGGAGGAGGCGTCCCCTGGGTGAGCCGCTAGGTGTTTCCGCAGGTAAGCCTGGCGCCGGAATTTCTTGCCGCACCGGTGACACTCGTAGAGACCGTCCTCGGAACCGGACTCGGAGGGAGCCGAGCCGGGGCTCGGGGTATCTCGGTCTCCGGCCTCTGGCCTCAGCTCCTTGGCTGGGGGTTCCCCGGGGCTGGGTTTACCGGGCTCCCCTTTAGTGTTGGTGGCACTGGAGGTGAGAGGGTGACCGCCAGCCGCGCTCGGGGTCTGGCCCCGGGGTTTGTGCCATCGCCGGTGCGATGCGAGGTTGGCGGGGCAGCTGAAGACCTTGTCGCATTCCGGGCAGCGGTACTCCACCCTGACGATCCGGGAGCACTTGTGCTGGGCCAGCGAGAACGGGTCGATGTATTCCTCCTTGCACAACTGGCAAATAAACTCCCCCAGGGGCTTCCCTCCTCCTCCTCCACCACTAGCACCAAAACCACCTCCTGCTGACCCCGACCTGGGCTTAGCCTCCACCGGACCCTCCTTAATCTTCAAGCCCAGCACCGGGGAGGTGGTCACCTCATCTTCGAAGTTGAGTTTCCTAATGGCTTTGGCTTTCTTAGGGGCGGCCGCTTTCGCGACCTGGCTGCCCCTGTTCTGACCGGCGCTACCGCCTCCGCTGCAGCTGTTGTTGTTGTTGTTGTGGTGCTGGTGAGGAGGAGCCGCCGGGCGACCCGGCGCTGACCCGTACGCCGAGGCCACTTTCCCGTCGGCCGGCCCCAGCAGCAGCGCCCGGTCCAAGGCGCCGGCGAACGGAGCCGCCGGCTTCGGGAAAGACTCGCCGCCCACCGGGGACGCCAGGTTCAGGAAGCGGGGGCCGTGCTCCCGGCTCACCGGCCGCACCGGGCTCGCTACCGGCGGCGGCGGAGGCGGCTGATCCTCCTCCGGGGGCCAAGCCGGGCCCCCGCTGGACAAACCCCGGGGGGAACCGGAGGCGGGGACCGGGAAAGTCTCCAGCACCGGCGGCGGCTCGGCTGCATCTTCTGAGCGGATCCGGTAAGAGACCAGGGTCGATTTCCTGCTCCTTTTCACCAGGAATCCTCTCGGCATCTTTGGGAGGCTGGGGGTGGACCGAAGAATAACAATAATAAAACAATAAATAGAATCAAAGGCACTTATTTTTAAAAGAAATAAATAAAACGGGTGAGTGCCAGGGTCAGATATAAACAGCTGCACTGGGCTGCGGCTTTCTCTTTATGTGGAGGGTGATGCCCGGTGAGTGAATGGCATCTCGCCAGCCTCCTCCTTCCTTCCTTCCTTCCCTCCCTCCCTACCCACCCACCCCCCGGCTGCTGCCGCCGTTTCTCTCTCTCTGTCTCCCCCTGCCCTCGCTCCCCCGTTCCCTTTAAGGCCGGGACCGCTCCCAGTCTCCTCACCTCCCCCCCCAAAACCTCAACCCCGCTGGCCGAGTGGCCTCCCTCGGCCAATCATAAGCGCGGAATGCTGGAGCGCAGCCAATGGAAGGCCGAGTCTATCTGCTTGACACCACCCCCCCCCCACACCAACACATACAAACACACCCCGTTTTCCACTATCAGTAAGCAGATCTGATGTAGATGGGAAGGTTGTGGGGATGGTGGGGGGTAAAAGACAGAGATGCAAAGAGAAGACATAGACACAGACTCCGAGAGTGAGACACAGACTCAGACGGAGAGCCAGACAAACTCAAAGAGACAGACTCAAAGACACACAAACTCAGAGATTCAGAGACAGAGGCACAGACTCAGAGAGAGACACAGACGCACAGATAGAGACACAGACTCAAAGACAAGACACACAGACTCACCAGTGAGAGACACAGATTTAAAGATACACAGAGACTCAGACACACCTATAGACAGACTCAGAGAGAGCCGCACACAGGGACTTGGACACACTCAGAGTGAGTGACACAAAGACTCAGAGTGACACAGGTGGACATAGACACGCAGACTCGCGATAAGAGGGAAGTGACAAACATAGGCACGCATAGACTCAGAGGCACAACAAACGTAGACATAAACGGACTCAGACATCAATTCACCGATATAAACTCAGGGTGCCCCACGAGAAACATACACCAAATACATATACAGTGCGAGTGGAAATTACTCTCTCCAAGCCCCACACATCAAATCCTAAGGGCCCGAGGCGGCCCCACTCACATCTGATGAGAATCCGTATTCCTTCAGATAAAGTCGACCCAGTGTATTCGCTCCTCAAATAAATCATTGAACAAGGCCCAATATTCCACTGTAACACACCCCCCAGTCCCGTTTAAAGTATAATTTTATATTTGCATAGTCCCACCCGAGATGTATCTTTATTTTTTTTTTAAAAGAATTCCCAGTGGAGATCTTATTCCTGACAGGCGGCTCCATTCCAAAAAGGCCTCTCTGTGCCTCTCTCTGTCGGTAGATTTGGTGATTGAGGCAGTGAAAAGGGCGGGGGATATCCTAAAACTCGCAGATTAAAGAGAAACCTGTGTTTGTGGAGGGAGGGAGAGAGGGGGGCGGGGGCAAGATGAGGTAAAGAGGAGTCCCTGGTAAGCGGCGGTTACAGATCTCGCACCGAAGACTCTATCTTTAAGTCTGCTACTTCTCTGTTGGAAACGTTTTAAACTTCCATCGTTCCCACGAGATTATATCACAAACTTCATAATTCCGGGTGAATGATAAGATTCGTGCCCCCCACCCCCAGCAGAAGTATTGCTGTTTGAGAGTGTTCCCAGCGGAGTTTATAATCTCTCCTCACGCCCCTGCACAGACACACACTGCCCTCGCACATATACACAAACTCACAAACATTACCCCCACAACCACAGTCAACCCACACGTAGTCACAAACATTACCCCCATAATCACACACACACTTGCCCCTCCTCCATACCATCACCCCCCCCACACACAATTACAAACATTATCCTCTCATACACAGGTTTACTGCCCTCTCTCTCACACACACACACATCTCGCACATGCAGGAACATTACCCCCCAACACATATTATCCTCACACATACACACACATACACGAACATTACCCCCCAATACACATTATCCTCACACACACACATTACTCCCAACACACATTATCCTCACACACGAACATTACCCCCCAACACACATTATCCTCACACACACATACACCAACATTACCCCCCAACACACATTATCCTCATACACACATATACACGAACATTACCCCCCAACACACATTATCCTCACACACACACGAACATTACCCCCCAGCACACATTATCCTCACACACACACGAACATTACCCCCCAACACACATTATCCTCACACACACACGAACATTACCCCCCAATACACATTATTCTCACACATACACGAACATTACCCCACAACACACATTATCCTCACATAAACACGAACATTACCCCCTAACACACATTATCCTCACACACACACGAACATTACCCCCCAACACAC
>NC_063340.1:13579628-13664120 GCF_021869965.1 Rhincodon typus
CTCACACATACACGAACATTACCCCACAACACACATTATCCTCACATAAACACGAACATTACCCCCTAACACACATTATCCTCACACACACACATAAACATTCTCTCTCTCACACACACACACCCTTCCCTCTGTCAGGTGAATATTCTCTCTGTGACGGGCCGCGGAGGGTAAGGACTGAGCAGCTGTGAGCCTGTCTATGGGTATGGGTTGCTCGGTTTGGATGTAAGTGTGTTACTCTCCCCCACGGGGGCGACTGCCACACGTCCGACTCCTCCCCTCTCGGCCCCGACACGCGTCCGCTCTTTGTGAGTCTTCGCTGGCAGCCGGAGCTCTGCCAACTGGAGCCGTCAATCAGCATCAGCGGGGAGACACTGCGGCGGGAACCGAGGGAGGGCTGGTGTCTGGGAGGCAGCAGAACGCTGAGAAAAAAAAAGACAGCATCTTTTCCACAGCCTTCCTCCCTCCCCGGCCCGCCCGGGGCTTTTGTGAATGAAATTAACCCTCTGGCCATTTCAACACGAGCCCAAAACAACGGGGCAGGAGTCCTGATGAAAGGGAGTCACCTTCACATCCTCCCGCAATTCAACTCACCCCCGATATCACTCATAAAAATGACAACAACATTAATAAAAATAAATGCATAATTCACCAACTTTCCGCCCGTTGTGTATCTTTGTTAGAAGGTTAATGTTTAACCTTTCTGGAGGACTGCCACATTCATCATCAGCCGTGATTTGTGCTTTCTCTCTCGTTGTTAGATTTCCTCAGGTTAGTGGTGTCTTTGACACGATTTTATTTTGAAACATCGCAGGACAATCCCCCGCGTCTCTGCCACAGGTGAAGAAAAAAAAAGTTGTAACAAAAGCAGCAATTGCTGGAAAAAAAAACTCAGCAAGTCTGGCAGCAATTTCTGTTTTTGTTTTTTGATTTACAGCATCCACAGTTCTTTAAGGAAAAGTTGACGTTTCTGTCGGGGGTATGGGGTGTCGGTTCCACCTTCTAAACCCGCGATTGCCTTTAGTTTTCTATCAGAATTCTGAAGCGGCGTCCCTTTACACTTAAAACAAAAACAAAATCGATGTGGAAATCGTTAGCCTCGGCTGCGCTTATTTTGTTCCTGGGCAAATAAAACACGCTAAATGATCCTCCACTCAGCGAGCGCTCCTGCCAAAGGACAGAAAATACAGGGTGGGGGGAGGAATGGTGCATAAAAGATGTGGAGATGTGTCGTTTTTTGTCGTGCTGAATAACTGAATGGTGTAGGGAGTGTATCTCCTGGTTGTTTTGGCTGGGCCCGTTGCTGTTGACACGATTTTCTTTCATCTCCCTTTTGACCAGGAGATTGAAAAGCACACGAAAAGCACGCGAACGACTGGCTATTGTGGAGAGGATATTAGCATAAAGCTGCTGGACAAATTAAGATAATTGCACAGCAAATCCGAATCTTGCAGGGATTTATGCTGGGGCGAACGGGGCAGAAAAAAAAACAGAAATAAAACATTGGTTAGCTTAAACCAAAGCGTGCATTGTCCACTTGACGTTCATTAAACAGAGGACCGCTCTCATTGTTTTGATTAAATTCTTGACAATATTCAGGGGTCCCTCTCCTCTCTCAAGTCTAATAAAGATGGGACAAATATGAAATATTTCCAACTTGCGTCGTTCATGTCAGATGTTGACACATTTTAATCCACAGTGCTGTGTTTTATTCTGCTGAGTAAAAGTGTACCCAACCCTTACAACAGTAAGGACAATTAAACTTCAATTTAGTCCCCCCCCTACCCGGCAAAATTTAGCCGCAAGGAAGCAACCGACTTTCTAAAAAAAACTAGAAAGATGCTGAAGTGTTCACTTCATTTTATTCCTTCATGGGATGAGGGCATTGCTAGATGGACCAGCATTTATTGCCCATCTCTAATTGCCCAGGGAGCTCTTAAAAGTCAACCACTGTGCGTCTGGAGTCACATGTAATCAAGACCAGGTAAGAATGGCAGTTTCCTTCCCCACATTAGTGAACCATATGGGTATTTTCCCCAACAATCAATGCATCGTGTTAGGAATTTTAAAAATTCCAGATTTTTATTAAATTCAAATTTCACCAAATGCCCTGGCGGGATTTGAACCCACGTGCTCAGGACATTATCTGGGTCTCTGGATTAATAGGCTAGCAATAATATCTACCGATCATTGCCTCCCCGAAACAAAAACAGAAATTGCTGGAAAAACTTAGCAGGTCTGGCAGCATCTGTGGAGAGAAAGCAGAGTTAACGTTTCGGGTCCAGTGACCCTTTTTCAGAACTGATGGTGGCGTTTTAATTCTGACTTTTTAATTCGTAATGGGCAAAGTCTTGAAGGCAAAAATAAACCCCCATATTTTAAAGCCGGATTGAATTAAACCCGTTCAGTTACAGTGCGGACCATGTTCGCGCTGGGAAATCTGCCTCTTGGTTGGGACCGGATTTAAAAGTGGAAAGTCCTCCACTTTGGGTGTTTAGTTGATGGGAATATTAAATCTTCTGCACTGGCGCGTGTTCTTTGCAACTTCCAGTGACTGCCTTGTCTTTAAAATCAACACCCACCTCTCAACGCAATCTGCTCGGACAGTGTTCTCCCTGGAACAAAAACGTGGGGAATCCAAATTGGTTTAAAAACCGTGGGGGGGGGGGGGAACACTTTGAGAATTAATAGAGACAAATGCAGCCTAATCGGGCGACTTTTCATCACATCTCAGGTTTCCCGAGAAAACTCTGAGTTGAAACTTTATTTTCCTGTTCCATACCTTGGATGATGATTGATTACTTGTTGAGGTGGTTCGCTCCGTGCGTTTTGAACAAACATTGGACTTAAAATCTACACCGTCTTCGTGAAACGGTTTGTGCCGCGTGGGGATTTTTCTCTTTTTTTTGCTGTCCGTTTCTGGAGGGGGATTTTGGTTTTCTCCAGGGGCGTGACTGGCCAGAGACGATGCTAAAAACCTCGCTTGGATTGTGAGGCGGCTCCATTGCACACACACGGGCTCATTAACATACAGCTGCAGGTTGCTATGTGGCTTAAGGCTCCTTTTGGTAAAGTACACACCCGGACTTGCCTTATCACCACCAGCCGTGTGCACACAGCCCAGTGACACACACACACACACACACACACAGGGGAAAAAAACCCAGCCCACAGGCCGGAGAGCCACACACCGATTCCAGCAGGAAGACCTACATCTGCCAGAGGCCTTTCTACATTTATCACGAGAACAATCCGCTCAGCCGCCTGTGCGCTTCTAATATTTATCGATAAATGTACAAAATGTAACGGTGCTGGTTGATTACACATACACCTCCCATTTGAAAGCGAAACTTTTATTGCGTCGCGAATATTCTCTCTACCTAGTTCTGAGTAATGCCCAGGTGGGTTACCACCCCTCCCAGACTGTAAAGACGACCGGAGCCCGTTTTAAATGACATATTCCCGAAAAGGCAGTGCTATTTCGTCGTAAAAGTGGTGGAAACTGCAGATTTGTTTTTTTTTAAATAAGACAACATTGACATTTGGGAAATCTGAAACTGGCGGGATCCTTTTCGACCTGTTAATAAAATTCCACGTGTCACCTTGAACGAATCGTCCATCTCACAGGCGTTTTAGCTGAATGTTCATGCCAATGGGAAATGGGGTATCCCTTGTCCCACTTCAAGGTTCAGCAAGTGGTAAAAGGCAAAACATGGCGTGGGCTGGGAAATCATAACCACCACTGGATTTAAAAAAAGTTGTACAGGCAGCAGTTTTAAAATGTAAAACAACCGGGTTTTACACCGGCGGCTACTGTTAGGAAGGTCACACTGTGAAACGGATGGGGTTTTAATCAGTGACACCTGTTAGGTGAGTTTTAGGCTTCACTTTTTGTTCATTTACGGGATGTGTGCCCTCCCTGCCTAGGTCAGCATTTGCCCAGAGGACAGTCTAAGGGTCACCCACATTGCTGTGGGTCTGGAGTCACATTTAGGCCAGACCAGATAAGGATGGCATTTTCCTTCCCTGAAGGACATTAGTGAACAAGATGGAGTCTCCCCACAATGAACAACTGTTTCACGGTCATCATTAGGCTCAATTCCAGATTTTACCGAATTCAAATTCCACCATCTGCCAGGATACAGATCGATCCCCGTCACCAGAACACCACCCATGTCTCCGAATAAACAGAATTTAAAAACAGAAAAGTTGGAGAAACACAGTAGGTCTGGCAGCACTAGTGCAGAGTAAACAGAGACAGCGTTTCGAGTTAATTATCATTAACCGTTTCTCTCTCCACAGAGCTTCCCTACTTGTTGAGTTTCTCCTAACCTTCCTGTTTTGTTTCAGATTTCCAGCATCCGCAGCTTTTTTTTGTTTTTGGATTAATAATCTAGTGAAAGTACCATTAGCTCATTGCCAAGAGTAATACAACGTGAAAGAATAATCTTTGCATCATTAATTTTGCAAATGATCCACACGCCCTCCTTCAGGAGGAAATTTCCGCTGGACTGAGGTGACCCCAACAGGTCCTGTCGCCTGTTTGTTTTGGTTGTGTCTGTATCAGGTGCAACTTTCCGACCAGCTTCACACTGAATGCAGACGTCTAGAGCGCAAACATCGCACAAGGCTGACAAACACCTTGCATTCGAGGAAATGAACACCGCTTTATTTATTGTACACGTTTTAGAAAAGCTACACTCGAGTAAAACATTTTAAAAGGAAACGAAATCTTGTCAGAGAGAACTTTCACTTCCCCTCCGTCAGCCTGTTATAGTGCGCCATCTTCTGGCTAAGTGGATCAACAGCGTGACTCCAATAAATTGGACACTATTAAACATCAGCAAAGTTTTCAGGATTGAACAGACATTAAGACAAAGTAATTTGAGTGCAATATCACCCCCTCACCCCCCACCATTACCACTGTCGATATTTAAACAATACCAGGCCTTGCAAACATTGGGAGGTGGTAACGATTGTAGCTCAGGTAATTTAGGAGGGTTTTTTCTACCAACTTCTGGTAACCGTTCTTCGCAAACTGCTCCTCCAAATATGCCTTCGTATTTCCCGGCACCAGCAACTCTCCATCCGCTATCCGACGAATCAGCTCTTCAATAGGCTCGTCGACATTTACCTTTGCGGTGAAAGAGAAAACAATTTATGACGATGAAGCTCAAGAAGCACCCAATGTTCGCTGAACATTTTCACTGTGCTTATTTCAAACAAAAATAAATCATAATGGACCCTACAAACATTATTTCACGGCTTTGCTTCAGACAACTGGACCATATACTGAATGAAAATTCACACCTTCCTCAAAAGAATCGCAAAGGACAGGTCAAAACATGGTCAAAGTAAGGAATCATCTTTACTCAACTATCAGACAGATTCCAAAACCTTCATAGCTAATTAGCCACATGCACACAGATAGGTCCCACAAACAGAAAATGATGAATAAATATTAGCCAAAGCACACTCTCCCCCTTGAATCGGCACAAACACCACTTCCAGGCCACTTTCCAGTAGGTAGGTGACACAGAGCCTCAGAACCGAGAGAAAATAAACATTTATATTGTGCTTTTGGTGCCCTCAGCATGTTCCAAAGCACTTCATATCCTTTAAAAAATATTTTGTGTGACTATTGTTTTGAAAGGAAATGTGGATTTGAAGTACTGATGGGAGGTACCAACATCAGTGAGATAAGTTTAACTTACTTCCTGTTCAGGTAGGGGATGGTAAAATCATATCTAATATTGGACACTGTCAGTTTTATAGTGCGTTAATTGAGTACAGTCAGCACCTTGCTTATTGTGAATATCCAAGGAATGTGCTGTTTGATATAATCTCCTGGTCTTTGGGGCATACAACCCACATATCCAGCAGCATTGACATTTATTTATCATATGATCTATTGGTGTGACAGGAAGAATTTTTTGGCTTGATAACAGCATTTGTTTAATGGCACTACTATATGAGTTTTAGTACTAGTGTGAAGTGATTCTGTGACTGGGCAGCACTTGCTAAATCGCAAGTACACAAAAATTATGCTGACAACCAAATTAGAATTGTCCGCTGGGTTTCCAATACGTGATACAGGAAACTACATGAACTAATACATGGGGCTCTCTTTGCGAACAGAAAGAAATGTACACATACAACTGCCTGTTTCAACACAACAAAATAAGTGACAGTCATTCTATGTTTAATTTCTTAGGGTAATGCCTTGATCAATCAGAGTCAACCTGCCTGGTTTACAGTTTATGTACAGATTGCTAGGGAATCATAGAACATCATTTTGGATTTACACAGGGAAAAATCATGCTTGACAAATCTTGAATTCTTCCAGGATGTAACTATTGGAGTTGATCAGGGGAACCAGTGGATGTGATTTATTTGGACTTTCAGAAGGCTTTTTACAAAGTCCCACAGAAGAGATTAATGTGTAAAATTAAAGTTCATGAGTTTGGGGTTAGTGTAGTGAGACAGACAGAGAATTAGTTGGCAGACAGGAAACAAACAGTCGGAATAAATGGGTCCTTTTCTGAATGGCAGGCAGTGACTAGCGGGGCTATGACCCCAGCTATTCACAATATATGTTAATGATTTAGATGAGGGAACTAAATGTAATGTCTCAAAATTTGCAGATAACACAAAGCTGGGTGAAAGGGTGAGCTGTGAGGAGGATGCAGAGATGTTGCAGTGTTATTTTGGACAGGCTGAATGAGTGGACAAATGCATGACAGATGCAGTATAATGTGGATAAACATGAGGTTATCCACTTTGGTAGCAAAAATAGGAAGACAGATTATGATTTCATGGCTGTAAACTGAGAGAGGGCAATGTTTAACAGACCTGGGTATCCTCATTCACCAATCACTGAAAGTAAGTGTGCAGATGCAACAGACAGTAAATAAGGCAAATTATATGTTGGCCTTCATAGCAACAGGATTTGAGTACAGGAACAAGGATATCTTGTTGCAATTATACAGGGTTTGGTAAGGTCACGCCTGGAATATTGTGGATGTTCTTGCTAAACAGACAGTGCAGCAAAGGTTTACCAGATTGATTCCTGGGATGGCAGAACTTATATCTGAGGAGAGATTGAGTTGATTAGGATTGTGTTCACTCGAGTTTAGAAGAATGACAGGGCATCTCAATGAAACCATAAAATTCTAACAGGATTAGACACGTTAGATGCAGGAACATTTTCCTGGCAGTAAGGGATTCCAGAACCAGGGGTCATAGTATAAGGATAAGAGGTAAAACTTTTGGGACTGAGATGAGGTGCAGTTTCTTCACCCAGAGAGTGGTAAGCCTATGGAATTTACTACCACAGAAAGTGGTTGAGGCCAGAACACTGTGTTTTCAAGAAGGAGGGAAATATAATTCTTGAGGCTAAAGGGGTCAAGGGATATGGGAGAGGGTGGGATTAGGGCATTGAGCTTGATGATCAGCCATGAACATAGTGAATGGCACAGCAGGATCAAGGGGTCAACGGCCTACTCCTGCTTCTATATTTTTATAAAACCAGTGCATTCTCCACTAATCAAAGTCGACTTGCAAACCAATCTGCAATCTCCTGTCATACACTATATATCTTGTTTTCCCTTCACATTGATTTTTCTTGTAAGTTTTCTGATAGGTGGAAAAGTTTTGATAAAATGCCTCTTTTTTCAACAATATGCAAGTTCTTTACTATCAAACGACAACAAGGATTTCTTTTGAATTTTAACAAAATTTGCTTTCTTTATTTACAAAATGGCTAGCACCACAACATCATCCAATGACTTGGATGAGGAACAGATGGTTTATAATTACAGCAACATTTGGCATTGGATATCAAAAGGTGCAAAAATATCCTGACATTAAAGCAAATAAAATGCAAGATTTTTACTCTCAGAGAATTCAAAAGGGCTGAGTACTTCTCATAATGCGTGTGTGTGTGTTTATGGCAGCATCGGGCTACTTTGGAAGTCAGGCCAGGCTTCCTTGGAAAAGCTGAGTATGCTGCCAGTTCCTGAAGTGGGCTAGGTAGAAAGCCTGTGTCGGGTCTCCAGCACTGGCACAAAAAATTAAATTAAAACAATAAAACATACAGCATTCTGCCAGCCTTTACTATCCCAGGTGGCTAGCAACCATGCTGTTCACACAGGGATAAACAATCAGCAGACAGGAAACTATAAAGTAATATGTGCTGATTATTCTTCGCTTTCTCTTTTATTTTACTAAGTTCAGTCTCCAGACATTTCACTCTCCATAGATGCTATTGGACCTGCTGAGTATTTCCAGCAACTTCTGCTTTTAGTTTGGATTTCAGTAGTATTCCACAGTTCTTTTCTTTGGTATTGTGAAAGTATGTTTTCACTTTCAAAACAGTAACCATAAAAGAAAATGAGATACCTTGTTGGATTCTATTAACTGCCGCACTTCTTGTTTGAAGTCCATGAAACGATCATGATATATACACATGCACCAAGGCTCCCTTAGATAGCTGAAAAGAGAAAAATGTTTCATCACAGACTGCAATACTTTCTGGATACCATTGTATTTTAGCTTCAATCATTGATAACTGATTCTGTCACCATCATATTTTCTTCAAAAGTCTAGAATAGTCTGGTGAATCAACTGTTTGAGGGCATGTTCTGTATCAATAATTACTTTTAAATAAGATTTATTCAGAGGGAAAGAAAGCATTTCAAGCAGTAGTGAATTTTTTTTTTGGAAAGCTCTGTTTTATCAATTTGTAGATTCAGGGACCTGCATCCCATGAATGTACCCAATACATAGAATATATTACTCTCTGAATTCAGTTTGCACATCAGTGATTTTGATAGCTATTAACTTCAGTATGTTATCATGGAGAAAAATCTAACAGACTAACTAATATAATGTTGGCATTTATATTTTGATTTGATTTATTATTGTCACATGTACTGAGATACATTGAAAAGTATTGTTTTGTGTGCTAACCAGACAATTTATACTTTATGTAAGCACATAAGGGTAACAGAACTGAATGCAGAATATAGCATTACAGCTACAGAGATGGTGCAGAGAGACATCAACTCTGTTATATGAGGGGTCGGTTCTTAAGTCTGATAACAACAGGGAAGAAGTTGTTCTTAAATCTGTTTGTTTGTGTTTTCAAACATTTGTATCATCTGCCTGATGGAAGAGGGCAGAAGAGAGTATAATGGTGGGGGGGAGGGGGGGCATCTTTGATTATGTTGACTGCTTTCCTGAGGCAGTGGGAAGTGTAGATGCAGTCAATGGAAGGAAGGCTGATTTTCATGCTGGACTGGGCTGCTTTGACATAATTTCTGTAATTTCTTAGCGACTTGGGCAGAACAGTTACATACCAAGCTGTGATGCATTCGGTTAGGATGCTTTCTATGGTGCATCCATAAAAATTGATAAGAGTTCTAGTTACTGTTCAGTAATAATCCTTTTGGTTCCTTTTGGATTAGACATTGGAGTCGCTCTTAACCAAAAGGGATAGTAACATTTCACAAGTTGAAAGGTAAAAGTTTTCATTTCATTAGGAGTAGTCAGAACATTAAGACAGAAAACTACTTTAGATTAATCAAGAAATAAGGTGAAATATCAGCATAGTCTTCTGGAAAACATTTTGAACACCTTTGGAAATTAGAGATAAATTTCCAAAATTTCCCTTAAGTGGCCTAAACATTTTTCAATTCTATTTCTTTAATCTCTGCCAGGAGATTTCTTTCTTTATGAAGTTTTCACATGCTTTTATTATGATGGGGTAATAGCAAGTAACTACGTGCATTTGGAAGTTGCAATTGAAAAATAATTAGGGAGAAATATTTAACTTATTGAAGTCAAAAAATTAGTTATTAGAATTATAGGTACTCTGTGAAAATTAATTGATAAAAGTAATATTTTATTTTGTTAAAACCTTTATTTCTCAGTATTGCTTAATATTTTCAAAAGTTGTAGGCACGCTTAGATTCTTTTTTAATAATTTCTAAATGAAGTGAAACTTGTAGTAAACTGTAATCATGCTTATTCTTTGATGACAGTGGCATACAATAAAAATCAAAAGTAATCATTTATCTGAAATATTAATTAAATGTTAGGTTTTCTTTGGTTGTAAACTAATGTAACACCTGCCATATGAGTGAATGTATTTATTGAATAACTCATTCAATAATAAACATTAATCAGTCATAAATTGGACAGGTACCATGCCAAAATAAATTTTTTCAGTGGTTTCCAATCGAGAAAAGTGGCACTGGCTCAAAAAAATTACTTCCAATCCAAAAGTTAAATTAAAAATGTAAAGTTGCAATGGAAATAGAAGATTGTTCTTCCAGGCTCAAATTTCATTCCCTTTTATGGCTTTCTTAATGTATTTACCTCTCCATTTTTCTCTTGTCCTTTAAAACACTCGTAAGAAATCTACATTTTTGATTAAATCTATGGTCTCAAATTGTCATTGGTGGAACTTTCAACAGGATGAGGGATCAACCCAAACAGAGGTAAGCATGCTAATAATTTTGCATCACTTACAGCGTGCTGGTTTTTCACGTGGTTGCAGTGATATTGTGCAGACTTCGGGTATTATGTAGTGGCAACTGTCTTGAAAAGGTTGGGTCAACAATTGAGGGTTATAACAAGTCAGTTGAGAGTCTACTGAAAGGCAGGAAGTGATTTTGGAGGTAGTATGGGGTAACGTGCAAGGACACGATGTTATAAAGCGGAGGTTGACCACGCTCTAAGAACTAAAACTGGAACACCCAAAGAGGAGCACCTTGCCCCATAATCTGTAAAAGGAGTGTGAAAAGTGATGTAACTTGTCTTTTAGCAATTTCAACTGGTTAAACAAAATAAATCCCTGACACTCACTTTAAAATCAACAAGTAACAATTTATTCACCTACTTCTAACAGTGAACAAACTGAATAAATCCCTTCTGACTATTAACTATTCCCGAATAAGGCAAGATTCTAATGGTATGCTGTTCCAATAAATATAAGTCCCACTTATATTAAAAAAAAATTTAGTGTCTTGAAATTACAGCCGTGTCACGTGTCTTCCAGAAAGTTCTGTGCCTTCTCCATTGATTCTTCTGTCAGGAATGCCTTCTCCATCGATTCTTCTGTCAGGAAGTACTGGTTGTACTGTTGGTACCATTGTTATTTAGATGGTGCTTTCTCTAAGACATAGAGCAGGCTGTGAGAGCCAGCGATTCTCTCTTGAGAGCTGACGGCTGTTAGCTTTG
Source organism: Rhincodon typus (assembly GCF_021869965.1). Taxonomy (NCBI): domain Eukaryota; kingdom Metazoa; phylum Chordata; class Chondrichthyes; order Orectolobiformes; family Rhincodontidae; genus Rhincodon; species Rhincodon typus. The sequence continues at coordinate 13,590,873 of NC_063340.1, forward strand.
ATGGATGGCAGCTAGCTCTGGGGCTTTGTCCAACTGCCCCCTTCTTTTTATACGCTTGATGACATATCAATATTTCTTACAATAGGATTGGTCCTACGTTATCAAAACCATTAGAATTAAATTTAATAGGTTTTTGGTATCTAAGTACCTGGTTCAAATTGATTGGCTAAATTCAAACACCTGTTGTTTTGGTAAAAAAAACTGCTGCTTGGCGTGTTAATTGTATGGTCTTTTGATACAAACGTTTCAATTCAGGCACTCGCTGTGTACTTGCAAACTTTCAAGCTGCTGCTCATAGACATCCACTTGAAATCTCTAAGCACAGAAAAAGCACGTGATCTTTTAAAGGGATCATGCAATGCTCCCCCCGCCACCCACACCAGCATTTTACAAACACCAAATTCTAACTTCCTTCCTCTCAATCCATAAGTATTCTACCCAACTTTGCAACAACAACTATATTTATAAAGGGGAGGCAATATTGCAGCAGGGTGCTAACTGGGAAGGTGGGTGCATTTAATAGCGGTCTATTAAAAGTGGAAGGATCAGACATCTTCAAGCAGTGGCAAACCATGATATACTGTGCAGAGGTCACAGCTAGTTTGGTTTGTTGAACCTTGTTAGATGTGGGGGAGTGAACCTCCAGACGTTGGTGGAGCATAGGTGGGGGTCCAAATAGCCATTATAGCACCACTGGTAGCATGGAAGGTATTCCTGAACATCGGGCTGAGTTACACCGAGTTGGAGATGAATATAATGAGCAACAGGTGTTCCAATAGCAAATTCAGATCACTGGTCATGAGGTACACAGAGCTACAAGGAAGGCATAAATGTGATACATTTCAATATGGGGTATACTGACAAAGGATAGGCTTTCTGCATATGATAGAGCATTAGTGTCACTGGCTATTAAGGCTGCAGAATTATGAGTCCACATAGAGGAGCACATTATTTCTCACCTGTTGCTGGGGCACACCTTGCCAGTAGCTGTTAAAGTAGCAACAGTGTTGACATCTTTGCCCTTGGGTCGTTGCACGGGAATGGTAAAGGACCTGAATGACCTCTTGCAGTCTCAAATCACAGCATAATATTAGCCATATTTCAGATGGCACGGCCTTGTGTCGGACTCCTGAGGCTCTGAATTTCCATCCAGCTGAGCTTGGTGGTCTGATCTTCATCCTTAGAGGAGGACCTGCTTACAGGTGAGGTTGCCTCTGTCACATCTTCAAAGAAGTGTTGATTACCCTGTGCTGCCTGTTATAAACTTTGTGTGAGAGGTCCATTGCTGTGAGTGCTTATATGCTCGTGGAGGATATGCTTGACTATGTGCTGGTGCTGGCTTCTTCCTTTGTTGAAGATGACACCAACTTCACATTGTCATGAGCTGATTCCTCATCCACAAATGACCATGTGGTAAATATAAAAAGCTGGTTAATGAAAATTTGCATTTGTCAGCAGATGCTTCTCGAACTATATCAAGCCATTACAGGTTACATATTGACATGGAGGAAACTGAGGAACCTGGAGCACCATCTCCATCATCTGAACATCGGAAGATCACCTCCAGGTCATGGACTGACGACTCCTAGTTCACCATATCTAATTTTCTGATGTGCTCTCACCTTGGCAGCTTTATCCATAGATGTTGGAATAACTTGATAGGCACTTCACCACCTAAATGAACCCTTTTTCTGAATTTGTGAGATCACTTTCCCTGCAAGATCAAGAGCAAGACTGTCAAGACCATGAGCCTTCCTCCACAAGTGCTTGTGGTGGGAAATTTGCCAACTGCTCAGTAATATTCAGTGCATAAATATTGTCCATTATATAGGGCACTATGTGCCCTCATGCTGCTCAGCCTCTGGATGTGCTAGCGACTACAGAATTGGATGCCTTTTGTTTGGGTATTATGTTGCATTCACTTTTCCAGTCTGCAGAAGGTCACTCAAGCACTTGCAGTATTGTACCCACATATGCTGACAATGCTGCAGCTATTCACTTTAAGAGCAAACACTGGCAATGCCTGCTTACCTGGCTCACTGACCATTGCATGCTGCTCTCTGGAAATAGAACTCTCTGCCACGTAATAATCGCCTCTAAAAGTACCACTGGCTGCCATTGCATGAGAGTCTTCTCACTGATTCCTCTTTCTTCCATTCCAACATAAATGCCAACCATAATAATGGCTGCCATTTGACATTTAAAATGGGCTGTCACACCCAAATCCAGTTTCCTCTCCATGTCCACTGCCTCAAATTGGATGGTGAATACACCATTTGTCCAATAATTAGCCATCCCTTTGGAACTGGCATTGATTGTTAGGTGATGATGTGGAGTGGGGAAGGGACCAGAAAATCACCTCAATGTCAACTTTCCAAGCTGAAAATCAAAATCCAACTCTTTATCTCCTGGCTTGGCTCAGCGACAATTTTTTTTTGATTTCACTCCTGCGATGTCTTGGGATGCTTATATGAATTGTGCTATATAAGTGCAAACTGTTGTTGATATACTTTTTTTCATTATTTTACACTACCGAATGCGATGAAATCCAGAAAAGATGAACAGCTGTATCAATACTAGCATGACAAGGAAGTCAGCCAGAAATTCAGCATAGCACAGCTGAGAGAAAAAGAAGCAACATAATCTATCCCTGAGGAACAGAGCCCCATGACACTCAAATGTGGCTCTGACCTTACCAAAATTTGACATTTAATTAAAGGTTAGTTGTTCTGTGTATCCTCAGGGCTGTGCTAATATCACTGCAGTGAAGCCACAAATTTGCTGTGTCAAGATTGATACAATTAAACAGAATTGTCTGTGTTCCTATCAGTGCAATAAAACAACAAAATGATAGCTCTCTAATGTTAAAATACAGCAGTACAAATTAGTAGTGGCAAGAAGCAAAAAATCCGAGTCCGTTCTGAGACACACCTCTCCCATAACTTTGACAGGAGTAAGAAATCAGGCCTTCATTACATAGTTGTAGACTATCGATAGACTATCCAAACACTTGCATTTTGAGCAGGGATAAATGAATACCAGCCATAGATTTGAGTTTCTTTAACTCAAAGGTATGAGACTAATAGGGGTATTATTAAGAGTCAGCTCAAATCAGTTATTTCAGCACAGACAGGCAGTTGAACCAAATTAAACATCAAATTGTTTTAATCAGGATCTCCCTAATATTGTTAAGTACTCCAAGTGGGTCTGAACCTTATTATGCCATCTTGTGCTTACCAGTAGTAACTGCTCACCACCACTGGGATCTGCTAGGATTTCTGACATCAGTGTCATATTTAAAGCCCAGCTGTGCATCAGGTCAATTGCTGCCAGCCACGAATAGTCCTTCACATTTCACATTATACATAATGGGAGGAAAACAAAAAAGAAAAGCTTCAGAGGGGATATAGGTGACACAGGTGACACCTCATTGCAAAGAGAAGCTCACCATAGTAAATGCATTGCCATTTTACATCATCACCTGTCTGATAGAACTACAAGAATGAAGCTACACAGGTTGTCCGTCCTTAGCATGATACTATGCTTGAACTCTGTCTATGTGAGTGTTATTCTCTCCCGAATGACCAGTGTGGCATAGCATCTTATCATTGCTCAGGAATGACTGTGGTCTATACCCTGACTGAATTGGAAGGACGATCTCTGCAGCTCCTGACTGATTTGCTCTTGTTCACTGGATATGTAGGAATGACAATAGCCCACTGCCCAGACTATAATTATATGGAACCCATGTCACGGACTGTCCAAAGCACCCAAATGACCAAGTCTAAGGCCCTGGACTGATGACAGACCTGCTTGATTTGACTGAGGACTATTCCCCTTCGACTTTGAGACATGGCCATTTAATCATTTAATCAAAGCACATTCAATGTGTTTGCTGAGTAAGCTGCTGGCACATGCTGCAGATGTGACAATGACATAGCACTGTGCCATAAAACAACATATCTACCCCATGACTTATCACTGCTGGCTACCATGGAAGCTTCCTGGCTTTATGCCCATGGTAAAAGTCAAAACAATCAGTATGTGATGACACTCAGCCTGAATGTGATGGTAATGTGCAAAAAAGGCAAGGTAAGGTAATGCAGGAATGCTGTGAGCATCCAAATAGGCACAGAGTGCTAAGGCAGCAAGCTAAGAACCCTGAGATACACCTTTCTCCAATCCATGAAGATGGGAGCCTGACCTTATATACAAAGTGGCCTGGGAGTTGCATTACAACTGTGGATAACCGTATTCTAAGTGAGTTGTGTCATGTTGATATGGTGAGATTGCTGCATGTCTGATGCCAACCTGTGTGGATGGATGATGCAGGTGGTTACTGCCCATGGAGTGTGTTCTGAGGCAGTGGGGATGGCTGGCTAAGACAGAGGCCTGGAGGAATAAGTGGCCAGCTGGAGATTTCCTCTCTGACCTTCATATTGGGAATTGTCACCATCTAGTTTCTCTGTTCCATGTGGGAAAATGCAAGCTACACATAAATGAGGTGAGAATAGGTCATAGTGAGATGTTAACACATGCAAATGGACCTCTTGCCACTAACTAGCAAAATTCTCATCTTGTTATTCAACCTTGGGTGGAAGATTTGACCTTTTTATGGTTTGTTCAAGAATCCCTTTTTTCCGATTTGCCATATTTTCCCAACTGACTCATTATTGCCTACATTGTTCAGGGACTGAGAAAATTCAGCCCACTGGACTATTCTGAGAGCTACAGCTGATCCCAGCTTTCTTCTTTACGCGTATGAGCATCACAGCTGTAGAAGGCACAGAGCACTCTGCACAAGCCTAGAAGCAAAATAATCTACATTAATCAGGGTTTCTATTCTATTGAATTAAAAGAGGAGTTTCCCCACTTAAAGACTTGAACTGCTTTCAGGTAACTGAGTCTAAATATTGAATAAAGGGTAATGCTTTGTCCAATGATGATTCTCAAATATTTCTCCAATATTGGCAAAGTTTATTTATTTAAGGATTATTCAATTATGTTGGATTACAACTGCAGTAAAATTCTAAATAGATTATTAATTAGGTCATTTTTATTTGTGCATGACTTCACTCATTTTTGGTAGAATGATATCCATGTATTAGTTTTAAAATGTTATTTTTGGATTGGAAAGTTAGTTTTCCTTTGATTTTATACAGAAGTCAAAGAGGAGAAAACGTGCTTAGTTTACATTAGCAAAATCGGTTCCTTTCACAAAAGGGTAGAATCAAAACCCATACTTTTATGGGTCCATGACACTGTCAAAATAGGAAAAAACTCTTAAAGGAGAGAACTGCAGTCTGAGAATGAGTTAATTAGTGCCTGTTCTGAGCTCACTAAGAATGCCCTTGGAGGTCGAAAATGATGGATGTGGTGTGCATGGACATTTGTGGGGCAAATTGTCTCAGCTGCCATATGAGTGCAGGGGTGAAGAAAACATTTACTGGCAGATCATAAAAGTAATCAATGAGCAATATTGATTTCCCACCAGCAATGTCAGTTTGGAGCACCATACTCCAGTCCATTCCGTCTTTAACCTCTCACAACTAAACATTTTCAGCGGCAGCAATACCACACCACCTGGAGGGCGTTTGTGGTGCAATAGTAGTGTCCCTACCTCTGATCCAGACCTGTGTTCAGGTCCCACTTGTTCCAAAAGTGTGTCACAATATATCTGAGCAGTTTGATTAGAAAATATCTGACACCCCACGTAAGGCCTGGCTTAGTTGGGCTTTTGTGGTGCAGTGATAGTATCCTTACTCCCATGTTCAACAACCATCTGCTTCAGAGGTACATCATAACACATCTGAACAGGTTAATCAGAAAATATCTAACACCCTACCAATGCTATTTAAAGGGTCACAGGTTAGTAGCCAGTTGTTTTTTTTTCTGACTGTCACAACGCTACAAGTGTTTGGTGTTTTCTTTAGTTGTTTCAAGTTGCAGAAGTCTATCAGGAGTGCTCTGAAGGAATTTTTGTTGACCTCATGGCTTTTACACAAAGCAGTTGCTCCTAGAAAAGGGTGCACTACTAGGCAGTACCTTTGAAATATTTGGAGAATGAGCAAAGATCATGCAGGGCGGGGAAGGGTGCTAAAAGAGGAAAGTGGGAGAATGGAAAGGAGGGCCATATCTTCCTAAGGTTCTCGTGGAGCAATAATGTTAAGTATGGATGTCCTTACTGAATCAAAGTTGGAATATATGGACCATTAATCTTTGATTCCATAAATTTATTTAATTCCTGGGACTTTCATATGAAAACAGAACACCTTTAAATGAGCAAGGACATTGTTTTAAAATGGCCAAATTTCTAAAATCCTTTGATGTGGATTAACAGGAGAACTGTACAGACAGTTTCCCTAGTGAATTTCATATTTGTCATTCTTTGGACAAAACCCTAAGGAAATAAGCATCAAGCATCTCATCTGTCGAAAGACACAGGGGAGCAACCAGAGCCGACTGTGCAAAAGGTTACTGAAGGCTCCCTACCTATTTCAAGAGCGTCTTAGCATTCACAACAGGAGATTGAAAATCCTTTGTTAACATGGATTACCCCAAGGGTGGCACTGTGGCTCATTGGTTAGCACTGCTGCCTCACAGTGCCAGAGTCTGGGTTTGATTCCACCCTTGGGCAATTGTGTGGAGTTTGCGCATTGTCCCTGTGTCTGTGTGCGTTTCTGCCGGGTGCTTCGGTTTCCTCCCATAGTGCAAAGATGTGCAAATTAGATGGATTAGCCATGCTAAATTGCCCATAGTGTTTGGGGATGTGTAGGTTAGGTGCATTAATCATGGGAAATGCAAGGTTACAAGGATGGGCCTGTGTGGGATGCTCTTCAGAGGGTTGGTGTGGACTTGTTGGGCCGAATGGCCTGTTTCCACAGTGTAGAGAATCTAAAATTCTAAGTTGTGTGCCAATCATATGACCAACACTCCCTGTTGTGAAAAACTATGATTAAGCTTGTCTGTTTGTTACAGAGGGTAGTAACATTAAGAAAGCCTGCAGGATAGAAGAGTAACATTAGCTCTCCCGCAACAGTTCTTTTCAACCTTGGATTCTGTCTCTTTACAAGTTGCAATAATCACAGAATTAGATAGTTTAAGAATGAAACTAAGTTAAATGTACCCACTCTATAATAGTATGGATTACAGTTTAAAAGAGACTGTATCCAGAAGAACAACCTAACATTGTCTGTAACACCACTAGAACCCCGAAAGAATCTTGAAATGCAAAATTCTTTTCACTTACAGACTTTAACTTTGTTCCAACCAATTTCCCCTCCCTATAACTTGCAGTTTTGCATGTGTATCTACGTCACAGACTTCTGGATGTGTTTTACTTTTTTAATAAGCTTTATGCTTCGCCTCAGTGAGTAATTAATAAAACAAACTCCTTATTTTTGTTAACCCGATAGATCTATCTAACTTATTTATTCGAATACCTTTATCATTGGTCAACTAAATGTTGAATTGAAACAACACATACTTAAAAAAATTCAAAATCTGTTATAACTAATCTCAAGAATGAAAAAAATCAAGTACATTCACCCCTCTGATTGTTGAAGTTAATTGACAGGAGAACCTGCAGATTTATCTACCATATAAGGCTGTGGGACTAAATTATTGAATATATGTAGGAGAAAATATATAGATTTCTAGACACTAAAGGTGTTTAGTGGTTTGGGGAGACAGCATGGCAATGAAGTAGGCTAAATTGGCCACATGGCCTACCCTTCTTCCTGCTTTTTTTGTTTCTATGTTTGTAACATCATGAAAATCTGACACCTGCTGCAGTCACAAATATGATGACATAACAAGACAAGAGCCACATTTCCTATGGCTGTGAAAGTGACCGTGGTGATGAACTTTTATGGGTCTGGCTCCATTCCAAGCAGGAATTGGAGATACCTGCAGAATCGTATAATCTCTTGCCATGATACATACAGGTGGCATTTACTGAACTGCACACTTCCGAAAGTGCAGGCTGCCTTTGACTCCATGCACAAATTTTCGCAAGGGCCATGTGTCAAATCTGCCCCATAATGGAACTGAAAGTGTTTTCTCTCCCTGAACATCCAGCTGCTGTTTGACCCTAGGCAGTGAATCATGCAGGCCAACTCCGAGTATCCTGGCAGCAATCTTAATGCCTTCATTCCACTGTGCCAGCTGGATTTGAGCCACACTACTGGGCAACAAGGGATACCCAGTGATGACACGGTTGAAGATGGTTGCCATGCCACAAAAAGATGAGATAAAGCAGACATTTGGCCTGCTGTCTTAGTTGTCACAGTTAGCGATGCTATGGATGGGGATTGGGAAAATTCAGCCCAATATCTTGCTAACTCCTTTTGCAAGATGAGTTCAAATAAACAAGGCCCTTCCATCTCTTGATCACTTTCATCTACAAGCTATTCACTTTTCTATAGCCACTCTTACTGCTGCTCTAGAGTCTGAGTACAATCACCGGAATTCTTACATTATTCTCACTTTTGTTCTGATGTCCAGATTCTATGTTTCGTGGCTTTTGCTTCTCTTCTTGCTTTAATCCTATTAAGAGAATAATTTTTACCTTCATCATTTGGCAGGAAAGTATTGGAGGCAGGTGGCTAATTTTGTGGCAGAATGCTCACAGTTGCATCCTGATACATAGCCACCTTAATCCTCGTTATCTGAGATGCCTGCCAAAGGCAGGATAGGTCCTTTTTATCAATTCACTTGTGGGATGTAGCATTGCTGTCTGGGCTAGCATTTATTGCCCATCACTAGTTGCCCTTGAGAAGGTGGTAGTGGGCTGCCTTCTTAAACTGCTGCAGTCCATGTGCTGAAGGTAGACCCACAATGCCATTAGGAAGGGAATTCCATGATGTACATCCAGGGATAGTGAAGGAAAGGCAATATATTTCCAAGTCAGGATGGTGAGTGGCTTGGAGGGGAACATGCAAGTAATGGTGTTCCCATTGTATCTGCTGCCTTTGTCCTTCTTGGTGGAATTAGTTGTTGGTTTACTCTCTAAAGGTACTCACTAAAGATCTTTGTGAATTTCTGCAGTGCGTTCTTGTAGATAGTACACACTGCTGCTACTGAGCATCGGTGATAGAGTGATTGAATGCTTGTGGATGTGATACCAATCAAGTGGGTTGCTTTGTCCTGGACGGTGTCAAGCTTCTTGAATGTTGTGGGAGCTGCACCCATTCAAGCAAATGGGGACTGCTGTCCCATTCAGGTCCTCATCTGAGTCCTTTGCAGCAGTAACTTGTCCTGTGGTGAGTTGGCAAATAGGCCATCCTTTCATTATGGCCTGATTGTAACCATTAATGCCTTGTAATTTACTGTATGCTGATCCCAACTCTATTTGAACCTTGTACGTAAGTGCAGTATCATTATCTGTGCATCTGGTTACAAGTATCACATCAAGTGGTGGGGCTTCTTCATCACAGGCTGAACCATTCTTCGCCTTTCTCATCTGAGGGATCCTGCAGCTAGAAAAACAGTGTTTATGATGACTGAAAGAAGGAACTGAAGGGAAAGGTTGGTGGGAGGGAAGTGAGTTGTATAGGAAGGAGGAGATCTATGGTCACTCCATCTACAGTTTTCTCATCATGCCAGACAGAGCAGGATGAGGACATTCTTGGACTTGAAAAACAATATAAGACAGGAGGATGCTGTCATCCCCAATGTTCCATGAATTTGGATGGAATGGACTCCATCACAACTGGTAGTTCTCCAGAGAGTTCCTGTCTGCACTCAGGAGATGCTGCCATGGTTATTAGATCTCTTGTGGCATTACTTCCATGTCTTTTGGAGTTGTTGTTCCTGGCCACCCATTTCTACTACCTTCTGAGAGTGATCTTTGCACTATCTCTTCCCACCAAATGACAAAGGCATCTCTCTTGATGCCCAGTTACACTACTAATGCCTTCAGCAGCCCATGTCACTATAGAGACATCACTCTGCTCTGATGTCCAGTTTCCAAGAAGTTCTATTGAATCAATATTTGTTCAGCTTTCCTTTTTCCCAGCCAGCCTGTCTCTAAGAAATCACTCACTGCATGGACCATGTGATCAGCAAGAAAATGTTGCCGGGAACTCATGCTGAGTACAAAGTTCTCCAGCAGTGTTGAAAAGCAGAGAACAACACTGCCAATACACTAATTAGCACAACAAACATTCAGTTGAGAACAAATTTCACGTATTCCCCAACTCAATCAAATGGGCACAAATACTCCACAAACATTGTGATCTCATACCCAAAAATTGGGGCAAACACATTGCTAGTCTATTATTTTTCTCCATTTGCCATGATAGCTTAACGTTATAAATAAAAACAGAAGTTGCTGGATAAGCTCAGCAGGTCTGGCAGCATTTGTGAAGAAAAAAATTAGAGTTAACGTTTCGGGTTCGGAGACCCTTCCTCAGAACTGGAGGAAGGGTCACTGGACCCGAAACATTAACTCTGATTTTCTCTTCACAGTTGCTGCCAGACCTGCTGAGCTTTTCCAGCAACTTCTATTTTTGTTCCTGATTTACAGCATCCGCAGTTCTTTCAGTTTTTATTTAGCTTAATGTTATGTTGCACCAATTCCTTGAAAAGTAAGTCACCTTTGATTAGCAGAGAAAACAGAGTATAGACAATTATAGCATTGAAGGAGGCCACTTCGCCTATCAGATCCGTGCCAGTTGAAAAACTGACCACTCTAATCCTATTTTCCATCTCTTGGCCCATAACCCTGGAGGTGATGATAATGCAAGTGAACATCTAAATACTACTTAAATTTTCCAAGAGTTTCTGACTCAGTCACCCTTTCAGACAATGATTTCCAGACTTCCATCACCCCCTTGGTGAAAAAGAGTTATCTTCAACTACCCTCTAGCCTTCTACCTCTACGTTAAATCTATGCCCTCTGGTTATTGATGGCTTATCTAATCATATTTTAACACTTTAAGTTATTTATATTTTTGACCATGAGCTCTTGTGAAATCAGACTAAATACCAGTTTTAATTGCAATCATGACGCACCAAAGTGATCACTTGAATTAAGTGATGACCCAAGTTGGGGATCTGTCAACCAATATATAGAGAAAACAAAATACTAATAGGTCAACAGCATGAAGCTTGCCTTTTAGAAAAATAAAGCCAGCAAGAATATATGTAAGCAGTAAGATGAGTGCGGAGAAGGTTTAAGGGAAAAGGGACCATAGTTAAAAAGAGCCTTTATAGAACATGACAATTTTTGTAGACGTCCTTAGGTAGTCAAAACATATGATCCAACTGTAATATTTGTAACAGCCTTTATCTGGTCTAATATCATATCCTACTTCCAAATTAAGTAAAATTCAAATAGAATGTAGGAGGATGTGCCAAGTTAACAACATCCTCTCCAAAATTCATCAAGTATTTTGGGTTATTAGGGATTGCAGATAAACTCCATGGCGAGCTTGAGAACAGTGTTTTGCTGTCATTTTCAAAGTGGTTGCTAGGAGATATCCTTGCAATAATTTGGTAAACAGTTTCTAGCTCTGAACCTATAAACTACATTTCAACTAACAAGCAAAGAACATTACATATCTTTTGTTGCATTGCAATCATACAGTCCTTATAACTTAGTTAGCATTTACAGATTTTCCACAAAATTGCAACCTTCTATTTGAATTGCAATCCTGGTCCAGTAAACTGCAGATCTGTAAAATAATACAATAGCAACCTAGAATTCAAGAAGTTAAAAATATTATTTTTCCCCTCACAGTTTATCAGAATAGCAGGATACTAGATTTTACCACACAGTATAAATAAAAAAGGCTTACGACTGTATACTGTCACACTTTAATTTGTACAGTAAAGGCTTTCTGAAAAAAAATGTACATTAAATGCTGATTCAGTCCTAGCACATTAATTTGATGACTGTGCAGAAAACTAATTACCGCCTACATTTGAAACATCAAAATTAGTACAGTACAGTATTCTACATAGACTGCATAAGACAATTAAAGGAGATACCTCATAATTTAAACTTGAAGTAAAAAATGTGATAAAATAGTTACTATTGTAAAGAAATAAATTACTTCCAACAAACACTATAGAGTCCTTAACCAACATGTACGTAGCTATGTAAACAAATATCATGTTCTAATATTACTATCTCTGTTTTTTTCCATTCTCATTTCTGAATTTTGGGCCATGGACTTTCATTAGATTGGTCCATGCTTACAAGCAAAGTACTGCTGTGGTTTGCAATTGCCTCCTGCAGGATGGCTGACCAGGAAACTCTCCTGCTGTCACCACTGCTAGTGAGTAGATTGGAAGGACTTACAGGTTTTGCAGGATTGCTGTCAACCTGCTTGGCCACGTTATGATTGGACCTTCAAAGGTGAATAAGTCCTAACATAGAACCCAGAGGAAGGGATGTTACACAGTACCTGAAGACCTCCTCCATGTTTGTATCTACATAATTGTAATATAAAGAAAACATACAAATGGTATGCATTTCTTTGAAGTAGTACACTCACTGTTACATTTCTCTGTCACATTTTGTTGACAGTAGTTGTCTAGCTGCACTACCTCCAGCTTACAGTAAGCAGCAAAATAGAAGATACACTAACAGACAGTAACACAGCAGTAACTGTTTTTACAATGGAGATTGGGAATTAGTTTTGAAATGGGATTAAAATATTTGAAACAACTACGATTTTAAAGGTCATTGGAATCAATGTATTTTTAAAAGATTGTTTTCTATCATCTTGGAATTTTTAAATTCAACAGTACTGTTAATATTTAGCATACAATTATTCTAACAACATTAAGGTATTTCATGCATTAGATAACAAAGATCAACTCAAATTAGAACTCATAAGGTTATCAAAACAAAATGATACCAACTTACAGTTATCTAATTCAAGATAGTGCCCAAATCTACGACTACTGGGATCTCACACATGATACATATGTCAGAAAGAGAGAGAGCATTTATAAATAGTGGCAGGGTTACTTAAAATACAAAATACAAAATAATTAACAAATTTTCAGTGCAGAAAAATAACTTACAATTAATAATATTGAATGTAAAATCGGTATGAATTAAAATCTGGATGTGTTGTGATCCATAAAAAAAATACAAATTTTCTGCTCACAAAATAAATCAAACAGAAGTGCACTCAGATCATCAACAAATGCTACCTGTAACTATAGCAACATGCTTGTAGGACTGCTTTAAAGCATTCCAGAACTTCCTCAGTTCCAGAGAAAAAAATAAATTTCTTCTCCTACGCAGCTGACTTGTACCAAAGCACATGCAAAACAAACTTATGTTTGCTTTTTCTCATCAATTTCTCTCTCTTTCATTTGAAGATGCCTAATAATATGAACAAATTGCTCTCTGGCACTTTACACAGGTGAATAAATTATAGATTGGATAAGTTTGACAGTATTAGCAGACTGTTCACCCAGGGAAGCTTCAAAGTCAAACATGACCTTACCCGTATGCAACATGCATGCACAGGCACTTGTGAAGGTTTGATGGCTGCTGCTAACAATGAGAATGTGGCTATTTTTTCCTTGTGAAACTGAAGGATGCTGTAACAAAATGCAACAACATTACTGCCACCTAAATTAAGATAATTTAACAGCTCAGACTAAGGTTTTAATTGTGATTATATTTATTACCATATTAGACAATTCTTGGTGTATCTACTGAATCATTTGTGAAGCTTTACAAAACAACGTTACAAAATTCTACCAAAAGTAAGAATTTCTAACCTACTAGCAACATCAGTCCTTAATGGCAAAGAATCATAGCCTTCCATTATGATTTGCTCCTTAAAGACCGAACAACAGATAACAGTATAAGCATATGATTACGACTGATGTACTCATTTATTAGAAAACTCCATACATTGCAAACAACAAAAGTGTTTCAATTCTTGGACCAGACCCTTACTTAGTATACACTGTATTGGTGTATGATACGTGGGCTATTCCCCCATATCCCCCAAAATACAGTCCTAACCTTCAGGATAACAATTAAAATTTCATCACAAACCTTAAATTAACAGGCTTAAAGTTAATCATAATTTCCTTTCAGAAAGAATAAAAATGCAGTATATATTCTTAAACAGGTAACCATAACCTTTCTTTAACTGTACCATATAATGAACAATATGGTTCATGATGTACATGAGGAATTACTAATGTACCGACATTTCTGATATTCCTTTTGTAACTAATGAATACAAATACTGGGTTGTTTTCTGGCTAGGAAAGTTAACTATGTAGTTCTGGCCCAATTTACCTACACAACTTGATTTTGAATTACTTGACAGGTCAAAATCTTAATGACCAAACAAACACTTTCTTCACGGCCATTAAGTTTGTTGCAGATGCAGTGCTTTGTTAACAATGCTTTTTGAATCATTTGAATCTGTTTGGACCTGCTGCCAGTGCCAAATGTCCAAGATGGTGTAGCATCCAACACAGTCTTGGTTGCCTAGATATCTACTGGTATCAGCTTACTATTGTTTTTGGCATTTGTTTTGCAAATAATCCTCAAACGGTTTGTTTTCAATCCTAGCTAATAGAGTTATAGAGTCATACGGCGTGAAACAGAACCTTTGCTCCAACCCGTCCATGCATCCCAAACTAAACTAGTCCCACTAAACAGTGTTTGTCCCATATCCCTCTAAACCCTTCCTATTCATTTAGCTGTTCAAATGTTTTCTAAATGTTGTAACTTTACCTCCATCCACCAATTCCTCCGGTAGTTTATTCCACATACGAAGCACCCTCTGTGTGAAAAAGTTGCCCCTCAGGTCCCTTTTAAATCTTCCTGCCCTCATCTTAAAAATGTGCCCCCTTTTTTTGAACTCCCTCACCCTAGGGAAAAGACCTTTGCAATTCATCTCATCCAAGCCCCTCATGATTTTATAAACCTCTATAAGGTCACCTCTCAAGCTCCAACACTCCAATGAAAAGAGTCCCAGCCAATCCAGCCTGTCCTTATAACTTAAACCCTCCAGTACCAGCAACATTTTGGTAAATCTTTTCTGAACCTTCTCCAATTTAATAATATCCTTCCTTTATCAGGACGATGAAAACTGTACACAGTAAAGCCATCTAAACCACGTTTGCCTGAACAAGTATTACAAAAGGTTAACCTGATATTCTTCCTCCTTCTTAGCTGAAAGGATGTTAGTGTGAGCAAATTAACTGCCATGCTTGGCTCTATACTACTTGAAATGTATGCTATTTGGTATGAAGTCATTGGAACATGAAAGACAATGTATAGGTTCAAATCTTTCTTTTGAGTTTTTGTTCATTCCTTCTTGTGATATAGCCAAATCAATATTGCATGGGCAAATAAACTCCTCAGCAACTAACACTAAATTGATCAGAGAAAACAATGAGAATTAATAGATCACATTTGCATTGTGAGGCATGTGGTCTTCATGTTACTAAATACAATCAGGTATTTATGCCAGGTGAAATGTTATTTTTGGTTGGTAAATCTTGTTTCCATATCACATGGTTTCCTGTTATGTGCCATGCCTACAAGTATTACAAAATTAAACCTGTTTTTCATTGCATGCTTTTCAAATTAAAATAGTAGAGCCCCCTTTTTCACATTCTGTAGTGTCAGCAGGCATATATACCACAGAAGAGTTTTGTCTGCCACTTGGCATGATAATATGAATTGCACAGCATAATGATATTAAGCTGTTACAGTACCAGTGGCATTATGTATTCATCTGGTAAGAGCCACCTGATTGTTTATGTTTTACAACACTGTACAAAGGTGTGCCTTATGAAATGCCGCATGCATCTGTGCCATGAACCGCCAACCAGGGATAGTCTTGTCCAATGCACTTTAATGAGCTTCAGTCTAATTATCACTACACAGCTATGTTTTGCACTCTGGCAACTCATTTTCAATTTTTGGACATATCCCAGAAGGGATAGATGTGTACCTGGTGAGCAAAGTTCTGCACTGGGTGCAAATTTGTGAAGCGTAATCTCATGTTCCCCCTGGTGAAATATATTATATTCCTATTTTCTCCAATAATACACATTATTTTTCATGCATGTCAAATTAATAGGCATGGCTTCTGTAACTGACACTACTTTTCCATTGTTCTCATAGGAGTATCTCCCTAATCTGACATTCTCTAGTCCAGTAATCTCTGTGGTCTGTCACCTGCAGTGTGGTTCCAGTTCCAGTTTTAGTTTATATAAAGTCATTGTTTAGGCACAAGGTTATAGTGTGTACATGACCATTCTGCACTCGTATTTATTTTAGTGAAGTGTTCTTTTTAAATTTCTGGAATAATTCAGATTGTACTTTCGCTGTACAGTTCAGTAAAATATTTATTTTGTTTCTCACAGCCGGGTGTGGGAAGTATGAAAAATTAAATGCTTCAACCTCACACAGGAACAAATGCTTCTGGTGCTATTTAGAAGTTCCCACTTTCCATGGTCCAGCAAATTCACCTGTCCAGCAAAGGCCTAGAATGACACAAGCTATGCCGAAAAATCTGGGACAATTCCATGAAAATTCAAAGACTGTAAGATGTTGGAGCAGAAGGACATCATTCAGATCATTGAGTCTGCTCCACCATTCAATGATATCATGGCTGATCTCATAATACTTGACTCCATTTTCCTGCCTTTTCCCCATAAGCCTTGATTCCCTTACTGATTAAAAAATTCTGTCTATCTCAGCCTTGAATATAGTTATTGACCCAGCTTTGACACTGTCCGTGGTTAAAAAAATCCACAGATTCACTACCCTCTGACAGAACAAATTCCACCTCTTTTCTTTCTTAAATGCATAACCCTTATTCTGAAATTATGGCCTCCGGCCCTAGAGTCTCCCATAAGGGAAACAACATTTCCATATTTACCTTGCCACGTCCCCTAAGAATCTTGTATGTTTCAATAAGGTTGCCTCTTATTCTTCTAAATTCCAATAAGTATAGGCCCAACAAACTCAACCCCTCCTCATAAAACAGTCCCTCAAAACCTGATATCAGCTTAGTGAACCTTCTCTGGACTGCCTTCAATACCAGTATATCATTCCTTAGATACGGCGCCCAAAACTGTTCAAAGTATTCCAGCTGTGGTCCGTCTAGTGCCCTGTACTGTTTTAGTAAACCTCCATACTTTTATACTCCATTCCCTTTGCAATAAAGGCCAACATTCCATTTGCCTTACATTTTACTCACTTAAACTTGGATGCTAGATTTTGTGATTCATGGATAAGGACTCCCAGACCCTCTGTTTTGTAGTTTTCTGCAGTCTTTCTCCATTTAAATAATATTCAGCTTCTTTACTCTTCCTGCCAAAATATATAACCTCATATTTTCCCAAATTATATTCTGTCTGCCAAGTTTTTGCCCATGCACTTAACCTGTCCACATCCCCTGCAGACTCTTGATGTCATCCTTACCAGCTGTCTTCCCACTTATATTTGTATTATCTGCAAAGTTACATTAACTTTCCTCATCCAAGTCACTAATGTGTATTGTAAATAATTGCAGCCCCAGCAATGATCCCTGTGGCACACCATTAGTTACAGGTTACCGTCTTGAAAATGCTTCTTTTATCCCTATCTTCTAATTATCAGCTATCCACGCTGATATTCTACCTTAAACACCATGGGTTCTTATCCTGTTGAGTTGCCTAATGTGTGGTACCTTATCAACCACTTTCTGAAAATCTAAATATATTAGATCCACGCTTCCTCTTTACCTGCCCTGCTTGTTACCTTATCAAATAATTTTAGTAAATGTGTCGGGCATGAGGTGCCCTTCAAAAAGCCAAGCTGAATCTGCTTAATCATATTATGCATTTCTAAATGCTCGGCTATTGCCTTTATAACAGACTCTAATATTTTCCCAATAATAGATGTTAAGCTAACTTCCTTACAATTATCTCTTTTCTTGTTCCCATTTTACACAAAGGTGTTACCTTGGCAGTTTTTCAATACTGAGATACAATTCCAGAATCTAAGGATTCCTGAAAAATTACTACCAGTGCATCCACTATCTCTGCAGTTACTTCCTTTAATATCCTAGGATGTGTTCTTAATATCCTAGGATGTGTTCTATCAGGTCCAGGGAACATATCGGTCTTCAGCCCCATTAGTTTCTCTAGTGTTTTTTCCCTGCTGACAGTTATTGTATTTATTTCCTCTCCTTCATTTGTCTCTTGAATATTTAGTAATTTTGGAATGCTATTAGTTTCTCCTACCAAAAGACTGATTTAAAGTATTTATTTAAATCCTCTGTCATTTCCTGGCTCCCCATTATTATTTCCCCAGTCTCATTCTCAAAGGTGCCTATGTTCATTTTGGATTCTCTTTTCCTTTATGTATGTTTAAATAAGCTCTTGCTGCCAATCATGATATTATTTGCAATTTTACCCACAAAGTTTATTTTCTCCGTCTTTATTATTTTTTGGTTATCGTTTTTTGGCTTTTAACACTTTCCCAATCCTTAGGCTTACCACTAACCTTTGCCACATTGTACGTATTTCGCTTAAATTTGATGCTATCCAATTCAAGCAAAGCCTATCTTGACATCACAAGCATTTCCCAACAGGCTTCCTGTCGTTGAAACAAAATTCTTGCAAGACAGTGGCGAGATGCCTATTAACATGAATTATTGCTTGTTATCAGCCTCATTAATTGCATATCTCACCTCATTAATATGCAACCTCCTATCCTATCATGTGCATGAGGGAATTGGGTGTCAAAATGTGAGAGCAGGTGCCTGGCCTCTCCAGCTCGCCACTTGCTCCTCTGTACCTCCATCTTGGACATTTGGTAACAACATTTCAGGGTGCACTCCAGGCTGCACTCTTTCCACCACCCCCCAACTCCCAGCTGTCGCTGGCAGCTGATGCCTTTCAGCCTCTCAATTCCACATTAAAACTGTAATCTGGGGTACACTGGCAACTAGCATTTAAATGCTGCTGCAAGGACACTTTGTATGTAGGGACAGGCACCCAGCTCATGGATTGGTCCAGGTTGCATCTCAGGGCTGCTCATTTGCTCTCTTAGCGCTATCACACCTTAAGCTTACCTGGGTACTCATGGCATCTCTGACTTGCCTTTTATGTGCTTTGCCACCTCCACCCTCAGTCCTCAGCCAGAACTACCGACGCCTTGCCATTTAGTCCAGACACAAAGTCAGGAAGCTTATCATGGTTATCAGCAGTCAAGAGAGACAGTCTTCAAGTCAGGGGGTCGCAGGACAAGGTCAAGGACAGCCTCCAATATTATTCCAGGGGCTTGGATACAGTCTGTCGGGAGTCAAGATCAAGTTCTTCTCTCGTAGGGGGTGAGGAACAAAATGTCGGACACTCTGCCGCTTATCTTGGCTTTCTCTGCCCTTTTGTGGCTGATTTTTCCTTGAATCAGAGAAAGGGAGAGATTGGTGGGATGGTAGTGGGTGGCACAGCTGTTAGAGCTGATTCTCTTACTGATGAAGGAAAGCTGTGATGTGGAGGTGTCAGTGTTAGACTGGGACGGACAAAGTCAAAAATCACATGACACCAGGCTATAGTCCAACAGGTTTATTTAAAATCACAAGGTTTCAGAGTGCAGCCCCTTTGTCCGGTGCAGTGATGAAGGAAAGGTGATGAGGTTTCCCAAGTGAGTGAGTAGGCAGTGCAGAGATCATGTAGTGTTCGGAGAGTGGGGGATTTTGGGTGGTTGAGAGAGAGTGAGGGAAGATGTTGCACGCAATAATGAACAGGGTATATCATGCCTAAACCATTATTTGTGTTGATTACACATTCAGATGGCTGCACTGGTGTTCCAGTCCAGAAAATCAGTACAACCATTAAAACTATCAAAAGTAGAATTCCTATTCACAGGTCACATTCAGAGCTCAAATCAATTTATTTCAAAAAATGTACAGTCAATGAGTGTCAATACACATCAAGCTCACTTTTGATGTCACACATGCAGACAGTCAACTTAGCAAAAATGCTAATTTTTTTTTGGACTGGTATTTGATCTCCACATGACAAGCTGCTTATCCTGTTTTCAATAAAGATCAGTGATACTCTGTACCAGATATGAGCAGGCTGTCAATCCATTACACACTGTAACTGACTTCAATAATATTAGGTTTGCTTTCATTTTCTATTTATGGAGGTGATTTTCTAAACAAAATCAAATAATCTTGGTACACACAGTTCCAAAGTGAAAATAAAGAAGTACTTTGATTAGGCCATGTATTCTGTTTAGTCCTAGTGTCTACAGTAATGCAATAATCATAATAATGCAAACAATTTGATCTTAAGCTAAAATCTAAGAAATAACAAGACAAATAAGATATCTACATCTGTAGGTATGAGTATAAATATACTTTTATCTCATTTTCTCAATCTGTGTTTAATTAAACATGTTTTCAAAGTGTTCTCATTGTGTTGATTATCTGTTGAAAACTGCTTTGGGAAACTTCAGCATAGTTGAGGACACTGTGTTAGAAACCTTCATTAGGATCACTAAGGACTTGATAAAAATATACAAATTGCGCAATGCACTCAAAAAACATATGTTTCCTATCTCTGTGCACAGATGTATTCAGCTTTCTTTTCCTCACTGAAATTCTTAGAATAATGGAAATCTTACACACAATCCTTAATCTTAGTTTTCTTCAGTTCCCATCAGATGCCCATTAACACAAGGGAGCACATGAAGCATATGCTAAATGACATTCTACTTAGCTCAGTGCATAAACACCATTACAGTCCACCAAGTCAATCAAAATGCTGAACTCTGAACTAAAATCCATAACAGGAACAAAAGTGCTGGATATATATAGCAAGCTCCACGGCATTTGAGCAGAGAAGAGATAAATGAATATTTCATATACAGACCCTTTACCAAGGCGGTCAATACTTAAATATTAATAATTATTTCTTCTTTGGATACCAACTGAGTTGGTGTGTATTTCTAGCACTTTTGGTCTCTATTTTGAAGTATTTTCCAGCATTCCTAGTATTTGTCTTTATTGGTACAAGAGAACAATAACACACCAATACTAACAGCATCTTCTCTAAAGGGGTCTCATCAAATAGTAATAATGGATTGTTGGTACTGAGGAAAATAGAACATTATGCCATTCCATATATTTGAATTGTGTCATCTTTGAAGTACCTCACCTACCTTCAATTTCTCAGTACAATTTACTTTTTAAAACAATATTTTTCTAATAAATATGTCCTAGAACAACTCAAGTCTTATTTAAATACTGATGCTTATGTCAAATCTGCACAAACAAAATATTTTTAAAAATACGGCAAGTCCACAAATATTTTATGATAGGACCATTCCTGTATGTGTTCTATTTGAAATATTAACATTCCCATTTGAGCCAATGCTTTCAGTGGCTCAAATACTTCTTCAAGCACATGTTGCGCAGCAGTAAAGTGCAGAAGCATGTGGATAGAGCTGCATTTAATATGAAATTAAATGGACCTAAGTGAGGTTTGCAGCTGTGCTGAAATCTATGTTGCTTCTCAGTTAAAAGCAACACAGTTACGAATCACACAAATCTTTTCAAAAGACTTAGCCTTAAGAATATAGTGCCACATTTGTATGAATGACAAGTCTTCAAAATATGTAACAAAATTATGAAGCAAAGTGATAAAATCTAACCTGATTTACATCTGGGTAGGAGGAAGTTACACAGCCCTAGAACAGATTAATATGTGAAGTGTTTCTTAGCACATTTGTGTTTGTAACTGCACAAATGTACTGTGAAATTGCTACTATAGACCAATGGAGTTAAAGATGCTCCAGATACCACTATATATTTGAAGCTTCTGTAGTTCAGGTTGTGGGGAGATAATATCTTTCTGCCTGCTCCTGGCACTTGCATTGTTAGAAGTGGCTCCTTTAGCTGGATGCATTATCACAGCCCAACTCTTTATGCCATTTGCATTAAGGAAACAGCCTCATGTTTATCCAATGGACAGCAACAGATGGAGTGAAATAAGGTAAATAATTCCACCAAAGTTATCCCAAGGTCTTACAATAACATTAACTTCAGCATCCCATTAAAAACTGACTTGAGATCACAATCCAGTGTTTCTAACTACATTTCACATGTCATGATGTACAATGGAACTGTTACAGAGTTATAGAATCATACAGCACGGAAACAGACCCTTAGGTCCAACCAGTCCATGCTGACCGTAATCCTGAACTAAACTAGTCCTACCAGCCTGTTTTTAGCCCATATCCCTCCAAACATTTCCTATTCATGAAATTATCCAAATATCTTTTAAATGTTGTAACTGTATCTGCATCCACCACTTCCTCTGGAAGTTCATTCCACACATGAACCACTCACTATGTAAAAATGTTGCCTCTCATGTCTTTTTTAAATCTTTCTTCTCACACGTTGAAAATATGCCCTCTAGTCTTGGAATCCCCCACCCTAGGAAAAAGACACCTGTCATTCACCTTATCTGTACCCCTCATGATTTTATTAACCTCTATAAGGTTGCCCCCAACCTACTACATTCCATTGAAAAAAGTCCCAGCCTATTCAGCCTGTCCTTATAACTCAAACCCTCCATTCCTGGCAACATTTTGGTCAAACCCTCTCCAGTTTAATAATATCCTTCTTATGACAGGGTGACCAGAATTGGACACAGTACTCCAGAAGAGGACTCACCAGTGTCCTGTACACCCTCAACATGAGTCCCAATTCCTATACTCAAAGGTCTGAGCAATGAAGGCAAGTGTGCTAAATGCCTTCTTAACCACCCTGTCTACATGTAATGCAAACTTCAAAGAATTTTGTACCTGAACCACTAGGTATTTCCGTTCTACAGCACTACCCAAGGCCCTATCTTTAATTGTATAAGTCCTACCCTTGTTTATTTTACCATAATACAATACCTCACATTTATCCAAATTAAACTCCAGCTGCCACTTACCAGCCCATTGACCCAATTGATCAAGATATGTTTGTAATCTTAGAAAGCCTTCTTCACTGTCCACTATGCCATCAATTTTGGTGTCAACTCAACTCAATTTAATTCAATAAGCCTTGCTTATATTGGCTAGTGATATAACAGAAACACATCAGAAAATTATTAAACTATAGCTTTTAAAAACGTTGCTCTATTCTTTCATGTTATTATTGACATTATTTTAAATGCTTACATGATTTAACAACATAATTTTTTTGGAACGAAATTACTAATTAAATACACTTCCATATTTTCTGCAATTGTCAATGCTGACAAGCAACTAACAGGAAACAATGCAGAAACTCCTCACAGACCCTTTTACCATTTGGCTGTCTGCATTTTCTATGGAAGTATGAACTATGCTTTATTCTCTTCAATGTCTGGCTCAAATCAAAAATAATTTAAATCTACTACTTTCATAAAGATGGATCCATTGGGTTGATTAGACCATTTACAGATTGTAGGACATTAGGATACAGATGTAGAATGTTGAGTCTTATCTACTAGTGGTTGAGTCATCATCAACTAAGTTAAGATCAAATTGGTTTCAAAAAGTGGGTAGAAATACCACCTCCATTCTAATTGTGATGATATGTATACCGTAGTCTTGAGGGCTTTTATTGCACAATGCTAGTGTCCTACCTAGGTTCAAGTCCCACCTGCTCCACACGTACGTCACACTATCCTGAGCAAGTTGATTAAAAATACCTACGCTGTTATCTTGAGAATGTACTTTATATATAAACAACTATATACAGTAGTAAAGGAGTAAGCAAAGTTCATTCCAATATGTCTGAGTTTTGGGCTGGCTTCCCATGAAATTCTATCCTCTTTAAAAGAAGAGTGTCACAGCGAAGAAAATATACTTTTTAAAAGTGAGTATATGAATAGGAAGGGTTTGGAGGAATATGGGCCAAGTGCTGGCAAACAGGACTAGGTCAGATTGGGATGTCTGGTCTGCACGGATGAATTGGATCGAAGGGTATGTTCTCGTGCTGTATGACTCTATAAGTATCAATTTGACTTGGTGGCAGAGAACAGCACACTATCTCTGACTTTTGATGACTGGATATGATCAATTTTTATTCTTTTCTCCAGGCAATAGCCTTCACAATTGCACATGATTCAATCTGCAAAATCAGCCTTAAATACCATAAGAAAGAATATATAATACCATAAGAAAGAATACAATACCTATTTTTACCTTACCTGTAAAAATCTGAGATGAGGCCTTCGTCAAAGCGAGAACATAAATTGTTAAGGAGACGCTCATGCTGTCCATATAAGCAGATATAGTTGGAGACCGGCAAAGATTTCAGTGATAGACAAGTGATGGATTCTACCATGCTGTATTGGTTCAAGTGAATTTCAAAGTAGTTCCCTTTATCGATGCTTCCTGTGATTAGTTCACGACCCTAGAAAAAGGACAGAAAATAATCAATGTAACCCATTCTTGCTAACTGAATTATAAATTAGAAATCGATTTTCTGGATGGCAAGAAAGATTTTGTGGCATACACTATTTCCTTGCCCAGGAGGACAATACTAGTTTGATCCAATATGAATCAATGTATAGGCGAATATTTGACAAGATAAAAGAATGCAAACTCTCAATGTAAAGAGGCTTAAAAAAGGCTCTCATATATAAATGTATTTCAGACAGATTTTCACAGATAACTATGTTGGATTGTGTCATAGCTGGCTATATCCCATTTCTGTCTCCATCATGTTGGATCTAATTTATTACACATCTCTGGGGCAGGTGGGATGTGAACCCAGACCTCCGAGGCTAAAGGTAAGGGCACTACCACTGAAACACCAAAGCCCTCTCAGGGTGGATCTAAGATAAACCATCCAGTTAATGGAGGCCATATAAGAACCATGATGAGCTGAAAGTGAAGGCCTTCATCACTGAAAGTGACCACTTGCTAATAACCGTTGCCAGAGCTGAATGGAAAACAGTAGCTACTTTAAAAGCAAAATCCAAGGAAGTCTAATTTTATTGAATATTTAGTAATTTTGAAGTGCAGGTGATCACTGATAGGAAGCGTTTTGCACTTGGAATTGGTATTGATCTTTCAAAACAGATCAGGAGAGAGATTTCAGGAGAACAGGACCTGACCATAAGGTGACAAGGTAACCATAGAATTTAAATCATAATAGCTATAAAAAAACTATATTCAACTTACAAAACAAAAGAACATACATGAGTTGATACTTGTTGAATTGAGGATGGCACATCTCAACATTATTGAAAACTTATAGCATATGATAATGGCCAATGTAGAAGTGACAATAGCTGTATTTGTTAGGGTCCAACCCAAAGCATGCTATCTCCACATATATTGAAAATGCGATGGAAAGTACCATACAATACTAACATAAAGGATAATTCCTTGCACTTCAGATGCTCATATTACTAGTATTTGCTATGAATGCACAGCATTCATTCTCTGTCCGTGTGATACTGTCTAGCCATGGCGTTCTGGTGGGTATCAGAGAGAAGAGTTTATGTTTAGAACATATTTAAGAAATTGCAGTCAAAGTGCTGAAAATTGTGGTTGGTTTTTGACAATGTTTAATAAATGTACAAATGTCCACATGTAGATAATGTGTAAATTATATTAATGAGATAACCTTTATTTATCTGTCAAATGGTTTAATTGGTGTGCATAAATCAGCCTCTTAGTAACTCAAATATTATTTAATACAAAAAAGCTTTTAAAATGTGTCTGTTAGTGTCACTGCATCTAAGGAATGAAGTGTAATTTGAAGAAATAAGGTGTAGAGCTGGATGAACACAGCAGGCCAAGACCATTCTTCAGAAGGGTCTAGGCCCGAAACGTCAGCCTTCCTGCTCCTCTGATGCTGCTTGGCCTGCTGTGTTCATCCAGCTCTATACCTTGTTATCTCAGATTCTCCAGCATCTGCAGTTCTTACTATCTCTGTAATTTGAAGAACCTGCCTTAACCAGTACATTTTGTAATTTTGACCCAGGAGTGTGGCTAGTTTTGTGGGTGGAGCCTAATCCAGCAATCTGAATCTTCAAGTAACATGATTGATAGTGTAAAACACCAGCCTGAAGGATATTCATTGGAGGTTACACAGATTTAAAATTCCTGAACTTTAATACTAGCTTAGCCAATTCTGCCTGGATTGTGCGAACATTACTTGCACAGACAGGTATAAATAAGTGATTCCTTCTGTTCAAGCTATGTTGGATTATCTGCAGCATTTTCAGCGCCTGAGGATCATTTGTGCAAACAACAGCAGAGAGATTCAATCATCTGTGGCTTCAATGTGTGGTTATATCACTACTTTTGAGTAATTAACTGACTAAGGATATCACACAGTACGTGATTGGAAACTGAATGTAGGCTGCAGATATTTATATCTCAATTTAATGTGGAGGAGCAGATAGCTGAAAATTGTAAAGACATGTTCCTGGAGCAGCAAGATATAAACACTACAAGGTGATGTTTTACAATGTGTATAGTTTCAGACTGAACACTGCAATTGCTACTGTAAATGTTATGCTAAGAAACAGGATAACTGCACTGAAATTGTCTCTGCAGAGAGTGGGGAAATACGCTAGAATACTCAGAAATGTGTGGCTACAGCAACAAGAGGCTGAAATTTATTTTGTTGTAATAACTGGCAGCTGGCAGCTCTGAGGAAGGGTCACCGGACCCGAAACGTTAACTGTTTTTTCCTTCACAGATGCTGCCTGACCTGCTGAGCTTTTCCAGCAATTTCTGTTTTGTTTCCTGAAGTCCCGTAGGGGATTGATGTTGGGCCTATTACTTTTTATTGTTCTTAATAATAATCCTGAATTTTTGCTTTGGGAGAAAACTTGTAAATTTTCAAATTTGTGTGAATGGCAGGACTACAAACAATGCTTGATTCCTTCATGCAGATATAGATGTGTTAGGGACCTATTTTAGTACAAATTAGTGTTTCAGAACTCCTCTACCCTTTATCCCTGTATAAATAGGGCAATCATCTCCATTGGGACAGCTCAAATTGGCCAGCATTAAACAGTGCTACTGCTCTTTACAGCCTTTTCATTTATGAAGTCTAACCTTGCATTTTTTTCAATTTGTATTTGATAAAATTGCTACATCTGAATCTGCAGCAGCATGTAAGAAATTTCTTACGGGTCTTAATGGGCTCCATCCTGTGCTCCATTGTATGATTGAAATACAACAGTTAAATGAGCCCCTTCCCTCAATGTCCTGATTGAGAAATCAGCCCAGTGCTCTTTACTACTGCCTACTGTAAACAGACCATCACTAGGTAGTATAAGTGTTGGGTTCCTACAGTTCCATATGCTTTAAGATTTTAAATGCTTTTAAGACCTTATCAGCAACCTCATAATCGGGCCTGTACCATTTGATCCATGGCAAACTTGATGCTGAAACATGCTGCATTGAAGCCATCATCCAAGATAATGGCTACCTTGATCAGATCATTTCTTATTGTATATTGCACAAACACATGAAAGGCCCCAGGGGGTCATTCATTGTCCTGTAAAGTGCCAGGGTACTTCTGATTACCCTGAAAGGGTGAGGTGTTTCAAAGGTTTAAGCAACAGCTGAAGCTGGCTGTCACTTCGTCTCCTAGGTAGAAGCAACAAGTGGTATTCACCATTAACAGGTGCTGTTGTCAAGCCAAAAAAGGTGGTCTGCCTATCACACAAATGTGTAATGTGATATTTGAATTTCTGTGTCAGTGTGATGCCAGGTATGTAGGCTGCATATCCCAAAGACTGGTGGATCATATCAAAAACATATCCCTTCACAGTTTTTTGCAACAACAAAGGAGCCATTAATATCCAACTAGCTGCAATTTAAAGGTTCATTTCTCAACGCAATGCTCTGACCAATCAGAGCCAATATGCTTCCTTTAAAATTTGAAATTTAAACAAAGCCCAGCTTTTAACTGTCATAAAAAATGGAACAGTAATGGCACAGGAACAGGCCCTTTGGCCCACCATGTCTTTGCTGACCATGATGCCATCCTAAACTAAACCTACCTGCCTGCACATGGTCCATATCTTTCTATTCTCTGCCTGTTCACATTTCTGTTTAAATGCCTCTTAAACAGTTCTATTGCATCTGCTTCTATGAACTTCCCCGGCAGCGAGTTTCAGTCGCCTAGCAGCTTCTGTGTAAAAGATTTGCATCGTACATCGACTTTAAACTTTTCCCCTCGCACCTTAAACTTATGCTGCCTAGATTTTGACATCTCCACCTCGGGAAAAGGACTCTGACACCTCAACATATCCATGCCTCTCATAATTTTATATATTTCTATTGTGTTGTCCCTCAGCTTCTGATGCTTCAGTGAAAACAATCCAAGTTTGTCTAATCAGAGATAGTAGGAACTGCAGATGCTGGACAAGGTGCAGGGCTGGATGAACACAGCAGGCCAAGCAGCATCATAGGAGCAGAGAGGCTGACGTTTCGGGCCTAGACCCTTCATCAGAAAAGGGGGAGGGGAAGGGGGTTTTGAAATAAATAGGGAGAGAGTGGGAGGCGGATAGAAGAGGGATAGAGGAGAGGATAGGTGGAGAGGAAACAAACAGGTCGAAGAGGCGGGATGGGGCCAGGAAAGGTGAGTGTAGGTAGGGAGTTAGGAAGGGGATAGGTCAGTCCAGGGAGGACGGACAGGTCAAGGGGGCGGGATGAGGTTGGTCGGTAGGAGATGGAGGTGCGGCTTGAGGTGGGAGGAGGGGATAGGTGGGAGGAAGAACAGGTTAGGGAGGCAGGGACGAGCTGGACTGGTTTTGGGATGCGGTAGGGGGAGGGGAGATTTTGAAACTTGTGAAATCCACATTGATACCATTGGGCTGCAGGGTTCCCAAGCGGAATATGAGTTGCTGTTCCTGCAACCTTCGGGTGGCATCGTTGTGGCACTGCAGGAGGCCCAGGATGGACATGTCGTCTGAGGAATGGGAGGGGGAGTTGAAATGGTTCGCGACTGGGAGGTGCAGTTGTTTATTGCGAACCGAGCGTAGGTGTTCTGCAAAGCGGTCCCCGAGTCTCCGCTTGGTTTCCCCGATGTAGAGGAAGCCACACCGGGTACAGCGGATGCAGTATACCACATTGGCAGATGTGCAGGTGAACATCTGCTTGATGTGGAAAGTCTTCTTGGGGCCTGGGATGGGGGTGAGGGAGGAGGTATGGGGGCAGGTGTAGCACTTCCTGCGGTTGCAGGGAAAAGTGCCGGGTGTGGTGGAGCTGGAGGGGAGTGTGGAGCGGACAAGGGAGTCACGGAGAGAGTTGTCCCTCCGGAAAGCAGATAAGGGTGGGGAGGGAAAGATGTCTTTGGTGGTGGGGTCGGATTGCAGATGGCGGAAGTGTCGGAGGATGATGCGTTGGATCCGGAGGTTGGTGGGGTGGTACGTGAGGACGAGGGGGATTCTTTTTTGGTTTTTATTGCGTGGACGGGGTGTGAGGGATGAGGTGCGGGAGATGCGGGAGACACGGTTGAGGGCGTTCTCGACCACCGAGGAGGGGAAGTTACGGTCCTTGAAAAACGAGGACAACTGAGATGTACGGGAGTGGAATGCCTCATCCTGGGAGCAGATGCGGCGGAGGCGAAGGAATTGGGAATAGGGGATAGCATTTTTGCAGGAAGGTGGGTGGGAGGAGGAGTATTCTAGGTAGCTGTGGGAGTCGGTGGGCTTGAAATGAATATCGGTTTCTAGGTGGTTGCCCGATATGGAGACAGAGAGGTCCAGGAAGGGGAGAGAGGTGTTAGAGATGGTCCAGGTAAACTTAAGGTTGGGGTGGAAGGTGTTAGTGAAGTGTATGAACTGTTCGAGCTCCTCGTGGGAGCACGAGGCGGCGCCGATACAGTCATCAATGTAACGGAGGAAGAGGTGGGGTTTAGGGCCGGTGTAGGTACGGAAGAGGGATTGTTCCACGTAACCTACAAAGAGGCAGGCGTAGCTTGGGCACCTTTATCTGCTTTCCGGAGGGACAACTCTCTCCGTGACTCCCTTGTCCACTCCACACTCCCCTCCAGCTCCACCACACCCGGCACTTTTCCCTGCAACCGCAGGAAGTGCTACACCTGCCCCCATACCTCCTCCCTCACCCCCATCCCAGGCCCCAAGAAGACTTTCCACATCAAGCAGATGTTCACCTGCACATCTGCCAATGTGGTATACTGCATCCGCTGTACCCGGTGTGGCTTCCTCTACATCGGGGAAACCAAGCGGAGACTCGGGGACTGCTTTGCAGAACACCTACGCTCGGTTCGCAACAAACAACTGCACCTCCCAGTCGCGAACCATTTCAACTCCCCCTCCCATTCCTCAGACGACATGTCCATCCTGGGCCTCCTGCAGTGCCACAACGATGCCACCCGAAGGTTGCAGGAACAGCAACTCATATTCCGCTTGGGAACCCTGCAGCCCAATGGTATCAATGTGGATTTCACAAGTTTCAAAATCTCCCCTCCCCCTACCGCATCCCAAAACCAGTCCAGCTCGTCCCTGCCTCCCTAACCTGTTCTTCCTCCCACCTATCCCCTCCTCCCACCTCAAGCCGCACCTCCATCTCCTACCGACCAACCTCATCCCGCCCCCTTGACCTGTCCGTCCTCCCTGGACTGACCTATCCCCTTCCTAACTCCCTACCTACACTCACCTTTCCTGGCCCCATCCCCGCCTCTTCGACCTGTTTGTTTCCTCTCCACCTATCCTCTCCTCTATCCCTCTTCTATCCGCCTCCCACTCTCTCCCTATTTATTTCAAAACCCCCTTCCCCTCCCCCTTTTCTGATGAAGGGTCTAGGCCCGAAACGTCAGCCTCTCTGCTCCTATGATGCTGCTTGGCCTGCTGTGTTCATCCAGCCCTGCACCTTGTTGTCTCAAGTTTGTCTAACCTCTTCTTATAGCAAATACACTCCAATCCCAACCTCTGTTGCACCCTCGTCAAAACCTCCACATCCTTCCTATAGTATGGTGACCAAAAATACAGACATTACTCCAAATGTGACCTAACCAAAATTCTATACAGCTGCTACATGACTTGCCAATACTCTATGCCCCGACCAATGAAGGCAAGCATGTTGTACACCTTCCTTACCACCTTATCCACGTGTGTTGACACTTTCAGGGAGCTATGGACTTGCACCCCAAGATCCCCCAGTACATCAATGCTTCTAAGAGCTGTGCCATTTACTGTACACTTTCCACTTGCATTTGACCTCCCAAAATGCATCACCTCATACTTGTCTGGATTGAACTCCATCTCCCATTTCTCAGCCCAAATTTCCAATTGATCTTTATCCTGCTGTATTGTTTGACAACCTTCCTCACGATCCACAACTCCACAAACTTTTGTTTTATTTACTAATCAGAACACTTACATTTTCATCTAAATAATTTATTTATATGACAAACAACAGAAGTCCCAGCACTTTTCCTTGTGTAACACCACTGGTCACAGCTTCAGACAAGAAAACACCTCTCCACAACTACCCTCTGTCTTCAATGACTCAGCCAATTTTATATCCAATCTACCAACTCACCATGGAGCCTATGTGACTTAATTTTCTGGACAAGCCTACTATGAGGGACTTGTCTAATGCTCTGGTAAAGTTCATGTTGCCATATCCACTACTCTACTCTAATCAATCATCTTAGTCACTTCCTCAAAAAACTCAATCAGTTTGTGAGACGAGACCTCCCAGACAAAGCCAAGTTGACTATCTCAAAAAGTACAATCTTTCCAAATATGAGTATATCCCTTCCTAAGAATCTTCTCCAATAATTTCCCTACCATTGATGTAAGACTCTATAAATTCTATACTTCAGCCTATAATTTCCCGGATTATCCCTGTTGCCCTTCTTAAACGAGAGAACAACTTTAGTTATTCTCTCGTCTTCTGGAGCCTCACCTGTGGCTAAAGGTGATACAAAAATCTCAGTGAAGGCCCCAACATTCTCCTAACTTGCCTCATCAGTATCTTGGGATAGATCCCATCACGCCCTTGGGATTTATCTACCTTAATGCTTTTCAAGACACATAACACCTCCCCTTAATATTGATATGCCCTACAATATCAACATACCCCTCCCTAATCTTACCACTATCCATGTCCTTCTCCTTGATGAATACCAACGTGAAGTACTCAGTAAGGACCTTACCCATGTCCTCTGGCTCCAGGCTGAAATTCCTTCCTTTGTTCTCGAGTGGATTATTCTTTACATAGCTACCCTCTTGCTCCTAATATATGTATAAAATGCCTTGGGATTCTCCTTAATCTTACTTGTCAAAGACATTTCATGGCCACTTTTGGCCCTCCTAATTTGTTTAAGTTCTTGTTTAAATTCTTTCCTGCTTCCTTTGTATTCCTCAAGGCCTTTTCTGATTTCTATTTCCTAAACCTTATATATGTTTCCTGTATCTTTTTGACTAAGCTTTCAATATCTCTTGTCATTCAGGGTTCCCCAATCTTGCCATCCTTAACTTTCATCCTTGCAGGAGCATGCTGGTCCTGAATTCTGATCAACTAGCTTTTAAAAGACTCCCAAATGTCAGTTGTGGATTTATCCTCAAATAGCTACTCCCCATCTATTTTCTCTAGTTCTTGCCTAATACTGTTGTAATTACTCTTGCCCCAATTTAGCATTCATCATTAAATTATGCATTCTCTACCAATTAGCAGTCTCCTCTCATGCAGTATAAATGTTGATGTACCCCTTGAACTTGTATTCATATGAACTGTCCTGATGAAAGCAAGATGAAAAGCTTTGACAGAATATGTCTTTTTTTTTAGCAATGCTCAAGTTAAGCAAAAGAGGTGGTTGGAGAAAACTGATGAGGTTGACAGGGACAGTTAGGCAAAATAATACATGAAGGATTGTGGGGGGAGTTAGGGCAAATTTTGACCATCAGGCAGAGCTGGAACTCCCACAGGAGCGAGAACTAGATTTTTTTTTGAGCAAATCTCAAATCTGCAACAAGGGAGAAAAATGGCTGGTAACACATTTACAGTGGGTAGGGTAAGTTTAATTAGTTTTGGTTGGAGAGGTAGCAAGGTGTACATGATTGCGCTACGAGGCCAAGTTTGGATAGTAGTTGAGTTAGTTTGAATTATCTTGTTAAAGACATCGGTAGAATGAACTTTTGCCACACACACACACACACACACACACACACACCACCCCCTCACCCTACCTCGACCCACTTCCAATCCTTTGGGCCTTTGTGACTTTAGCGGTCATGAATATAGGGGTTGAAACTTATACCTAAAATCTGCTGCTATCAGGATGCTTCTCAGAGATGAATTATGCTTCACCAATATCATAGAATGGCAATCTCCTGCCTTTTTCCTGTAACCTGCACATTATTTATGTATTTAAACAAACATCCAATGCCCTTTTGAGAGCCTCAATTAAATCTGTCACCACCACACTTCCAGGAAGTGTAGTCCAGAACCTAAATGTGTGAAAAAGAATTCTTTCTCACTTCACTTCTGCTTCTTTTGCAAAATGCTTTAAAACTGTGCCTCTGGTTCCCGATTGGTTTAGTAGTAGTTGATCCCTATCCATACTATCCACAACCCTCATGATTTTGAAGCCTTCCATCAAATCTCATTTTAGCCTTCTCCTCTCCAAGTAAAACAATCTCAATTATTTATGAAGCCTAACATAATGCATGCTTTTTTTAACAGCTCTTTACCCGTCCTGCCACCTTTAATGATTAAATTAGTACCCTTTATTTTACACTGCCTCTTCACGTTCTTCGTGCCAAAGTGCATCATCCCACACTTCTCTGCATTGAACTTTATCTGCCACCTAACCACTCACTCCACCAATTTGTCGATCTCCTTTTCAAGTTCTACACTCCTCCTCACAGTTTACAACATTCTCAAGTTTTCTGTCAACTGCAAACTTTGAACTTATCCCCTGCACACCAAGATTTAGTTCATTGATATAGATCAGGAAAAGCTAGATTCCCAATACTAACCACTGGGGAACTCCACAACAAATCTCTCCCAGCCCAAAAATACTCATTAACCATCATTCTCTGTTTTGCATTCCACAGCCAATTTTGTATCCACTTTGCTACTGTTCCTTTTATTTCATGACCTCCAACTTTCTTCACAAGTCAATTAAATGCCTTTTTGCAAGTCCACGTAAGCCACATCAAAAGCCTTCCGCTCATCAACGATCTCTGCTTCAAAAACCCCAGCAAGTTAATTTGACACATTTTCCCTTAACTTATCCATTTAACTTCTATCCTCTTGGGCTGCATGAAGGGGCAGTTTAACTTTGATGTGGTAGTCAACTAAGTAGTTCCTACACCTAAAATGAAAGTCAATCATACACATGTTGAATGATAGCGCCCATCTATTAAGAGACCTGAAAGTGTATGTACATTGAAATGACACCTGTGCTACCTAACTGTCCTCAAAGCACTTTTTTTTTCGACTTCCCACTTGTAAAGACTGCATCTTTTTATTTTTCTGTATTTTTGATTGTAAGCTGAAATACAAAAAGAAATGTTCTAAAATCAATGATTTTGAAAAGGATTGCTACATTTTCTAAAAGCAAGTTACTGACGCTTATTGTAAGTGCTATATACATTTCTAGCAACAGTAAGTATGAAGTGTTCACGACATCATTGTCACTAAAATTAAGATCAACTATTTGGTTGCATTTGTCAGTTCCCTGCCTTCCTTGGCTCCCTAAAGTTCTGTAAGCCTGGACCCATTCTCAGAATTTTTTCTCCACCTTTCTAATGCATTCAGATCCTTCCTAAACTGTCATGCGCAGAATTGAGTGTTACTCTAGCTGAGGCTGAACCAGTGTTTTATAATGGATTGAATACGCAATGTCAATGGGTTTGAAGGTGAGATAGGCATGTTAATTCCAGTGGGCACCCTGTCATTGCTTTACTGCCTGCTCCTATCCACACAATTTTACCAGCAATGATGTCGTGTGAGTAGTCTGTTTAAGGATCTTATCCCCTGCTGCCAGTGTTAACTAGTAGTGAGACAGGCCTCTGAATGGCCAGCAGCTCTCTAATGTAGGATTAACTGTCTCTAAGGGGTGGAAGTTCCATGTCCATTTTTAAAAATTCATTTGTGGGATGTGGGTGGAGCTAGCTGGTCAGCATTTATTGCCCTTCCCCAGTTGCACTTCAGAAGGTGGTCATGAGCTGCCTTCAGTCCACAATGTCATTAGGGAGGGAATTCCAGGATCTTGACCCAGCAACAGTGAAGAAATAGCAATACATTTCCAAGTCAGGATAGTGAGTGGTTTGGAGGGGAACTTGAAGATGGTGGTATTCCGATGTATCTGCTGCCCTTGTCCTTCTAAATGGAGGTGATTGTGGGTTTGGAAAGTGCTGTTTGAGGATCTTTGATGAGTTTCTGCAGTGCATCTTGTAGATAGTGCAGACTGCTGCAACTGACCATCAGAGGTAGAGAGAGTGATGTTTGTGGATGTCATGCCAATCAAGAGGGGTGCTTTGTCCTGGATGGTGTCAAGCTTCTTGAGTGTTATTGGAGCTGCACCCATCACACTCCCTGCTTGTGCCTTGTAGATGATGGTCAGACTTTGGGGAGTCAGGAGGTGAGTTATCTGTCCTAGTACTCATAGCCTCTCACCTGGTCTTGCAGCCACTGTGTTTATGCGGTGAGTCCAGTTGGGTTTCTGGTCAATGGTAACCCCCAGGATGTTGATAGTGGGGAATGCAGTGATGGTAACATCATTGAATGTCAAGGGGGAGTGGTTAGATTGTCTCTTACTGGTGATGGTCATAGCCTGGCACTTGTGTGACAGCAAATGTTACTTGCCACTTATCAACCCAAGCCAGGATATTGTCCAGATTTTGTTGCATTTGACCATGGACTGCTTCAGTATCTGAGGAGTTGCAAATGGTGCTGAACATTGTGCAATCATTGGCAAACATCCCCTCTTTTGACCTTATGATGAAGGGAAGGTCATTGATGAAGCAGCTGAAGATGGTTGGGCTTAGGACACTACTCCGAGGAACTCTTGCAGAGATGTCCTGGACCTGAAATGGTTGACCTCCAACAACCACGACCATCTTCCTAAGTGTCAGGTATTACTCCGCCAGTGGAGAGATGCCCCCCTGATACCCATTGATTCCAGTTTTGCTAGGGCTCCTTGATGCCTCACTCAGTCGAATGCAGCCTTGATATCAAGGACTGTCATTCTCCCCTCACTCTCACTCTGGAATTCATCTCTTTTGTCCACGTTTGAACCAAGGCTGTAATGAGGTCAGGAGCTGAGTGGCCCTGGCGGAACCCAAACTGGGCGTCACTGTGCTGGTTATTGCTGGACAGGTGCTGTTTGATAGCACTGTTGATGACATCTTCCATCACTTTACCGATGATCAAGAATAAATTGATGAGGCATCAATTAGCTGGGTTGCTTTTTATATGCAGGACATTCATGGGCAATTTTCAACATTGTCAGGTAGACACTGGTATTTTACTGTACTCAAAGAGCTTGGCTAGGGGAGCAGCAAGTTCTGGAGCATAAGTCTTCCGTACAATTGCTGGAAGGCTGTCAGGGCCATAGCCTTTACAGTATCCAGTGTCTCCAATCGTTTCTTGATATCACATGGACTGAATCAAATTGACTGAAGACTAATATCTGTAATGCTGGGGACCACTGGAATAGGCCGAGATGCATCATCCACTTAACATTTCTGGCTGTAGATCACTGCGATTGCTTCAGCCTTATCTTTTGCATTGATGTGCTGGGCTCTTCCATCATTGAGGATGGAGATATTTGTACAGCCTCCTCCTCTGTGAGTTGTTTAATTGTCCACGAGCATTCACGACTGGATGTGGCAGGACTGCAGAGCTTAGATCTGATCTGTCGGCTGTGGGATCACTCAGGTCTATCTATCACTTGCTGTGTATGTTGCTTGGCATGCAAGTAGTCCTGTTTGGTAGCTTCACCATGTTGACACCTCATTTTCAGGTATGCTGCTCCTGGCATGTCCTCTTGCACTTTCCACTGAGCTAGGGTTGATCCCCTGGCTCAATGGTAATGATTGAGTTGGGGATATACCGGGCCATGAGGATGCACATGGATAGCTGCTATTGATGACCCACAGCACCTCATGGATGCCCAGTCTTGAGTTGCTAGATCTGTTTGAAGTCTGACCCATTTAGCACTGTGATATTGCCACACAACACGATGGAGGGTATTCCCAGTGTAAAGACGGGACTTTGCCTCCACAAGGACTGTGTGGTAGTCACTCTTACTGATACTGTCATGGGCAGTAGCACATTAAGGGCCAATTGTTTGATGTTTGCAGGACAGGTAAGGCCCCATTAGCAGGATCCCCCCTGACATTTCAGCCAGGGAGGCAGGTAACTTGGCATTTTAAGTAATTCAGTACAAGGTTTTTACTTTGAAAGCCCATGATCCTATAGACCTTCTGATAGCCTTTCTAAACTAAGCTTGCCAACTTCAAAAATCTGTGCATATAAAATCCCAAGTCCTTCTGTTCTGCACCTCCCCTTGAGTATTGTATCCTTGTTTTTGTATTGACACAAACAATAAACCTTTACAAAAGACTTTTTAAAAATATTACATTTTTAATCCCATGTGCATTTCCTGATCAATTTTTACATTCTCTTTAGAAGTTTAAATTGAAAATTAACATTTCAGTGCACATTCTTCCTGTGTTTCTATCCGTGAAAATATTTCAATGTGACTGGCTTCTTACTCTGCTCAATAACATGACTATTTTTGGAGGATGCCCTTGACTAGGTGCAAGCTTCAAACTGATGTCAGAAAATCTATGACACAGAAATTGCTAAACTTTTTAGGCAGTGTTCTTTGAGGCCAGTGGTGATTGGTGTAATTTCATTGCTGTGAAATCCTTGCATTATTGTTCCTACTGGTAATGCTAAACTGGCTAGTTTACAGTTCCCCAAACTTGTTCTTTCTTGATTTTTAAAAAATGTAAAGTATTACCAGTCAGCCAATCCTCTGGTATTATTCCTATTTACAATGACTTTTTCATATCTGTAATAATGCCTCTACTATGTCCTCTCTAGCTTCTTCAAACTTACATGGATGCAATTTATACAGAACCTTGTGTTTTTCAATCCCTAAGCTTGCTTATCTTATCGCCTTCCTTTCTAACTTGACCCCTTTTTTTAAATCATTCAGTCCATTAGCATGATCATCTTGTTAGTCTCCCTGGTAGATCCATAGGCAATGTAATTATTTAACATTTCTGCCACCATTATCTGCAAGTTTATTTTTGTGTCTCCGATTAGCCAATCACTATTCTGAATTTTCTTTTATTATTTTTATGTCTGTAGAACACTTTGCTGTTTTATATTGCTTCATAATTAAATTTGGCAGTTCCTCTTTGACTTTCTAATTGTTTTATCAACTTATTTCCTAATGTCTTCACATTTCTTTTTGTCATCCTCTTTATGTTGTCTACCTGCACAGTGTGTGCCTTTTACTTTGCTTTCAGTTTTGCACTGAAATAGTTATTCATTCATAGTGTCTCATTATTGGCTAGTTTTCTTATTTAATGTAGAGTGATTGTTTTATTAGAAAATGTAATTTAGCATTAATAGTGGCCAAAGCGACATTAATACTAAATCTGGTGTTTTTGATTGGAATAACGTTTGTACTTGTATTACAGAAGAATGGGAACAGCCACAAAAGTATAAAAATAATAAGCAACTAATAACTTATTTTGATGAATTATATGTTCAGTGATGCCTTAATTTTGTTGAATTGTATGTTTTAACATGCATACTTACTATGTTTTGTTAAAATGTACACTTTTTTAATTGGCTCTTTTATAGCAGAGAAGAGTATGTTGTGTGGAAGTGAACCAGGCATACAGCATTTAATTACAACATTTAAGCTATAATAGAGAAAAAAAAATTGTGCCTTGCATTATTTTTGCCATGTATTAGATCTTATATTCATGTGCAGATCTTTTTATGTCAATAACTGTATTAAATATATGTCACAGACAAAAATTATCTTGAGGAAAAGTATAGATAAAGATAACTGGGCCATAGGAATCAATGCAATGATCACTTCTATATAGGAAATGAAATGCATTTACATTCTCCTGTTATGTACTTATTAATTTATCAAACATTTACACAGTGGGACTGTCTATTACAAAATGGCAGATGCTCATCTTTATGGGAATGGAAATACAATGCGAACAGTATTTGAGAGTGCTAAAGGTGATAAAGCTAATGGCTGCTAGAGATCAGTTTCACATGATCAAGTCAATTAGCATCATTAAAAATGCTAGATATTGATACAACAGCAAACAATGCTTGTAATAGTGCTAGAAAGGTGTTAGAAATTATTTGATTCTGCATCAAAGGTGTCCTCTTAATAAACCTCCCAATATAATGGCAATCCACCATTGGATATGACAAAATGTGATTAGAATTTCTGGATGACATTTCATGCTGTTTTTGGCTAAGTCGACTTCCTTACTGGATAATTTTAACCACGAATGTGCCATAAAATATGTTGGCTAGTTAGTGCCAAAAACAGAAGATGTGACCTTAGTAGGAGTTCTGTAACCTACGGAGGATTATGCCAATGTAAAACAAAAATCTTTGCTTTGATTCAAAGAATATGAAATGAATGTCAGCTTTACTTTTTCAACCTTTAGAAAATAATACTTGCAGATTTCCCATAGCCCTGCCTAATGTCCAAGGCAGAGGTTACATTGTTGTTATAAATTGTGCATGCGCCTTCAGAAACTCATAAAAATAAATATTAGAGTTATCCAATGTTGATTGTAACTGCTTATATTCCACCACAGCAATGGTTTCATGGCAGTATTTTTAATATCTTAGAAACAACTAAACGTAACTTTCCTAATTACTTAAAATACATAAAATTAAAATGTCAAAATTTCAAACATGCTTCTTAATCTATCAATCATATGTTGATGGATTTCCTGTGGCATTGCTCAGAATGAGTCAGGAGATATGCTTATTGTTTTACAGCACAGTACTGTCTAATAGATTGTAAAAGAAAATTATGTAGGGAGAGTAATCAAAACTATGGTAGATGGAATTAAATGTAGGTATGTATGAGTTGGTGGTCAGTTACTCATTTGGTTAGATAAGTGGTACTCAATAATGTCAATGGTTCAGGTTTAGACCCCATTTTGGCTGAGATTTCTTGCAGCCTGCATGTTTTCTTTGCTCCTCTGTTGTCCAATTGCATGAAGATGTGTGGAAGACAATGATTAATCTGGACAATGGGGTGCTACATTAAAAGAGAGAAAAAAAAGTGCAAAACTATCTATTTTGGGCCAAAAACAGACAGATCTATGTACCTGTGTTAATTAAAAGTGGAGATTCAAAAGAGACTTAGGGTCCATAATCACTATGTTAAGGTTAAGCACAAAAAATGAAGGAAGGATAATAGAATGTTAGCCCTTATAACTAGGAAGCTACAGCATAAAGGTAGGAATGTTTTGTTACTGCTGTACAGAACCCTTAAGAGGATGGCCTTGGAATATATGAAAGAAATGCATCATAGATGTACCAGAATGTTATCATGGTTCTTATGGTTAGATTATGAGGATTACATAATTGTCATTAACCCAGGTCACATAAACTGGTTTTATCTTTGCTGGAATAAGAAAGACTAAAGGATAATTTAACTGAGGATTATAGAAATTTGAAAGAAATTAATAGGTGAGACAGCAACACATTTTTACTGGAGGAGAGCTCTAGGACAAGGGTACATAAACCTTAAAATCACAGCTAGCTCATTCAGGAGTTAAGTTAGGAAATCCTCCTTCATGAAAGGATGGTAGAAGTGTGGAATTCTTTTTCACAAAGAGAAGAAGATGCCAGTTCAATTAATCATTTTAAATTCAAGATCACTAATCAATAAATTACTACTAATTGATGTTCCATTGTGATGCTTAATACTTACATATTCAGGTCGTGACTTTTGCGAATCTACACAGGATATGATCCCTGGCTTAGAAATATGTAGGTAATGGTATCCTCCAGGTAGTATGCCTCCTGTGTTGAAATACAAAAAAAAAGTGCGCATTTTCACATTTTAGGTAAAAATAATGAAGACTTAATGCATTAATAAATATATTTATAACTAATAAATTTGTCATAAGGTATCATTAGTAATTCAAACAAATGTGCAATGGTCATGGTTATAAGTTCCTGTTCTAAGTAACATCAATGTGACAGCCAGGCATGATGCTTGGTAGGGGGCATATATTAGCTGAACAGATCCAGGCAACTCCCCAAAGAGTGAAGAAAAATTGGAGAGAAACCTGTCCCACAATAACATTCAAACATTTCCCAGCTGCTGTCTCAGCCCAAAATTGCAGAGGCCTGGAGCAAGTCATCCACCTGTCCCCTTGGCTGCAGTTGGCATGTGACCCACAAAGACTGTACATTATAAGGAGAAACTCACCTTTGAATAATAAAATAGTCAAAGAGCAAATGTTACTGAAAAGGCAATTTTTAAAAAAATAACTTTTTTTTGCAACTGAAAATGAGGATTTTGTTTTAAAAGAGGGAATTGTTTTTATAATTCTGTTGCTTCTTCCCTGCTGGGTGCTACCAGCAGGATCACAGCTGTCATGGTGCTTCTGTGAATATGCTCCATACTGGAACTGGAGGTAGACACAGGGCTTAAAAACATGCACTTTTGTTTAATTTGTATTGAAGACATAGTTGGATTTTTTTTT
This sequence comes from Rhincodon typus, assembly GCF_021869965.1. Lineage (NCBI taxonomy): Eukaryota > Metazoa > Chordata > Chondrichthyes > Orectolobiformes > Rhincodontidae > Rhincodon > Rhincodon typus. The sequence continues at coordinate 13,632,594 of NC_063340.1, forward strand.
ACTGAATTACAATGTAAAAAAAACCTACAATATCAAGTGCTCCATTCAAAGCAAGAGGCATATTTTTGATGCATATTTAATTAATAAACACATAAGTGGAGATAATGTATTCTATGAGAACAGGTCCTTTTGGAAAATGCAAAATGTGCAGGAGTGAGTAAAAAGCCAAAAGAAAAGCAGGTTTCAAATGCCATCATAAAAGATGAGCTTTGAGCAGTTTATCTATAACATATCTGAATCTTCAACAGATGCCCATAGAAGTAAACAAATATTGTTTAATAATAATTTGAAATATTGGTTGTGAAGCTCCATGACATCAAGCACCACAAAGTTCCAATTTATTGTGTAGTGGTGAGCAATTGTTTGATTAGCAAGATACTTACTGCTTTATACCACGTTAGATATTTTATGCAAGCTTCTTAAGTTTCCAAACTGAAATGTATATAGTTGCCAAAATTGGAAAAAACAGTTTGGAGCTTGAATACTTGAAAAATCAAGCAGATTTATTTTAACATACATAATTTTTGAAAAGATGTATATTTGAATTATTCTATGCAAATCAGCTTTTTAAAACTGATTTATTAAGAGCCTGCAGGAATGACTTTCTAACAAACCCTTGATGAATATCTTGCTAAAATAACAAGAACAAAAGTCTAAAATAACCCTTTCTTAAACAAGACAGTTTACAACACTACACCAAAGTAAAACAATAGGCTGAATTTTGTAGAAATCAGTTACGCATTAATTTTGTTAAGTTTCATGGAGAGTTTTTCTCTGTGAGGCCTCACACAATTTCTCACTCTATTTTCCAAAATGAGCCTCATTACCTATACACCTCATCCCGACAGTGACTTTATTCATTACATCTTCCCTCTCGCCACAGGCAGAAGTACTCACCACTGCTGGGAATTCCCTGGATTCCCAGCTTCGGCACCATATTTAAAATGCAGTAGTGCACTAAGCCAATTACTGCCAGTCTGGGGCTGCCCTCTTAATTTGTGTGAATTGCCCCAGACTTGATGAAAGACGGAAATTAGCACCTTGCTTGCCTGATAGGGACCTGGAGGTCCTGGGTAGATGGGGTAGTGCAGAGGAGGGCTATTCTTTCTCCCCAGGGCCGGTAGAAAAGACTGTGCTGCCAGGCCCTGCCAATCTGTACTGAGGTTGCTACAAGGGTTAGCGCTGTTGCCACTGTCCAGAAGAAAGCCCAGCAATGCTGGAACAAAGTCAATTACCTTCTCTGCTCCTGAGGGTACGTGCCACCATCTTCTCTCTGCTACCTCACATTCACTCTTTCTGCTACTGCAAACATCTCCCACCACAGCTCATGGTCTATTACCCACACTTGTATACACCATCTTCCCAACTTGCTCTCAGTCACACAATACCCCAACACTCTATTAAATCTGCATGACCCCTACAATGCCTAGTCACTCACTTGGGAACCCTCACCAACTTACTGCTAACTTGCACAGCACCAACAACAGTGCTAGCTATTTGCATCCCATTCAATCTCTCCCTTTATCTCATTCCAGTAGAAAATACCCTGCAATAGGGCAAAAACAGAGCAAAGACAGATGGTGGCATGACCAACATTTGGCTCCTTTCCCTCAAAAAAAGGAGAATCCTTGCTTCGCAGAAGAGGTCTTTGACCACTCATGTGGTGATGCCAAAACCTCCAGCAGCCAAATAGGAATTATTATGTATTGTTATACTGCTCTTCCATTACCATGGGGAGCATGTGCTAGTCACAACTTCATTGCCACATCTCTGTGGCTGGCTGAGGATGATACTTCAAGGTCACTGGCACTCAAAGGATTTCTGGAAACCAAGCGCATGATCAGCCCCAGGCAGGAGAGAACCACATGCCATCAGCAATTTTGAACTTCATAGAAGTGCACAAAAAGACATGGGCCGAGCAGGCAGGTTTGTTGAAAACACTAGGGAAACTGACTTAAAGGTTGGAGGACTCTACCAAGTTGTTTGCACCAAGTTACGTCTGGGATAAGAGTGTCCGGAAGCCTTATTGGACAGGTTGGCAGTTATAATGGACAACCAGGTCCAGTGCACAACGTGTCTGCTGAATATAAATACTTACTTGCGTTACATTACAATTAGATTGGTGCTCACCAACAAAAATGTGACAGGTAGACAAGAGACCTTGACTTTATACCAAGTGCCCATTCGTCACACAGACATGGGGTTAGGCCAGTGGGTACCCAGCTGGAGGAGGAATCACATTCAGGGTGGCCACGAAAACTCCAAAACCAAAAGTCACCCCTGCAGGGCAGGATCTCTCCATCCTAACTGCGGACCACATGTCTGCACATAGACATAATGGGAAGAAAAAGAAAAAGAAGACCTCTTGAAGACATGTAGGTGATAGATGAAACTTCATTGCAAAGACTGTCTCACCGAGATAAATATATGTTCACTGTTCATCATCAACTATGTGAGTGAATGTTTTCCTAACTGCAACTACAAGAATGAAGGTACAGATGGTTGCAATCCGTAGTGCTACATGATATTTTATGGCTTAAAGTGTGAAGTGAGATTATGGGACCTTGGACGTTGCTTGCTAATTTTGCAAATAAGGTAATCTTTCTAGATCACCATACATGCTTGTGTATCACAGCTACTAGTGAGGGTTGAGTTGTGATTTTGCAAGATGTGGTCAAGACTGCTTGATATGGACTTCACATAGTAGAGATAAATGCCTAAAGTTCACATACAGCATTTAGTGCTGCTTTCAACTGCTCTGTATCTGTATAATGCTGCTACCCTTTGAAATGCCTCACATTGCAGAAGGGTGAAGACTGCTCCCTCACCAGGTACATACTCTCACTTTTATCTGATAAATTCTCTGTCTAGTTTCTTTCTGGGAGAATGAGAAACTAGATATAAATGATGTAAGATTAACTAATGATTACATGTTAATCAATGCAAATGGTTGCAAATAGATGTCTCACTAGTGAGATTCCTGTCTAGCCCATGAACACATTGGTTAGTTGGAGAACTGAAGTTTTTTGCTCTCAGCAGTGAGAATCTCCTTACTGTCGATCTCACCCTTTTCTCCCAATATTCTTGCAAATGCCATGCCAGGAGCTGAGAAAATTCTACCCTAAAAATACTAAGTAGAGTAAAATTTAATATTTAAAATAATTTTCTAGATTTCTTTCACTCAGCGAAGGTAGGAATTAGGAATTGGGCATCAAATATTATAAATAGATTGGAGATATTGATAATTTCTCCTACTACAAAGGAAATTAAGGGTTTGTTATATTATTGGTTATGGTATCAGTGGTAAATTTCTATGGAGGCAAATGGAGTGAATTGGCCTAAATTACACTGCCAGCTCATGCTTTACTCTCTACACAATAGAACTCATTCATCTTTTAACTGACTGGTCTATGAATGCCAGATGCAATTTTAATGTTTTCAGTGTTCACATATAAAAAATGAACAAAGGCACCATAAATGTTTCTAATAACAGCTCTGGAATCAATGCAGCACATTCAGTACATTACACTTGTAGTAATATCAAAACATTTCACTTTTTAACAGGGCTGAAGTGCACCAATTTGAATTCTGAACCATTAGATTTAGCAAATGCTATGCCAATTTTGGTCTAATATCCTGTTTGAAGATGCTGAGCATTTACTAAATGAGTGGTATGTAAAAGAAGAAAGATAGGTGATAAGCCTGTGTGACTGGAATGGGATGTTAATGAGGTGTTATATTGGGTGAGATGACCAGATGTAGCATGTTCACTAGAGAACTACAGGCATAAGTTATGCATTTCCAGCTAGCAGATTGAAGTGTTAACTAATGCCGTGATTATAGATTAATTTGAAGCAAGGATTTTAATTACTACAGTGCAGGTCATGGTTAGATTTTTAAACTGATATAAGGATTTAACTGGCAGTGTTCTTTTTCTTTACCTCATAGCAGCTATTAAACTAATCAGTTTTGCAATATCTCCTCTCATTAGTGCAAATGCTAAGGCAGAGCACAAGAAAAGTAACATTCTGGACCAAAATACAGTGATCTGGCACTGAAAGAAACCCTGCCACTTATTTTTTTCCCCATATTCTGCTATCGGTGTTTCTCAATCAGTTGAGTTAAATTAGGAAGTTGTCTTATCTTCATAATCTTTGTAATTCTTGGAATTTCTTTTCTTTATTCATTCATGGGAGGAGGACGTCGCTGGCCAGGCAGCATTTATTACCCATCCCTAATTGCCCAGAGGACAGTTAAGAGTAAACCACATTGCTGTGGGTCTGGAGTCACATGTAGGCCAGACCAGGTGAGGATGGCAGTTTCCTTCCCTAAAGGACATTAGTGAACCAGATGGGTTTTTCCAACAATCGACAATGGATTCATAAAAACCGAAAGAACTGCGGATGCTGTAAAACAGGAAAAAAACAGAAGTTGCTGGAAAAGGTCAGCGGGTCTGGCAGCATCTGTGAAGAAAAAAATCAGAGTTAACGTTCTGAGGAAGGGTCACTGGACCCGAAACGTTAACTCTGATTTTTTCCTTCACAAATGCTGCCAGACCTGCTGAGCTTTTCCAGCAACTTCTGTTTTTGTTCCTGACAGTGGTTTCATGGTCATCATTAGATTCTTAATTCCAGATATTTATTGAATTCAAATTCCACCATCTGCCACGGCAGGATTCAAACCTAGGTCCCCAAAACATTATCTGGGTCTCTGGATTAACAGTCCAGCAATAATACCACCAGGCCATTGCCTCTCAGCTGATATGGTATCAAATTCTAGTTCAAAATATTCCTAAGTAAATATTTTTATGATTAATATTATCCCATGGATAAATAGTAAATTGAAAGAACTAAACTTATGAAACAATACCAATAGAAAAATTGACAGACAAAATTTCACTTTTTGTAACTTTTACTTTAACAACTCAACCAAAATAAACATAAAATAAACAAGAATTAATGGAAAACTGTATTTAATAGAAGCCATAAATTACACTTTAGCCAATACAAGAAAAAAAATCTCATGGAATTACTGACAGTTTCCTTAGCACACATGGCACCACATTCAGGCATAAAGTCCTTGAAAACTCTGTATTCCATAGTGTTCCAGTTTCTATCTCCATGCCTGATTCACCTGATTCTCTTCTCGCACATTCCACTCTCAATTAACCTGAGACCTACAGGCACGTTCTTCAGAAAAATGGCTTGTCATAGCTAATCAATCAGTTCAAATAACTAAACTATTGGTAATAACTGCACATCTCTTATCCATGCTGCTAAATCCATCCTTCAGGCTTCCTTCTTTTTAGCTGTCTTGCATATTCTCTTTCACTCTCTTCTTAACCTTCCTGAACAGTTCTGCTGGTGAAAAGATCTTTAAGGGTCCTGTGTTTTCTTTTGGTTTCAACCAGCTTCTGTTTCCCTAACAACCTGAAGACACAGTCTGATTCGATGTCGTAGCTAGGAACCTAAGGTTACACCCCCTTCCTTGAAACCTCAAAGTTTTAGTTTCTCTTTCAGTCTCAAAAGCGAAACAGAAGTGAGTGCACCAATCAGAACATTTGAAAAGCCATCTGTGCAAACAATAGCTTACACAAGTTCCCCAACTGACCTCATGAAGTGTGGATTTTAAACTATGGTTTTTAGCAGATCTGAAAATTCACTGTCCATACAATACAGATTAAGTGATAAGACTTCTGCTGGCATTAAACGAGATAGATTACTTATTGCTTAAAGTTTGGAGAAACTGCAACCAACTTTTATAAGTTGAATTTTAAATATATTTTTCCTTCTGTTTAGTTCTCTCCTCCATGGTTTACTTCCTAACCTTCAGAATATGAGTCACCAGGCCTAGATCTCTTACATTAGTTCTTCTGTGAGTATTGAAGAAATGGCATGAGATAGAAAACCTCCATTTGATATTCCATTTTTTGGTGGAATAGAAGAACCTCCACTTTGATCCTTGCACAATGTAACCATTGCTAAGTTGTGACTCTTATGTTGGGAGTAAATCTTTTTTAGTATACCATGCTTCTGAATAGCAATATTTTTAGAAAGAGGGTGATAATATTGTGCAACAGATATCAGCAGAAATTATTATAGAAATTCATGGCGGGCTTTAAACAAAGACTAAGGGTAGAATCTTCCCAGCATTGGCGAGAAAGTTGTGAAAATAGGGTGAGTTCAGCAGTAGTGAGATTCTCAATGCCAAAAGCAACAATTTCCATTCTCCAACCAAGTGTTGAAAGGTGAAATAAGAATCTCGCCAGTGAGTGTAAAGAGGTCGGTTTGCATCCATTTGCACTTACAAACATCTTATTATCACTTCCGCTCACTTCATGTATATGCAGTTTCCCATTCTCTCATACACCAAATAGAGATCAATAATTCCTGACATGAAAGTCTGAATAGTTAGCTGGTGACTCCACTTGCACCTGCTCCTCCAGTCCTCCATCTTGGACAGCTGTCATTAACATCACAGGGCACATCTATGGGCAGACAGCCCCTTCCCCCCCAACCCCACACACACACACACACACACACACACACACACACACACACAGGCATCAGACACACGCCCACTGTATCCTCTGATCCAGTTACAATACAATTTTGCACTTCAATGCTGTCTTTTCGAGTGCACCAGCATCTTTCATCATAATGCTGCTGCCATATCTGCCTTGCCTTGTTATTTTGAGCTCTGTAGCCTCAGCCAGAATTTAAAGGCTCAGAATATATCTGTCTTGCCTTGCTGTTAAGCACAGACACAAAGACTGTCATGGTTGTCAGCAGTCATTAGTCAAGGGGGTTGTCAGGTTGCTGTATGGCACAGTCCTGGGATCAGTTCAGTGAAAGGGTAGTGGTGGTCAGCAGGGTGCACTGCTGTGGTAGGGAAGTTGGGGGAGTCATTCATGAGGATTGAGGTCACATGCTGAGATGCAGAGGACAATAGTTGTGAAGAGGGAAAAACTCAATCTATAATGGGAGGAGACAGTAGTGCATTGCAAGACATGGGTTACTGCGAGTGGTGGGGTCATCAACTGTCACAACCATTCTGACTTTCAATGGGGAACAATACAGCATAATGGTTGCAATGCTAATGTGCACTGGGCGTTGGGGAGCAAATAGCACATCTTTAGAAAGGGTTCTAAGATGGGATGAGGCCAAGGTGGAGTGAAATAATACCACGGAGGCTGGTATCCTATCACCAAGTCACCCTTTATTTACACATGCACAGTACATGGACTCTGACCAGCTGTCTCAGAGCCAATCCATAGTGCGAACAGAATCCCTGAGACTGGTGTTTATATCTGTCAGCCAGGGCTGTTTATTGGCCCAGGTTAACAGGTCCAGAACTCATACTCAGTGAGACCCATCTGGCCAACCTCGTTCCAGTCACTACATCTGGTAACCTGTGTAGCTTGGTTCTTAAATAGCAATAGATTTATGATTTTTTTCTGAAGAAGGGTCTAGGCCCGAAACGTCAGCTTTCCTGCTCCTCTGATGCTGCTTGGCCTGCTGTGTTCATCCAGCTCTACACCTTGTTATCTCTTTATCATAGATTTATGAATGTCTGCTTTTATTTGCAATAAGTGTTAGCATGTCATCTCTGTGCCCTGAGAAGCATTTGATTTTAGTTCCCTCCCACTTCGTGCTCAGTGAAAGGCAACTCCTGGCTGACAGCACTTGACTGCGTGCATGGCTGGGCTTTAAAAATGGAGCCAGTGCCAGGAACCCTGCAAGATCTGGTAGTGGCAAATATTTTCACTGCCTGTGACAAGAGGGAAGGTAGGATGAGAGGGTGCTTTAGAGGCGAGTTCCTGGCTGATGAGGCAAGCTTTGGAAAAGAATGTGAGAAATCTCGCTAGCGCTCACAGAGAGAAACGCAAAGAAATTCATCAAAGTTCACCCTAGCTGATTTCTGGCAAAATTCATACTTAGATATTAGTTCTAGAATCACCGTATGAACACTGATGGATGCTTTGCGAGGGTTGCTTTCATGTTTACTACCTGAAACAAATAACAGACAATGATTCTGAGGTCAAGGATTGAAGCAAAGTTCATATGCATTTCCAACCACATACCTATGGCTTTACATCCAGTATAAGTAGGGAGAAGTTTATCTAATTCCGCTGGTGGTTTAGTCACTTGCTCCAGAGTTGGGTCAAACAGATGCAGCATGAGTGCAGCCAGCTGAAATCCAATCTCTTTCGAATTAAAATTTGCATGAGACCATTGGTCAGCAAAGTAACGACGGGAATATTTAGTTAATGATCCAGCAGCTCTAATTGTTATATCATTGGTATGGAAGGTAGAGTCAATTACCAATTTTCCATCAAAGACAAGGCATGCCTTATTGATGGCTCTGAAAGCATCAACATCCACCTTCTTCTTGTCAAAGTTGAAGAAAGCCTGAAAAAGTTGACAAAAAAATTTATAATCAAAGATAGTCCTCTTTACTTGCAGTCACCCTGACCACGTTGGAGGAGAACGCCCCAGAGACTGACAGGATATACATGCTACATCTGTGATGGAATGGTGGGGGTAGCTAGAGTCCTGGTGGCAGCATTAGATAACATATTGCTACTTAGTAATTAACGGTCACTTGCCAAATTGGTGTTAGCAATAACTGAAATATCATGATATGCACTATGCTGAGTTAGCACCCATTTTTGGTTCCTTTCATCTCTGAGTTCTTCAAAGGTGAAGGAGGGGCTAATGAGACAGGATGCCAGGGAATCTTTAGAGGAGGCTGAGCATTCTGAGGATGTGCCATCAGATTACACATGTGCAACCTCCACCAGCACAAATATACATACCAAAATGGATGATTCTTAATTATCCTCTTAAATAGCCCAACACTCAACACTTAACAACAAAAACAGAAATGTTGGAAAAACTCAGCAGGTCTGGCAGCATCTGTGGAGAAAAGCAGACTTAACGTTTCGAGTCCAGCGACTCTTCATAAGAACTGGTTGTAGCTGGGAAAAGATTGGTATAAATGCTAAAGAAGGGGTGGGGGCAGGGGAAAGGAGGAAACGATAGGTGGAGATGGAGCCCAGCGAGAGAGAAAGAGAAAAACAGTTGGGCAGAACAATGAAATGGGTAAATGTGAGTCTGGGAGAGCGAATAGCTGCTAATGGAGACCATTAATAGCTGACGATGGGTTGTTTGTGGTAGCAGCCCATGTGGTGACAAGGGGGTGTATGGGGGTTGGGATAAGAACATGGTAGAAGGTGCTCAAGCACTAAAATTTTTGAACTCTATGTTGAGTCTGTTCTGTGCTGTATGACTCTATGAGACTAGAAAGCTCCAGGATTCCCAACTGAGAAATGAGGTGTTGTTCTTCTAGCTTGCAGTGAGCTCTGCTGGAGCACTACAGCAAGCCTGAGACAGAAATGTTGGTCAGGGAACACCTTGGTGTGTTAAAATGGCAGGTAACTGGAAGCTTGGGGTCGTTTTTGTGGACAGAGTGTAGGAGCTCTGCAAAGCGGTTGCCCAGTCTACGTTTCGCCTACCTGATGTAGAGGAGACCACATTGTGAGCAGCAAATACAGTAGACTAGATTGATGAAAGGCAGATAAATCACTGCTTCACTTGGAGCCTTGGATAATGAGGCAGGATGAATGAAACAAGCAGGTGTTATGCCTTCTGTGACTGCATGGCATGGCACCTTGGGGATGTGGGGAGATGTTAGGAGTGGAGAAGGAGTGGGTCAAAGTGTCCTGGAGGGAACGGTACCTGACAGGGGATGGGAATATATGTCTGATGGTGGCATCCTGCTGGAGGTGGCAAAAATGGTGGCTAATGATCCTTCAGATGTAGATATTGGTGGGATGGTAGTTGAGGGGCAAGGGGGACCCTATCACTGTTGTGGGAGGGAAGAGAGAAAGTAGGTGCTGAAGTGCGGCTGAGGGTCCTGTCAACCATGATGGTGGGGAATCTTCAGTTGAGGGAGAAAGTGGACATTTCAGAAGCTGCCTTGTCAAAGGTGGCATCATTGGAACAGATACAATGGAAACGGAGGAATTGGGAGAACGGAATAGAGCAATTACAGGAAGCAGGGTGTGAGGATGTATAGTCAAGGTAACTGTGGAAGTTGGTAGGTTTTTAATGGATCTATCACATCTGTTCAGAGACCATCTCCAGCAAGAGCATCATGACCAATGATATTCACTTCCAGTACATGGAAAATCTGGTAAAGCAAGTGCATGCTGGCTAATATTAATGTTCTGTTCACTTTAACTGCCATTTTACACAGGGCTCTGAACTGGCATAAGTGCAGGTGGGTCCAGAAATGGAAAATAGAAAAGGGCAATCTAATTGTAATTACAATTACTGTCCACTCATTTCTCATCCCTTCAAAGTTTGCCTTCCCTACATTGAAAACCATGGTTGTTTCTGTCCCTCCTCCTCAAATCGTTACTTGTAAGGCGTTCCATTCCGGTTAGGTTGTTAACTAATTTGGTTCACTATTTATCACTATATCAAACATGGCCTGTTTTCTTGTCCGGCCCTATATTGCTTTGGAAAAGTCCCAAATACATTTTGAAAATTCATTATCATTGTTAATTTACCAGTTCTGCATCTTGCAGTCAGTGTAAAAATTAAGACATCCCTTTAGTAACCACTTGCTATACGTTTTCCTGATCTCCATATTTATATATCACTCCACCAGATCATTAATATCAAGAGGTCTGAAGACAACATCTAAAACAGCCTTACATTTATTTTATCCCTTAAATCTACCCATGATATGTCTGCAGTCTTATCAATATTACTGCAATCCATTATCTTTAGAATTGTAACATTGTCTTTTATGATTTTTCCTGCTTCTTCCCCATTTCCAACTTCCCTGTCCTTTCAAAAGATCCCTTTGGTTTGGTATATTTGACTTGGAATCATGCGCAGCTTGTACCCAGGTCTCTTAAAACAAATTACATTATATCTCTTAAGATAAATTTGTACAGTCTTCTAACTCACTTGCATTATCTCACTTGTATGATTCTGAAGGTGTTTGGCAGGTAGATACTTAACTTAGCTATATTCATTTGTAACCTCATATGTCCTCTTCATTACTTATGTTCCTATCTATTTTTGTATCGACAATAAGTTAAACAACATAACAAGATACAAAATGAAGCAGAGCAAGATAGCGGACAAAGACACATACCTCCCTGAAGCACTCAATGCTTTCTATGCTTGGTTTGAGCAGAATGCCAGTGGTGTGGTGTCACTTGCCATGACACCTCTTCCCTCCGTCACTGCTGCAGACGTTAGATTGGTCTTCGTGGGAGTCAACCCAAGGAAAGCGACCGGCCCAGACAGAGTCCCTGGCCGTGCACTTAGATCCTGTGTGGACCAGCTGGCAGAGGTATTCACTGACATCTTCAACCTTTCCCTCCTACAAGCCAAAGCCCCCACCTGCTTCAAGAAGACCATCATCATCTCAGTACCTAAGAAACCACATGCAACGTGCATTAATGACTATCACCCAGCGGCTTTGACCTCCATCATCATGAAGTGCTTTGGGAAGCTGTTTGTGGCCCACATCAGCTCTAGTCTCCCAGCCTGCCTCAAACTCATGGAATTTGCCTACCAATATATCAGATCCACAGCAGACGCCATTTCCCTAGGCCTGCACTCATCCCTGGAACATCTGGACAATAAGGACACCGACGTCAGACTCCTGCTCATCGACTTACAGCTCCGTCTTCAACACCATTGCTCCTTCCAGACTGATCTCAAAACTCTGAGACATAGGTCTCAGCTCCGCCCTCTGCACTGGATCATCAGCTACCTGACCTATAGACCACAATCAGCGAGGAGAGACAACTGCACTTCCTCCACAATAACATTCAACACTGGAGCCCCACAAGAATACATTCTCAGTCCGCTGCTGCACTCACTGTACACCCATGACTGTGTAGCCAAATTCTGAATGAACGCCGTCTACAAGTTTGCTGATGACACTGCCATAGTCGGATGGATATCAAACAACGATGAGTCAGAATACAGAAAGGAGATAGAGGGCTTGGTGACTTGGTGCAGTGATAACAACCTCTCTCTCAATGGTGGCAAAAATAAAGAACTGATCATCGACTTCAGAAAGAAAGGAGGAATACGTGCTCCCATCTACATCAACGGAGTAGAGGTTGAGAGTATTGACAGAGGCAAGTTCCTAGGAGTGATGATAACTGACAACCTATCCCGGACTTCCCAATGTAGATGCAATGGTCAAGAAGGCAAACAATGCCGTTTCTTCCTCAGGTGGCTCACGAAATTTAGCATATCCACAAGGACCCTCACCAACTTTTACAGGGGTACCGTAGAAAGCATACTGTTCGGGTGCATAATGGCCTGGTATAGCAACTGCTTTTCCCAGGACCGTAAGAAACTACAGAATGTTATGTGCACAGCCCAGACTATTATGGAAGCCAATCTTCCATTCATGGACTCCAGTTACACCTCTCATTGCAGCGGAAAGGCTGCCAGCATCATCAAAGACCCATCCTAGTAATGCTCTCCTACAACCTCTTCTGTCAGGCAGAAGTTACAGAAGCTTGAACACACGCACCCGCAGATTCAGGAACAGCTTCTTCCCACCTGTTATTATACTGATAAATAGACTCTCTAACTTCAAATAATGTTGGTATCATTAATGTTGATCTTGCTTCACGCATGTCCTGTGTGATTTAACCTGTGTGCCTCACTCTGTCCAAGTTTTTTTCACCCTATGACCTATATGTTCTTGCCTACAATGATCTGCCTGTACTGCTTGCAAGCAAAGCTTTTCATTGTACTTAGGTACACATGACAACAAAGCAATCTATCAATCAATCAAGTTTAGCAACGATACTTTCAGTCCCTTCATCCAAGTCATTCATTTAAATCATAAAAGTTGATGTCCAGCATTGATCCCTGTGGCACACCATTGCTACATCTTGCCAATCAGAAAATAGCCAATCTAATCCGAATTTAGGATTCCAATCAGCTGGCCAAGTCTCTCTCCACACCAATATGCTTCCCCCTACAGCATAAGCTTTCATTTTCCATAATAACCTTTTATGTGGGTCTTTCTAAAGTGCCTTTCAGTACTTCTACCAGTTTCCATTTGCCCTCGGTAAACGTTTCTTCTTTAAATGACTCCAAAAATTGGTCAAACATAACTTCTCTTTCACAAAACCATGTTTGCTCTGCCTAATTACTTTAACCTATTCTAAATGTGTTGATATAATGTCTTTAACCTAGCTCCTAATATTTTTCCTATGACAGATGTTAAGCTAACTGGCCTACAGTTTTCTACATTCTGTCTTTGTCCATTTTTTGAATAAAGGAGTTGAATTTGCTATTTTCTAAACCAATGGAAACTTCCTTAAATTTAGTGAATTTTGGAAGATGAAAACCACACATCAAGTATCTCACTAGTCACTTCTTTGAAGGCTTTAGATGAAGTCCATTAGGTTCCAAGTACTTGTCAGCCTGCAGCTGCAACAATTTTCAGTACCCCTTCCCTGATGATTGTAATTTTCTTGAATTCATCCCACCCAATTATTTGGGATGTTATCGCCTTACTTTCTAATGTTAATTCCACAGAATCACCTTTGATTGGAACAATTGTCACTTTGTTAACTCTTTTTTTAAGTATCTATAAAAATTTTTACTGTCTATCTTTATATTTCAGATTGAGAGATTTTTTTTCCAGAGTTTTGATAATTGGAACTGTTTACTTAAAAATGATTTAACTTACTACACATTTCAGACTCAATGGTTGAGAATCAGTGGTAAAAGTTGCGAGGGTTATACGTTGATGGAGCTTCCCATTATTACACTGAGCAAGCAGACAGTTAGAATACACAGAAACGTTAGCTTTCTTGAGTGCTTCCTCTACTGCACTTTCTATCACGGGACTGTTAAAACAACTGCTGCCTAAATTTGAAGGCGTTTTCACCAGATGTACGAAAGAGCCATCGATTCGAAAAGACAGGATGGTATTCACTGTGATGTAAGCGTCCATTGTGCTCCCATATACAATGATATTTCCTGGAGAAAAAGCAATAATTCCAATGAATGCATTGAAGTATTTTAAGAATGCAAGTTAGAGCTGTAATATAGTTACCTTCCTATTTTGAGGTGCTATGAAATACATACAATACAATCAAATAAAATGTACTGAGAAATAGAGTAGTAGAGGAGTGTTGCATGGTGTGTGTGCCCTGAATACAAGAAGTTAAGGATAACAGGAAATAAAGCAAGGATAGGAATAAAGAAATGGAGGAGGACAATCTGAGAGAGAGAAACAGAAAAAAAGATAAATTGGGATACATAATTAGAGGATAAGACAGACAAAAACAAGATAGACAAATCAGGAAATACAGTGAAATAGAGTACTTAACAATAATCAAAATTGCTGTGGCTATGGAGTCATATATAGAACAGACCAGGAAAGAACATCAGATTTCATTCCCTAAGGTACCATATTAAACCAAACATTTTCATAGAAATCAACAATGGTTTCATGGTCACTATTGCTGAGACTGGCTTTTGATTCTAGACTTTATTAATTGAATTAAATTCCACCAGCTGCCATAGTGGGAATGAATTCATCTCCCAAGAGAATTAACCTGAGCCTATAGCTCAGTGACATTATTAATATGCAACCACCTGCTTCAGAATGCGAAAAACACAGCTAAGCCATCCCACAATTAATGGATCATATCTAGTCCTTCCTGTTGATAAGTGACAAGTAGAATTTGCACCAATGGATTTCAGTAAGGAATTTGACAAGGTTCCTCATAGTAGACTGGTTAGCAAGGTTAGATCACATGGCATACGGGGGAACTAGCCATTTGGATATAGAACTGGCTCAAAGGGAAAAAATAGAGGGTGGTAATGGAGTGTTGCTTTTCAGACTGGAGGCCTGTGACCAGCGGAATGCCACAAGGATCGGTAATGCCACTGCTTTTCATCATTATATAAATGATTTGGATGTTAACATAGGAGGCATTGTTAGCAAGTTTGCAGATGACACTGAAATTGGAGATGTACTGGACAGTGAAGAAGATTACTTCAGAGTACAATGGGATCTTAATCAGATGGGCTGATGTGCCGAGGAGTAGCAGATAAAGTTTAATTTCGTAAATATGAGGTGCTGCATTTTGGAAAAGCAAATCAGGGCAGGTCCTGGGGAATGTTGCTGAATAAAGACACCGTGGAGGGCAGATTCATAGTTCTTTGAAAGTGGAGTTGCAGGCAGATGGGATAGTGAAGAAGGTGTTTGGTATGCTTGCCTTTCTTGGTCAATGCATTGAGTGTAAGAGTTGGGAGATCAGGTTGTGGCTGTACAATACATTGGTTAGGCCACTTTTGGAATACTGTGATCAATTCTGGTCTCCCTGCTGTAAGAAGGGTGTTGTGAAACTTGAAAGGGTTCAGAAAAGATTTACAGGGATGTTGCCAGGATTGGACAGTTTGAGCTATAGGGAGAGGCTGAATAGACTGGGGCTATTTTCCCTGGAGTATCAGAGGCTGAGAGGTGACCTTGTAGAGGTTTATAGAATCATGAGGGGCATAGGGTAAATAGACAAAGTCTTTTCCCTGAGGTAGGGGAGTCAAAAACTAGAGGACATAGGTTTAAGGTGAGAGGGGAAAGATTTAAAAGGGACCTAAGGAGCAACTTTTTCACCCAGAGGTTGATGCATGTATGAAATGAGCTGCCAGAGGAAGTGGTGGAGGCTGGCACAAATACAACATTTAAAAGGCATCTGGATGGGTACATGAATAGGAAGGGCTTAGAGGAATATGGGCCAAATGTCTATGACCCTAATGTCGGGCAATGACAATTTCCAACAGGACTAGCCATATAAACACTGTAGCTTTAAAAGCAGGTCAGAGGTTGGGAATTCTGCAGTGAGTGGCTCACCTCCTGACTCCCCAAAAGCCTTCCCAACATCTACAAAGTACAAGTCAGGGCTGTCTTGGAATACTCTTCACTTGCCTGGGTCCGTGTAGTTCCAACAACACTTAGGAAGCTTGCCACCATTGAGGACAAAGCAGCCAGTTTGAATAACACTCTATCAACCACCTTAAGCATTCACTGCTTCTACCAATGATGTACAATGGCAGCAGTGTGTCCTACCTTCACAATGCACTGCAGCAACTTAGCCTGGCTCCTAGAAACATAAAGGCAGCAGTTGCATGGGGACATGCAAGTACTCCTCCAAACCAGACGTCATCCTATTTTGCTGTTCGTTCAATAATCCTAAGTAAACATCTTGGAATATTTCCCTGCGGGCATTTCTACATGATATAGACTGCAGCAGGTCAAAGAAAATAACCCACCAACACTTTCTCAAAGGCAATAAGGGTTTCAGCAACAAAGTGTTGGTGGAGCCAATGATACTCAAATCCTATGAAATAATAGTGCAGCTCTAGTACGGAATTCAGCACCCTCTGTGATTTAGTAATTAGTACGGTGTGTACTAAGGAATTTATTGAGCTCAAATGAGCAACGACCAGGTCAAGATGGCAAGGGTGAACCAGGAAAGAGCTGACTGGAAGGCTGGCTCGCATCCTAACTCTGTTGAAACTGGTATAGATGCAGACTTTAAAAGCTTGTCCTAGCTTATTTCTATGCACCAGCATTTGCTGACTTCATTGGACTGCCTCAATGGAGAATTTAGAATATGGTGCATAATATGAAGGATTCCACTATCAACCTGTACGGGGTGGTGTTTGTGCAAAGCATTGACACTCTGCAATCAACCGTGTGGTATGTGAGAACTGCAGCTGTGTACCTCCACAGGGTTCAACAACCTTATTTGCCTTGCTTGGGTTGTGAAACCAAATGTATAAGGATTTCAACTGGACAACATATCCTCTTTTCTCTTTACTCATTCATGGGATGAGGGCATCACTGGCTAGGCAGCACTTTTTGCCCATCCCTAATTGCCCAGAGTGCAGTTAAGAGTCAACCACATTGCTGTGGGTCTGGAGTCACATGCAGGTCAGACCAGGTAAGGATGGCATTTTCCTTCTCTAAAAGCATTAGTGAACCAGATGGGATTTTCCCAACAATTGACAAAGGATTCATGGTCATCATTAGACTCTCAATTCTAGACATTTATTGAATTCAAATTCCATCTTCTGCTATGGCAGGATTCGAACCCAGGTCCCCAAAACATTAACTGGGTCTCTGGATTAACAGTCCAGCATTAATACCACTAGGCCTCTCCATCCTAGTGCCTTCTCTCCTGCAGATCAGTAGGAGTGTACAGTAGCAATGGCAATCCTGCATTGGAATGGAATGTGATGCCAACTCTCATGATGAAAAAAACATACCTGATAGACTTTCTTGAAGCGCTGTGCCAATTCTCACTTTGATGTTAGACAGATAGCTGGATTAGAATGCCCTAATAGATGTTGAGCTACAGCAATCTGCAGCTGGGCTCTCAGGTCCCATTTCCTAAATTTATTATGGCCTTTCTTTCTCTCTGTAAAATCACAAAAGGCTTTCTGGAATTTTGATGTATAGTGGTATGAATAGAGATGAAAGAGAACTGAAACCCCTGTTTCTGTTCCTTACTGGCAATTAATCAGTGGCCCAAAGTTTTTGATCTGGGTCAGAATTCCCAGGCTGGATACTATATGCCTTGCTGATGGGATTTCGATGGCGAGTGGGTGCCCAGCCTATCACCTTCCCACTCAGCTCTAAGCTAACATCTATAAAGGAAAGGTGGCAGAGTGCTGAAAGCGGTGGTCCATCTACTTATGTAAATAAATAGTCAAGGGTCATTTGAGCTTGTTAAAAGCTTCATTAATCTCAATTTTAGTCTTCCCATATCATAATATGATTAGTGAGGACAGCAGGATGGGAGGGGGCAGCCTGTATATTTCTACAAATTTTTAGAAGTGCAGTAAGGAAGGGGTGTTATTATCTCCAGGGATTGCCCTTTGTGCTTTGGGAGCACTCTCTCAGAAGATAGCATGCCCTCTTCCATCCACCCTGCATGGCCTTTGAAACACATTCCTCCATCCCGCTTGCTCCCTTTCCTAAGATAGTGAAATTTTCCCATAAGGTGTCCTAATACATTTGAATCCAGGTTTCCATTAAGCACTTTTCTTGGGACTAGTTGTGGACCTGGCAACGTGCACAACAGAACATTGGTGCTGCTAGGACTGATAATTGGGTTTAAGTAAAGAGGATTAATTATTTACATGTTCACTCCAAAAATCGAACACTATATCACTCAATCACCACGCACACAAATGCATGCTCAAGGAAAATATAGTGAAAGACGATGGTGCACTTTTACAATTTAGAAACAAAGGAACAGTTTGTAAGTCACATGTTTGACTCATGTTGGAGCAGGTCTGGTGAATGAGGGCTTTTTTCCCACACTTTTAATATAATTGGGTGAAATCAACAATCAAAATCATATGTCAAAGTCATTGCAGGATTATCTTAAAGTAGTGGATTTTTCAACGGATCAGGAAGTTAGTTTCTTGTAGTCTTAAAACTGGGAGATCAATTCTTTGTACAAGTGGACTTGAAATGGAACAGGGCTGGTGACCTTACAACTTTGCTGGCTCTAATTTTCTGTCACAAATGTTGCTGCTGCTGCAGTTTCTCAATGTGTTGTTTGCAGATTGACTAGTTCTCTCCAATACTTGGATTAAGTAAGATTGCTGATCTGGTGCCCAAGTGATCAATATTTCTATTGTTCACCAAGGCAAAATGTGGTTTGAAGTCATTGCTACACAATGGGAGATAGGTAGTGGCCTTTGCATCTACTTATGATTTAACCAGGTTCTTTACAGCTCTCTATGTTAGGTTTTCAACTGAAAGGCAGTGGGTGGAATCTTCCCAGCCCCAGAAATATGAGTTATTACGAGTCAGTTGGGAAAATATGGCAAAATCTGAAAAATGAAATTCTCAATGTCGTGAAGAAAACTCTGAATGTACTGCTATATTTTGAAAAGTGAGATGAGAATCTCACTAATGAGCAGCTACAGGCCATTTTTCAAGTACTTGCATGCCATTAGTCCCAATGTTCATTAGTACCAAAGTTCACCTCCTATTCTCCCATTTGTCAGAGAGAAACTAAATGGTGACAATTCCTGATATGAAAGTCAGAGCAGGTACTTAGCAGCTCTAGCTCACTGCTTTCTCCTCTGGGCTTCCAGTGTGCACCAGTCCCCAACATCTCCGGTTGCACTCCTCAGAAAGCGACTTCCACCAGTCCACAGACATTGGCTTCAAGCTTGTACCAGTGTCACTGCATCATCATGGCCCACCTCTGACCCACTTACAATGCAGTTCTCCACCTCAATGTACCAGCAACTTTCATTGTAATGCTGCCCACCGGGACAATTTATACCTGGGGAGAAGTACCTATTTCATGAATTGGAATACTCACTCACTTTGCATCTACTTTGTTGATCACAGCATCTCTGCCTGGCCCTGGCTTTTTAAACTTCACTGCTTCTGATAAAGTGTCACTGGACTCGAAACATTAACTCTGCTTTTTCTCTCTACGGATGCTGTCAGACCTGTTGAGTTTTTCCAGCACTTTTTTTGTTACAGATTTTCCACATCTGCAGTTCTTTGCTTAAGGAGGTGGTGTTGCTGTACAGCACTATGCTATGTCAATGTTACATTTGCAGCGTGTGCCAGCATTGTACAAGTACTGCATATGCTTCAAACAAATAGCCATGTCTCATGAAGCAGAACTAATTACAAGCAACCTTAAAAGTCTTGCTTGCAGACCACTATTCACAAATATCATTGGCTGCCAAGGGTCATCGAGCAAATTTCCTCCAACCTTCAACTGTAGATATTCATCCACATGCTCTTTTGTACATGCTTCTTGAAATAACTCCAAAGATGCCAGTATCCTGCCACCAAGACACCCTTTATATATACGTGGCAAGTCCTTGACACTGATCCAGCTCCCTCAGAGTCAGCTCTCAGAGTATCAGGATGTCTGACATTCCTGTTTTTATCTGTCAGCCAGGGTTCCCTCATAATCTGTGAGGTCCACCTGGTTGACCTCATTACAATCGCTACACTGCCATTGTTGGGTGATGTGGAGCCGGGGTGGGCAAGGTATCAATAGTCATAGAGCATGTACAATTTCCTACTGTTCCTACTGTATTTACATGACATGATTTCTGATGTAAGCTTAGGAACAAGTTCCACCATGTCAAAAGTTCATGGACAGGCATTCCATGGCCCTCCTTGTTGGAGTCCTCCATGTCCCACTGTGTTGAACACTATGCTAAACTGTCATTTGCGAGTTGTGTGAATGCTAACTGCCCTCACATTAACCAAGGCTTGTTCTGTTTCTTTTATTACCCACAGTTTCAATGGAACCATGGTCAATGGTCAATGGATGCAGCCACAGCGTGGTTGGAAGGCTTGCAATGTTCTGAGTCTATGCAGTAATCGTAAGAGTCACTTGATCTTCTGCAGACATCACAGCACTCCTTAAATATCTATTCTGAAAAGAAAAGGCAGTTCCAGAAAATTATACACTATATGGTGCATGTTTAAGTTATGAATATTGTGTGCCTTTGCTGGGCAGGGCAATAGAGTATTCTTTTGGTCGCTGCAATGCTGCAATCTTAACTGTAACGTTGCAATATTGACTAAATATCAACATTAGTCTTGGCTGTTGATTTGACATTAGAATGGCAGGATATAATTTGGATATAATAATACAAGGGGCAGGGAATGTTTAGCTGAAATTACTGCCAACAATCACTGGCTGTAGGAACAATTTTTGTTCATCTCCCTCTCATCTCATTATTCTGCTTTCCTCAGTGCTCTCTCCCTTATCCTACTGATTTGTCCCATTGCAAAACAAAGTTATACAACATGCACCACAAGTCTCCAAGAATTCTGAGTTCTTGCAATCAATGTCCTTTCCCCAGTAATTTTTGACTGAGCCTTCATCTGTTTCAGTCTTAAGAGCTAGAATTCATTTCCTAAAACTCTCTGCCTTCAACAATCTTCCTTTAAGTTGCTCCCTAAAACTTACCTCTTTGGCCATGCATTTGGTCGCATCTGAATATCTCTGTCATTGGATTGGTGCTTTTTGTTTAACTATGCTTCTGCGAAATGCCCTGGAACATTTTATTACTTCAAAGATGTTTTATAAGAGTGTAAGTTGATGCTCACATAACCACAATCATATACAGACTCTTTATAGTATGTAGCAGAGATCCACAAATGAGTATGAGTTCCTATCATGAGGTAAGAGCCAAGAGTGCGGAAGAAACACTTTGTTTCAAGGCTTACAGCTTCTCACCTGCTGTGCAGAGTCAAAAAAGGAAGTGCGGGTTGGCGGGGGGGTGGGGGGGAGGTGGGGGTTGATTGTTGTACTCTAAATACAGCTTGGTATTTTCCAGGAAAGCGGTACAGACTTGCATGATGTATTGTGAGTCATCATGCACAAGTTGCATATTAATAAAGCAGAGTCCTTATGATTTATTGAAGCAGTGGCAATATTTGAAGAACCCTATAGGTAATAAGTGTGCAGTCACTGACATCATGAACTGGGAAGAATCTTTCAATCTGCATAAACCATTGGATTCTTTCCTGCTACTTCTCAATATCCATAGAGGAAACTATGAATGTATTTTCTCCTATTTGCAAATATAGGTATCAGCCAACAGATTAAAGGAAGCATAAACTGCAGACTGACTGCTATTATTGATGTCCCCTACGGCAGCTTTGAAGGAGTGAGAGGCAATAAGGTTCAGGCAGCAGTGACCAATGCTGCAGCAGGGTCTGTCAGATCTAGTTCTATATCTAGGTCTGCCAGTTGGCTACTGATCTTCTTACACAATCTGGCACAACTCTGTCACAATTCCTCAAGAGAATCGTAGCCTCTTCTGAGAAATGAAGATATTTTGTCAATGCTTATAAACTATATGAAATTATTAATGATGCCCATTGTTGCAACTCTTACTTGCATCATACTCCTCATCTCACATCTCCTCTTCCCCGGGGATGATATTAGCAAGATCTCCATGAAAAAGGAAGTGCAATGCCAGAGTTCCTTAACAAGTTGTAATAAAAAGAAGAAACTACAAACAAGAAACTTTCAAACCAGTAAAGGACAAAAGGCTTGCATTTATGTAATGCTTTTCATGACCACTGGTTGGCGGGTGAAATAAGCCCCATTAGCGACTGCAAGAAAGTGTCTCCCAAAACTCTATACAGTTTTATCTAACAGCAGTTGATGATTGGTTCACATAGGTCATTCAAACTATACTTCACTTCATTTATAGAAACCATTGTTAAGTAGGAGTACTTAACAATGATTGTTAAGATTAGTGAAGATGAAACTAGCATTGGCATTTAAATTAGGTCAAAGTGGGATCTCTATTTTCACATATTCAAAAGCCTTTCCACCTGTTTCAGACTGGAACTCTAATTACCAGGTTTCAAATTCTCCTGAATCTTGTTCTGGACACCAAAGCAGTGGTACATTGTTGGAACCCAACAGCCATATGATATTGGCTACACTACTACATTGTGTAAATGGAGTGATAGCTAAACCTAAATCTGCCCACAAAACCCTTTCTCCAGAAGAGATTTTTTTTTGTGTGTGTGTGAGATTGGGCCACCCTAAAAATAAGAACATCGAAATTCACTTTTGGTAATATATAGGGCTAGACTTTTAAATGGCAATGAGGTGGAAATTGGTGGGGCGGTAAATAGTGAGGAGGATAGCCCTAGATTACAGAACGATATAGATGGGCTAGTCAGTGGCAAATGGAATTCAATCTGAAAATTATGAGGTGAGTGATGCACTTGGGCAGGGCCAACAAGGTCAGGGAATATATGAAGTAGGGTAGGATCCTGGGAAGCTTTGAGAAACACACCTTCCAGGTGAAGCAGTGCTTTACCCACATTTCAATTGATCTTTATAACTGAAATTTCTCATCCCTGGGATAACTCTTGGAAATCTCTTCTACTCTTTTTCCGTCCTATAGTGTGGTGCCCTGATCTGTACATAATACCTCAGAATGCCTATATTTCAATCCAGCATACTATGTTTCACTCAATTACATCCACGTTCAGCTCTCCCTATCCCTCTTATGCCAGACACAACCATTAAAAAAACACGTGTCTATTTGCGAAAAAGAGAAAAAGATGGAAAGCTAACAAAAATAATTAGTGCGAAAACAGTTGCAGGAAGAAAAATAATGATTTTTGTCTGTAAATGTTTTAGTAAGGAACAATTATTTATACTAAAATGTTCTTATTACTGTGGCGAAGCTGGGTAGAGTACTTGTGGTTTAGAAGGCAGGACGTTAGAATTTGTTTGTAAAATGATAGGGGGGAAGAGTGCATGGTCCCTTTAAAAGATAACGTGCTTTTCTAGGCTTGGAGATTTTTAAAAAAGTCTGCAGATGCACAGAGCTCTCGAAATTGAAACATTTGTATCAAAGGCTATACGGTTAGAAAAAAAGCTGCAGTTTGTTTCTTTAGCAAGCTGGCCAGTTTGAATACCAGCCAGTTAATTTAAACCAAGCACTTAGACAGTGAAAACCAATTAAATTTAAATCTGATGCCTTTGACAATTTAGGACCAATCCTCGTGTAAGAAATTGATAGGTCATCAAGGGTATAAAAGAAGGGATCATTTGAAAATCGGTCTGAGAGTGAACTGCCATCTGAAAAGAAACTCATTGGGTCTCACAGAAATCTCTAAGCCCTCAGAGTAAGCACCATCTAAATAAAGATACTATGACACTCTTAGCTAATATTCCTGACTCAAGAATTCAACAGAACTGAATATCAGTGGAGAATGCACAGAACATTCTGGAAGACTTATCCTGGCTGCAATTTTTGAGAGATTAAGTTTTAATTATTTTTAAAAATTAATTTGTTATATATAAGTGGGACTTGTATTTATTTGTAACAGCATTCCATTAGAATTTTGTTTTATTTGGGAATAGTTAGTAGTTAAGGGGGAATTATTTGATTTGTTAGTAGTTCTGTTAATTTGTTCACTGTTACAGTTAGATAAATAAATTGTTACTTGTTGATCATAGAGTAACTGTCAGGAGTTCATTTCATTTAACCTCTCCTTTATAACAGATTGGGGGGTGAGAGGTAGATTGTACCACTTTTCACATTTCCTTTAACAGTTTACGAGGCGAGGCGAGCTTCCCTTGGCACTTTGGTTTTAATTTTCAGAAGTGTTCAACCTCCCCTCCGTAACATTACAAAATAATGTATCATGCAATTCAGTAAAACAATACAACATAAGTGTTTACTCGTTACTCGTATTTGTTATAGTCAATATGGCTAATAATACAAGACAGTACAAGGATTAGGAAGTCAAATGTTAAATTACTGTTGTTAATCAACTGGATTATTGTAAAGAAATATATCAACAAATAGTCATTAATCAGCAATTGCTCAGTCTTAAGTGACAGGCAATGAACAATAAATGTTTAATACCATAACGTGATGCACCAACATCCTAAATAAAAGACCCTATAAACATTAACAGGTTTGTTGAAAATGCTTTCTTGACCAAGACTGTAAATACATTATATTAATCCTAAAGGAGCCTGGGAGATTGTACCTAAGTGGTTAATATGATGACCAATTACAAGAATGGAATTACACTTACTACCAGACAAATTTGTGTTAAAATGGAAAATGATTCTTCATTATAAAGCAAAATCATTTGCATTTCAAATGAATATAATTACAATATACCCTTGATAAGTAAATTAACAGTTAATCACGTAATTAAATGGATATTCGTGTGTATTCTTCAGTTTAGTTGCTCTAAACAACACTGCAATTTACAGTTAATTAAAATATTTGATAAATTTGAAAAACATGGGAACGCATCTAAAATTCCAAATAATTTCTGCAGAGTTGGGAAACAAAGCTAGAGGAAACAAAGATATCACAAACATAAACATAATTACATCATTTTGAAAAATAAAACATATCTTAAAACTTCTTGCATCTGTTAGGTACCTTGAGGCTGGTAATTTTCCTAGACAGGTTTTTATTTTCTGTTTTTATTGTATTGTAATCCTTTTCCATTTATATTACACAAAAAAGTATCACTTCATAGTTTCAGTTTCCTTTAGTTTTAATTTGCAGCCACAGTTTTGATAGGGCAGGTGGAAAGAAGATGTTTTACTTCTGGAAAGTCCAAAGCTAGGAGCCATCAGTATAAGAGAATAAATACAATAAAGAATTCAGGAAAAGCATCTTTAATCAGAGAATGATTAGAATTTGGAAATAGTGTAATCTGGAGTTGTGAGGTATAGGGTTTTGGAGTGAGAGGAGTTGAGCAGAAACGTGGAGTGAAGATAGCATGGGCATTGTTGGGGTGCTGAGCATTTTTGAGGGCTACGGGGAGGTTGAGAGGAGTTGAGTATTGCTAGAAGTGACAGGTTCAACCCTACCCCTCTCACCCCAAAACCCCACACTCCCCAACAATACCGACTCTCTCAACATTGGCCAGACAAGAGCCATGGATTCCAGAAAGTGAGTCGACAGAGGGCGGTTTTAAGAAAGGGTGAACACTGTTTCTGGAAGTAGTAAGTATTGCTAGGATGGGAGGTCAAGAAATGACCTGGAATGGGGAGAGTGAATATTGTCAAGTGTTAAGGGGAGGATGAGCATTGCTGGAAGTGATGGGAGGGTGAAGAGGGCTGTGCATTGTTGGGGGTGAGTGGGGACTGAGCACTGATGAGGTGGAACTCAGCATTGTCAGGGATGAGAGGAGGGTGAGTACGATGTACGGGGGAAAATTAGGGTGATCACTGTTAGGGAGTGAGAGAGGTTTAGCAAGGGGATGTACAGTATTGAAATTGACAACTCTATTTAAAACAGTGTAGGTCAATGAACTGAAGACAGAACTTAAGGGAAATATCTTCGTTTCATGACGATAATTGGGGGCATGGCTGCACTGGATTAAAGCTCACCAGTTACGTTTGTCTCTGCAACTCTGTTGGAGTTGATATCAGAAGATGGAAAAACTGTTAGGTAAAATGATAAGTGGGTAGTTGAAATCACATTTATGATTGCACACAGTATCTCTGACACTGAAAAGAAGACCTGACATGAAAAGAAGAATTGAGAAAAAAGCCTCAAGATGCATGAAAGGAAAAAAAATTTCATTGTGGCACAAAAGTAGCCAGAGAAGGAAGGAGAAAATATTCCAGACCTAGGGAAAAGTAGAGGAAGGGAAATAGAATACTGAACAAAGGAAGGAAAATATTACAAAACAGAGAAAGAAAAGATAGAGAAATATAGAATCAGAAAGTGAAAATATTGAAATCATTTGTTGTTGTTTGTCTGGAGTGATATTAGTAAAATGTCCTGCAATACAAAGTGATGTAATTTATACCATATGTTCCTTCTTAATTAATAGAAGTGATTTTTGGAGTTGGTTTAAGGGAGAAATGTTGGGCTCCAAACTGGCTGCTCTTAGTTATCGCTGTGATGAAAACATTCTAATAATCTGCCAACTGATTTCAGCAATGTTACAGCTTGAGGAACTCGGAGAGAAAAGAGTCAGAGAGAAGGTGTGTGCTGTTGTAGAGGAAAAGGAGATGAAGATCTAAAGACAAAGAGAAGAAGTCTTTTGGAGCAGATGAAAAGCACTATTAAGTGAGGGAGAGAACAGAATAGGGAAGATATCAGACTGGTATCAATATGACAGGTGGATAGTTGGAGTGGTTTCAGCCTTTGTGCAGCATTCACGATATTTCCCTTCCACTGCCATTTTAATCAAGGACATATCAGATACAGGGAGGCCTAAAGCCTACTTAGTATATTGAAATTGTGACCCAAAGATATCGTTAGCACCGCAACATGAGTTTTTATTTGAAGTTGGGAAAAAAATAAAGTGTGCAGAAGAAGCTGAGGCAGCTGTTTTTTTTTTAAATTTTTGTTAGGATTTCATGTATGCTATGAATATGAGTCTTTTACCAGACACCTCAAAGAATTTTTGGCCAACCCAGTCCTGGTCTTCTCTTTCCATCCCCTCAGTGGTATCTCTTTGGAGACCCACCAATTAACACAAATTTTATGCCAGTGATCACTTGCTTAGTCAGCATAGGCTTTTTGCTTAAATTCCATAACTTGCATAAGTTCTGGCCACAGACCAATTTCCTGCCTTAATCACTGTTTTCACATCATTTCCATTGGCTTTGGGTAGGAAATAGTGTAAATTTAGATGCATTTACTGTCCACTATTAGTATTGTCCCAGAAGATCTACTCGTATTCATCATAATACTTGTGGTAATATTAAAGCTCTACCTTTAACATTTCCTTCATGCTTTTTGAGCCAATGTAGTGCATTTTCACAGTCATCATGACTATTAAGAACAAAAAGATTGGAGGGTACTTTTCCTGTAAATTGCTGGTCAGGGTCAACAGCCACATCCTTATTTGACAGCACGTCTTTGATATCCACTCCTGTGGGACAAGGAACCTGTACAATAGGAAATCTATTTCAGTCAACTTTAATAAACTTATATATCATCCAACTACTTTTCTTTGCTATTATTCATGAAAGAATCAAAATTTCTGCAGAATGACCACCATAATACAAAAAGGCCATTTTTGTATTTCCATAACTGTGAACGTACATCTCAAAAGGTGATTTCTCCATACCCCAGTATTGTTGCTGACCACAAAAGAATTTAAGTATCATGACAAAAATTGTAAGTTGATGTTGATGGAATTTCAGTCAATTTTGGTCAGCAAAAATAGGGGTAATGGGTGAGCAATAACTTGTATTTATATGGTGCCTTTCATATAGAGCTATGTCCCATAGGACTTCTCAAAGATAACCAGAAATAAAAATATGCAATTGTCATGGTTGTACTGTCAATGTCGACAACGGAGTCACATCTCAATCATTCTGTGCTGAAATTACTGTAATCCTATCATGACAATGTTGTAAATACAAATTTCATTAGCATGGTAATCTTGGACTACTTACAGTATTCACCCAGAAAGACTGTAAACTACAAAGTACTTTGTTTGTGCTGGAACATTACAACAAGTAGAAATAATAGGATCTAGACACCTCCAAGAGTGGTATCTAACACTTGTCAAGGCCTGAATACATCTCTAAATCTAATTATTATATTAAATATATTGAGGAGAATTTTAAATACCCAGAATTTGTGGTTTGGATTGGGTGGGAAGTTAAAATGTTGTATATCTAAATCTAGACATTAACCCGTATCCAAACTAACCACTTCTGATTTTAATCCCCCTGGTGTGACAGGGAGGAAAGAGAAAATGCTAGTTAGGTTTTATGTTATGTTCAGAATGGCTGAGATATATTCTGTAATCAGTCATCGACACTCACTGTTAGCCTTGCATGCAAACACAACGGTCACTTGAAACTATAACCCATCCAAGAGTCAATGCCTTGACAAAGGAGTAGACAAGAGGAATTTAGCAAAAAGAGAAAAGGAACGAGGATGTTCTGTACGACAATTTCAAATAATCAAACACACTCGACATTTTGCTTAAATGGGTACTTACGCATACCTGATACTGTAGTCCAGTACACAGGATTAGATGCTCATACGGCACCTTTGTGTCTCCTGTTACTAGTACATATTTTGAAGCTCTGTTTATACCAATCATCTTGCCAGTCACCACATTAACCCAAGTCTGCAATGATATCTGTGCGTGATCATCATTATTATAGTTGTACCTGCAGGGGGAAAGGAACAGTGTTAAATAACAATTCTGCTTTTTATAGAATTAATCAAGTGCATCGTGGGCCTCTGAGATCATTGATAATATGGGCTAAGTGGAGCTTGCAGTCAGATATCATATATAAGGTGCAGGTGGTAAGAAAAACAAGTAATGTTCTCCTGCCAAAATGACAAACAATATCTGTGGTTAGCTCATTTCGAAATGAAAATCGAAAAATTAACAGATCAAACTAAAGGATGATTCAATTCTTTGATAAAACAAGCTGCACTGCTCATTAAGATTATATGTAAAGATTAAGTTGTATGTTCATTTTATTATCGTTCAAGCTAATTTCTGTCTAATTTCTGCTTTATGGCAAAATAAACTTTCAGTATATAGCACCTCTAGTGCATAGAACCTCTAGTACCAGTATATAAACAAAGGATATGCCAAAGTACACAGTCCTTATAATGCTCTTGAAATGTGGGCAAAAATGGCAGTTAGTTTATACATAATTATTTGCCACGAAGAGCAAGATGTTATTTGAGAGATAAATACTGAGCAAATTACTAGCATAGCACTCCCAAACAAGTTTTAGTAGTGCCATGGATCTTTTGTATCCAGCCGAACAGGCAGACAGGGTATCTATTTTAACATCTCATCTGAAAATCAATATGTCTGACAATAGGACATGGCTTCGGCTAGATTTTGTATTCAAATTTGGTTCATAATTTTCTGACTCGGGGATGGCAATGATACTATTGAGTTAAGGATGTTATTTATAAACATCAAACTTATACTGTTATGGTAGATATTGGGTTGGTTCAAAGCACCTTTTCAAATACGACTATAAACATTTGCTCAACAAATACATTAATTATACTAGTTTAAGATGTTGTTCACTTTAAAATTGTTGTTTGATTTGTTGTTTAAAATTATTGTACTCGTAATAATTGACATTTAAAAAAGATTATTATGAAATTACAACAATGTGGCTGCTCTCATTTGCTTGATATGTTAATTGGCACAACATGCTGAATTTTGCCAGTTGGGTGGAAATGCATGCTACCGACATCTATGGTCAATTTGTGACCCTGCCACCTGAAATTGAGGGGCAGCAGCTAATTAAGTGGTTCCACTGGGGTTCCTTTCAAGAACTGCTGGCCAAATCAGAGGGCTGGCAGCTCAGCAGCCTCAGTATTGCCACGAGGAAACTGCAGCCACTGCTGTAGCAGACAGGGACCCTGCAGCTTTGGAAGACCGGCTAAAAAACGTACATTTTAAAAATTCATGCCCCGAGAACTGGAGGGGAAACCTGTCCAGGGATTTTGTTGGAGCAGCAGATGCTGTCTTCCCCACCTGTTACCCGCCTTTGGTAAATAAAAGCCCTTCTTCACTTGGGCTCCTGCTGGGAGACTTTGTTTAGCTGGGATACTTCCCACGTAGCAAGTGGAGTTGAAATGC
The DNA here is from genome assembly GCF_021869965.1 of Rhincodon typus. Classification (NCBI taxonomy): domain Eukaryota; kingdom Metazoa; phylum Chordata; class Chondrichthyes; order Orectolobiformes; family Rhincodontidae; genus Rhincodon; species Rhincodon typus. Next base: position 13,662,771 of record NC_063340.1, read on the forward strand.
TGGCAGCTTTTATAAGGTCTTTATGTATATAAATTGACAGATCACCTCTATGTGGTAAGTAGTCTGACCAATTCCGAACCCATTATCAGTAAAATTACCTAATGTGGAACATATCCAGGAAGCTGATCTACCAAGGCTCCTTGCAATTTTATGAGCCCCCCGCCTCTATTCTCATCTCCTGGGGGCCAGCAAGACTGGGTCCAATTACTCTTTAGCACACCTTGGTCATTCTTTCAATCATAACATTACCTGATTACCAAGATAGCTAACATTGGTAAAATCTCACCATATGCCTCCTAAGTGTTTTCTATCTATGTGATGGAAAAGACACTATGTTGCTGCTTCTATATAAAATGGTATCACTTGTACAGATGCATGGAATGTGGACGATTCTGTGAACCTAATGTACTCAGGTTAATTTTCCCCTTTAGTACAGTATCCTTTATAGCCTACCTGGTTTCTGACTTCTCTAACAGCTTCACTCAGAGAGTGTGAAAAATGTGGAGCTCACTGAAACATCGAGTAGAAATTAGTGCCCTCTTCTGAGCTGAATTTGGAGGATGGAGGGTATTTAAGTGGCTAGGAGGATGCTGGGTGGGGATGGAGTTGCTTTCCCATTTTTGCCTTAATTAAAGCAGGGCAAGATGGCTCGTGGATGGCCTTCCTGCCCTGATCCAATTTGAGGCATTTGTGTTGGCATCCTTCCATTTACAAGACACAATGGACATGCCTTCATTTGATACACCTTTGCTGATGGCGGAGAAGATCAATCCTTAAGAGGCAGGTCCTGTCGCAGGCACAGCATGTGAAGCTGCTGAGTGGTATTGTGAGTGGTTGCACTTGTTGTTAAGCTACTGTTAACATTGGTTAATGTGGCAGGGCTCATCGGCCCACAAGTGTTGCCATTTTCAATGTCTATGGTTTTCTAGACATGCTTGCAAGCATCCTTGATGCAGAACCTTGGCCACTCCAACAACCTCACCACACAGTGGTTCCCTGGGGATGTAACTGTTTTCCTGAAGCCACTTTTGTTTGAATAGGACCAAGACATTTGGGAGCTCTGTACTGGAGAAGGCCACTGTAGTCGTGGTCTTCCCGTGCCATGGTATACCCATAACGTACCACAGGCAACAGGATGAGAAATTATTAAGCTTCTTGTCACCAAGTTTCACAGTCATACAGCAAGGTATTGAGAATATAAAAACAATCAGAATGGCCTTATGGCACAGCTTAGTGTTATCCCACGTTTTGCAAGTTGGCCAAAGATGGAAACAGCTTTCCTTTAGCATGTTTCAGAGATAGTAGGAACTGCAGATGCTGGAGAATCTGAAATAACAAGGTGTAGAGCTG
>NC_063340.1:13669120-13686555 GCF_021869965.1 Rhincodon typus
TTAACTCTGATTTCTCTTCACAGATGCTGCCAGACCTGCTGAGCTTTACCAGCAAATTCTGTTTTTGTTTCTGATTCATTCAAGTTGACTAGATCCATTCATTCTTTCTAAAGTTCTCAGCAGGACAGATGTCAGTCATCAGCTTGTTTAATTCAATCCTTGTGATATCAAGAAATTGCTGAAGGTACTGGATACTACAAAGGCTATGGGCTCTGACAATATATCAAAAATATTATAAACATGTTTACTCCAGAACTAGGTGCATCCTTAGCCAAGCTGTTCCAATACAGCTACAACCTGGCAAAGTGAAAATTTGCTAGGTATGTCCTGTGCACAAAAAGCAGAACAGCCAATATCACATCAGTTTACTCTCGATCATAAGTGATGCAAGGAGTCATCGACAGCTCGCAAACAGCAGTTACTCAGCAATAATTTTCTCACTGATGCTCAGCTTGGATTCTGCCAGGTTCAAGCAGGTCCTGCCTTCATTGCAGGCTTGTTACAAATATGGACAGAAGAGGTGAACTCCAGAGGTGATGTGGAGAAACTTCCCCTGACACCAAGTGAGTGAGAATGGCATTAAGGAGGCCTAGCCAAATTAGAGCCAATCAAAATCAGGGAAAACCCTTCACTGGTTGAAGTCTTACATGGCTGAGAGGGAGATCATAGTGGCTGTTGGAGGCCAATCATCTCAATCCCAGAAAATCTCTTTAGGAATTCCTCAAGATAGTGTACTAGGCCCAACCATCTTCAACTGCTTTATCTATGAGATTCCCTCCATCATAAGTTCAGAAGTGGGGTTGTTTTATGGATTATTGTATAATGTTTCAGCATCGTTTATGTCTTCTTGGACACTGAAACAATCATGTCGATATGCTGTAAGACCTGGACAAAATCCTAGCTTGGGCTGATCGGTGGCAAGTAACATTTACACCATACAATGACTATCTCAAACAAGGAGGAATCTAACTATTACCTCTCAATATTAAATCGCCTATAATTACTGAATCCACCATTATCAATATTTTGGGGGTAACCACTGACCAGAAACTAAATTGTACCAGCCATATAAATACTGGTTTTAACAGAGTATATTTGAGGTTGGGAATTCTGCAGTTAGCAACTCATCTCCTGACACACCAAAGCCTGTCCAGCATTTAAAGGCACAAGTGCTGCCTCACAGAACCAGGGACCCGGCTTCGACTCCACCCTCAGGTGACTGTCTGTGTGGAGTTTGCACATTCTCCCTTTGCCTGCATGGGTTTCCTCTGGGTGCTCCAGTTTGCGCCCACAGTCCAAAGATGTGCAGACTAGGCGGATTGACCATGCTAAATTGCTTGTAGTGTTCAGGAATGTGTAGATGAGGTGGGTTATAGGTGATGGGTTGGTGTGAACTTGTTGGGCCGAAGGGCCTGTTTCCACCCTGTAGGGATTCTATCTGAAGTCTGGGCTGAAAGGGAATATTCCCCACTTGCCTGAATAAGTGCAGCTCCAATAACACTCAACAAGCTTGACACCATCTGGACAAAGAATCCCACTTGATTGGCTCTCCATCCGCTGCATTCAACATTAACTCCCTCCGTCACCAATGCACAGTAAGCAGCAGTACTGCACCAACTCACCCAGGTGACTTTAGCAGCAATTCCTTTCAAACCAGCAACCTCTACACAGCTAGAAGGACAAGGGCAGCAGATGCATGGAAACACCATCATTGGCAAGTTGTACTCCAAGCCACAGTCTGTCTGTTCTTGGAACTAAATTGCCATTCTTTGACTGACATTAGGTCAAAATCTTGGAACATCCACCCTAATAACAATGTCAGTCTTCCTACGTAACATGGGTCGCAGAGGTTCAAGAAGGTGGCTTACCACCAACTGAAACAGCATTAATATTTTTTTCTGCTTGATGCTATTTCAATATACAAGAATAAATCAGAGCACACTACCAAATACTACTCTGCTGGCACTATAACAATTTTAGCTTTATGCTTTGTTTTATCAGTCTTGCTCCCACCTTGGCACTCTCAGTTACTCTCAACGAAATCAAATTTTGTTCATGCTTGATGATATCTACCTATAGTATTCAATAATATCCCACTAAATTTATCAAAATAAACTTTATGTCGACCATACAAAATCCCTTTGCACATTTAATGCTGATGTGCTTCATAAATTTGCGTTGTAATTTGGAGTTTATGTCATTCCTCATATTTATCAAAGATAAACTATTACGTAATTTTAATATGTTGTTGCTCCTGAATAAAAAATGAAAATGGCACTTCAGCATTTCTTTCCCCATGGACAATTTAAACAAAATACAATAGATTGAGGAACAGAATATAGAGATTTCAAGCACATTAGACAACTCCCTGAAGAGTTCAGCTGCCATGCTTCAGTAATCACTGTTCCTTGCACTTCAGCAAGGCATACAGTAATTGACCTCAGAGAGTTTAGGATTAGGTGGTTTGGTCCCAGAGCACACCTTATTTCAAAGGCCCATTAGTTCAATGTACTAAGCATGGCACTCAAAGAGAGATCAAACTGGATCACTGGTAAGATCATGGTGATCTTTGTTTTGGTTTTACAAAGTTGTGCTTCCCTTTATTCCTCCTTTTGTGCATCATTCAATTAACTTAGATTTACTATAGATTTTTATACACTTTTCATTTCATTCACACTCCTTCATTTGGTTAACTCCACTTGAGAACAATGCATTTTTAACAACTATATTTAAAAGGTAATTATCAGCTCCCCTTTAAACTGATTTTAATAAGCAAAAATTTTAAAAATACATTATGAAGAGAATATATTCTATGAGAGAGTATACAATACGTTTCTGCAATGACAAGAGAAATGTGCCTGAGCCATTAGATGTGTCCACTTTTCAAGTGCCGTGCAACTGACTAAAGGCCCCAAAATGAAGTCACTGAATCTGTGCTCCCTACCACATTTGTGTCATTAACCACAAGTGAAGGAATCTATGATTGAATGGTCAGGATATAGGTCATTAAATGGGGTCAGAAGATTCAGAGATGAAATCAACGTTCAGTCGTGGAAACGAGAGATATCACAATCAGAAAGGAGACTTGAAGGGCATAGGGAGGAAAGCTACAATTGACAGAACAACATGGGAAGCTGCAATTTGTAGAGAAAGGTAAGAGAGAGGCTGGAATCAGGAGAGATGAAAGAGAAGCCACAACTGGTAGGGGGAAAAGAGATTGAGAGGGAAGAAGAGTTCAAGATTGCAATGGGAGGAGGTGGGAAACCATGATTGTCTGGGAGGTGAAGTGACAGATGGAGAGTTCACCATTAGTGGGGAGGGACAACGAGAGAGATTAGGATCAACAGGAGTGAGACAGAGGGTGTATTTGGCAAGAAAGACTAAGAAAGCAAGGTTAAGATTGGCTAGGTGGTGGAGACAGAAATGGACGTCAATGGATTTTGGGGAAAAGAGGCCAGCCTGGGTGTGGGGTTGGAGAAAAAGGTCAGAATCAACAGTCAACAATCAGAGTCTGCATTTGTCTGCCTTTCCCCGCCTTTCCCCACTGCAGGCACATGAGGAGAACATGTCAGCTCTTGAAGCCAGGGTGCTGCTCAACGTCAATGACCACTCCCCATTTTGCATAACCCCTTACCATCCATGCTCTATTGTCTTTCCCTTTATATATTGAGTTAACTCCCTTCATTATTGTAATCCCCTCTGCATCCCAATATTCTGCCTCCGATCTCCACCATTAAGTTCCCCAGCCTCTCTTATATGGAAATGACTCCTGGTAATGTCTTCCCCTCTTGACATAGAGTGGACAGAGACCCTGGACTGATCGTGGGCCATCCCCATGAGCAACAATTAGGCAGCCCCAAACGTTTAGTGACGAGACCTCTAACTGATATCTGTAGAGCGACCTGTTCCCATGACTCCTCAGACTGGCTGCACTGGACCTACAGAGCTGATTGTAACTCACTGGTTGGGTATAGATCTCCTGATGGTGACCACCCCAACCAGATATCTGATTGTGCCTTGGACTGGTATGTGATGGTGCCCTTGATTTACTGTGTCAGAAGACCCTGACTAAAGGGTGTCTCCCTGGACTGCTCTCCAAAGACTTTGAGACATGGCTATTTGCTTGAAGCATATCCAATGTGTTTCAAGCACACTGCTGCTGGAAGATGGTGCACATGTGCAATCAATGAAGCAATTTGCTGTACAGCAAACATGTCCACTTGCTTGACTGTTTACTGTCAACAACCAGGATAAGCCTGGTATTTTGTCAGCACTAAATAATGACAAAGTAACGTAGTACTATGAGTTGTTAAGCTGTGGCTAAGGGAACAAAGTACAAAAAGGCAACGAAAGGCAAGGCAGGGATGCTGTGAACATGCAGGTAGGTGCAAAGTGTGTGAGCATTAAGCGAGCAAGTGAGCAGCTTTGCGATGCAGCCTGATCTATTCTTTCAGATGAGTGGATGTGCAAGTGCACCAAGTGTCCTTGCAGTATAATATCAATGATTGGTGCCAGTGCACTCCAAAGCACAGAACCGTACTGTGAGTGGATCAGAGATGTACCATGATGGCATGAGAGGGTGGCACATGTCAGATGCCAGTGTCCATGGACATAAGGTGCATGCAGCCAATGCCCTAGAGTGTGCCCTGGGACATTGTTGCCAGGTGTCTAAGACACTGGTCCAGAGGAGCAAGTGGAGAGCTGGAGTCATTAGTTTCACATTGTGAATTTCTGGTGTCTAGTTTTCTCGCATTGAATGGTAGGATAGGCAGCTGTGAATTAATGCAGTTAATGAGGGTGATGAGGATTATTGCTTAATAGGTATCTCACCACTCCCTAGGAAGAATCTTGTGTCAACACCTACAACTTAGTTGGAATATATAACTAGTTGCTCCCGAAGTCAAGAAAACTTTCATGCAATTCTCATGTTGTTCAGGATCCTACAAGATTCTGTTCATCATCTTAATTTCTCTTCATCTGATAAAAGAGCAAATTTTTCACAAAAGTATCTTTCAATCAAGTACTCAGCCTAGACATGAATTAACATATTGCTATTACATGACAATGTAAATAATAATTATGAGTTGCATAAGTGAAAAATAAATAAGTATACCTTTCCCTTTAGGCTCTAACCTCGAAGAATTATCTAAGTGCACGGTCGACTCTAAAATAATAGCCTTAAGTGAAAATAGGTTAACATTGCCTTTCTTGAAACTAAAAATTTGACACAACTTAGACTTAACCAATAAAAATAATATTCTGGCTTATATTACTGCTGATTAGGAATAGTCTAAAGGCAGCTTTAAGATCCAGAGAAACAGTATCCTCTATCGTGGCTCCTTTGTCCAGAAGCTGATATGCAAGGTTAGGCCTACTCCATTTCAAAATGCCACTAAGTTAGTTGTTTGCTCTTCCATAGAGGTGAAGGCACCTAACAGTTTTTAGGCACGTTTTAGGTGGAGTGTTAGCAGTAGATTCCAATAAAGCTCTAAACATTGGATTAACGTCTACAACCCAAAGAAAAGCTTCCATGATATTGAACAATTAAGGCTGTAAGCTGTGTAGTCACACCTATTACATTCTGTGACTTGACACAGATTTTGGTGACTGGCCTGATTTCAAAGCCAAAAATCTTCTCCTAAGGCAAGTACAAGGCTCTAAGCCCTTTGACTCTGAAGTCAGGGAAATTCTTCCATTATGGAAATGCGTCACACTCTCACATCTTCCTCCAGCTCAAACATACTCTGTGGGCTTGATAGCTGACTGGTGAGATACACAACTACAGGTACAATCTTTGTCTTGGCTGCAGTAGTTCATGGCGGGCTAACTCCTTGTTTTGGTCCATGTTTGATGCATGTAGTCATCCGCAATCTGTATAAATACTTGCTTCTCTTTAACAGACAGTGATCCTATGGTTCCTTGTGGACTATAGCTAATTACTTCACCTCAACTCATTTCAATCTGTGGATCATCCAGTTCACATCCTAACCAATACTATCTAATTCTAAGCTAATGCATTGGAATTGAAAAGAATGCATCTCGACCAGTTCCAGGTCTTGTTCATGCAGAATATGGCCTTTTAAATGAGGGGATCCACTGTAATGCTCTAGCACTCACACACATTATGTGCAAGTTCTTCCTAGAAAAGCTGTTGGCGATTTAGATAAAGGTTAAAAGTTCAGCATTGACTGTCAGATGATGCAAGAATAGCTGAAATAAAAGTTGTGATCCTGTTAAAGTGGAGGAAGAGGTTTTAATGTTATGCATTGAAGGAAAGGCCATGACACAATGCTGTAAAGTCTGAAGTAAGTGTTTCTTTTAACTGGTATAAAGGATTATTTGTGCAATGGCACTTTTTGTGTGAAAGATGGTAAATTTATTTCATATAATACGAAAATAGATAAAATTATATTATAACTAATTGCTTCAGTTAGTTGCATAAGGTACATAACCTTGATGATATTTTTTCAAGCATAATGGCTCTAATGAACTTCCACTTAATTACAAGATTTATTCATTCATTCATGTGTACTCTGCCTGAAGGCAGGTCTTCAGTATATCGTCTGCTGACATTTCATCCTAAGTTGTATTCTTGGCGATTTCTGACAGTAGTAGTTTTGACTATTGTCTTCTCTCAGGGACAGGATAAGGATACATGTCCCAAGTCGATCTCAGCCTAAACATAAACCAAACCCACAGTGGTGTCATTCTGCACAACACAGTAACCATCCACCTGAGCTAATTGACCCCTAGATTACAGGTTAAAAGTTAGCTTAAAATAATCATGCAATATTCAAAGAATGGGGTCTTTAATAAAGGCTTGCTTTCCTGAAGAAAAAACCTCTGTAAGTGAAAGCACATTGTCCATTATCACAAGCATCAATTCGAATTGATGCTTATGATAATAGACATTGTGCTTTCTCTTACAGGGCTTTATTTCAGTAAAGCAAGCCTTTTTTAAAGCTCCAGTGAGTTGTAATGAGGGTTTTTAGTGTTCCAAGAGCCCTATGCCTGCTATTACTTTTCCCTCCTACTTCTCAACGAGTATGGGTAACTTTTGGTTCTTCGTAGTTTGGAAGTGGAGCATCTTCTTTCTGTCTTTTTGCATTTTTTTAATACAATTTGTCACATCATGTTCAGACATTTAGGTTTGTGTCTCATCTGTACCAATACTAAGTCTGAAATGACTTGTCAAATTCAATAAACATCACATGCCCCACCAACAGCACAACCGTTACCACCTTTTGAAAGTTTCAGCAAGGTGTAACTATCTACAACTCCCATTTTTAAAGAAGAGAAAGAAAATGCTGAAAATCTTCAGTTAAACGTGTTGCTTTTTTGGATTATTCTGTTCTTGTCATGCTATCATATAAGCTATGACTGTGCACCTTGTTCTGTTCAATACATGATCTAACCTTTAAATAAAAATAGGTTATCTTTTAGACAGTGCTTCAATAAAGTAGCTCAGTTTATTGATCAAGTTAATTATAAAGTTCTTTCTGATGAATGGAGTCTGCTGACTCAGAATTATGACTATGAACATGAGTAATCCTATCAATGGTATGCATATTTACAACTTGATGCCTGAAAAAAAAATCAGTTGGCATTGAAATGTAAACAAAAAATCATGGCGCAGTTAAAATAGTACTGCTGCACCTTTTCCTTGAGTTTGGATGAGAATGCAGTATGAATGACAATGCCAAATAGCACTAAAATTTCCAAGAGAAAAGGCAGAAATATTAAGTTCGGTAAGCTTTATTGAGGCCACTAGAAGTTAGTAGTAGTGCACTTGCAGCTATTCAACAAGGAATGTATATAAATATTTACAAATCATAAGTGTTCTTATAATAGCCCCCCTTATTTAAAATTTACTCTAATTAAAATTTCCACAGCCCTAATAACAAATTTATGATCATGGCTACATGTCAAGAAGTAAGCTTTGAACAAAGGCTAGGCAGCAGGAAAAGTCAAAAAGTTGCAAACAACTCATTAAGTACTATCTGAAACCACAAAATTACAGATAATGGAAACTAACAACAAAATGTTCCACCTGTTCTATAATAAATGTACTGTGTCAGCAAGGCTCACAGTTGGTAGCACTCTCACCTGAGTCACTAGGCTCCTAGTTTAAGTTCAACTGCAGGGCTTGAACACAAAAGAATCAGGTCTGTCACTCCAGTGCAGTATTGAAGGAGGACTGCACTATTGGAGGTGCTGGATGTTGGATGAGACATTAAATCAAACACGATCTGTCTGCTTTGATGAATGCAATGTATGCCACAGCATTATTTCAAAGAAGAGTAATGGAGTTAGCCCTAGTGTTCTGGTCAATCTCAATCCCTCATTCAGCATCACAAAATCAGATTACCTGATCTTTAACTGCTGATCATATGAGTTTACTTGGCATGAATTGGCTGCCACTTTTTGGCACTAGAGATTTCACTAAAATTCAAATTTATATAATTAGTTGTGAAGCATTTTAGACCTCTGGTGGTAATGAAAAAGATTTTGAGGCATTTGGTTGTCATGAAAAGCATTATATAACGATGGCCTTTTTTCCTCTAATGTTCCTTGTCCCAATGGCCATTAATGCAACATTAGAAGTTAAGTATAAAGATGTTTCTAAATGATTAAAATATGAACATAGAGATTGTTTGCCATTTGGCCTTACAGAAGGCTCCATAAATAGTTTATAGATTCTGGAATCTCTACTTCTTTTTGCTAAAACCTTAAATAGAAACCAAATCCTCATAACCATAAAACTGGTTGGCACAGTGCATCTTCCTGTTACAATTCCTTTCACCCACCTTTTTCTGAGTGATTCGCTTTGATGGAGCATTAATGGCAAGCTGGTCCAATGGATAGACAACCTGCCGTCTCCGGCGCACGGGAATTAGATAATTAAGGGCAGATGTGAGGGAATGAGCATATGGACTGTTTACCTGAAAGAGAAAAAATTACGGTTGTTTCCAGAAAGTAATGTGAAATTAACTAATTTGATTCTCAATAAATCTGAAATAAATTGTGCAAAGCTCAAGAACGTTTAAGCCAAAGAGTCTGAAATATCACTGAAGTTTAGGTCTGGGTTTCCCTTTTTAGGTTGGAACCAATAAGCCTAAATTTGAATCATAAATAATAATATTGTTGCCTCTATGGAAATTGTAAAAAAGTAAACGATAAACTTATACTGACAATGCATGACAATTACCAAATGAAAAATTTCTCTGCTTAGTACAAATCAGCCATATTTAATTTAAAAATTATCAGAAACATCTTTAGTTTAGGTACATTTAATTTTGCACCAAGTCAATATTTAAACCTAATCAAGTGCATATATCCATGTCCAAATTTGTGCATAATAAATCATGTAGTTCACAAATGTGCATTCTTGACATTTTGCTGACAATTTCTGTACATATAGATAAAAAATAAAATACATATTTTAATAAATTAAGTTGTATATAATTCATTTATAACTGGAATAATGCAATATCTGATAAATGTAATAACAATGTTGTTTTACCTTTTTAAGTAATAATCTTGGATAAACAGGGTAGTATAGGCAAGACTTAAAAGTAATCCGAAGTATTTCTTTGAGAAAATGTCTGGTATAATGATGGAAAATTGGGTTCAAAGCAAAGTGATAGAGGTGCCCATGTTCTTCACGTTGGTGATGGTCAAAGTAGATAAAGTTTTCGATGTTATAATGCGAACGGATATATTCAATTTGCTAGGAGAATAAAATTCACACTGATCATAAGAAAGAATATCTAAGCTATTGCAGAAAAGGGAATATTTTTAAATTGAACAGTCATAAATTAATGTTTGAGAGAAGATTTGAAATGTACCTACTGAGAGATTGGCTGCATGAAACACACAGTATATATATTGTAAGATTCCGCTACTAGCACTGAGACTAAGAAAGGCCATGGAGCAAAGCCTCACAAAAATTAATTTTATGATGGATGCACTTCCTCTATAAAAGTTAGTTCATTCTTCTAACACATACTGAAACCATATGTGGATGTTGATTTCCCAATGCAAAATGGCATACAATAGAGTTACTTTAAAGTGTTTTGAATTTACAGCACAAAAATAGACCATTAGGCCTATTGGATCTCTGTCCGTATCGATGCACCACATGAGCTACTTCCCACTTCTCTTCAACTAATGTTCTCAGCCATTCCTTCCATTCCTTTCTCCTTCATGTGCTTATCTAGCTTCCTCTTAAATGCAACTATGTGATTTGCCTCAATTACCATATTTGTCCCGTTCTCTGGATAAAGTAGATTATCCTGAATTCCTTGTTGGATTTACTGGTGACGATCTTATATTTATGGTCCCCGGTTTTAATCTCTCCCATAACATGTCTTCCGCATGTAGACTTTACCAAACCTTTCTTGGTTTAAGAAATCACTAGTTGGTCACCTCTCAGCCGTCAACTTTCAAGAATGAAGAGCCAAGTTCATTCAGTCTATCTTAATAAGTACACACTCCCAGTTTTGACATTATCCTTGTAAAATTTTGTACATCTTGTTATAATCTTAGATGATGATAATGCTGGACGAATCAAATCTCAGAGTAAAACTTGGCTTGGTGGATTGTAAATTTAATTTTGCAGTTGATTTATGTGGTGGTTAGACATGCAACATATTCATAAGAGGCTTCCAATATTCTTTAACAAAAGAACCCAAACACATAAAAGAAAGAACAAACAATATATACACTTCTATTTATATATATTTATATACACAATAGAGTCATACTGCATGGAAACAGACCCATCGGTCCAACTAGTCCATGCCAACCATGTTCCCAAAGTAAATAGTCCCACCTGCCTGCATTTAGCCTATATCCCTCTAAACCTTTCCTACTCATGTACTTATCCAAATATCTTTTAAATGCTGTAACTGTACCTGCATCCATCACTTCCTCTGAAGGTTCATTCTATACACTAAGCACTCTCTGTGTAAAAAAGTTGCACTCATGACTTTTAAAATCTTTCTCGTCTCATATTAAAAATACATCCCCTAGTTTTGAACTCCCCCACCTTAGGGAAAAGACTTTTGCTATTCACATTATCTATACCCCTCATGATTCTCTAAACCTCTATAAGGTCACCCCTCAAGCTCCTATGCTCCCGTAAAAAATGCCTATCCAGCCTATTTTGTAACTCAAACCCTCCAGTTTAATAATATCCTTCCTGTAACAGGGTGACCAAGAACTGCTCTTTTAACATTAACAGCAAAATAAAATTCAACATTTTTCCTATGAATATTCTTACAAGATACTGAATCCCAGTAAAATGCCACTCCTAACTTAACTCTTTCATTTTTACTTAACAGACTCTTGTCAGTTTTGATGAGCTTGAGAGTTTACAGTTCAGATGATCTGGGTTCCTTTTCAGCTGGATGCGCACAGTCCTGATAAGTTAAACGTCTTTTCAGTTCCGACAGGGTGAAAACTTCTGCACAAATTCTTAGGGCTTACAGACTCCATAAACTAATCTGGCCTTCTGTGAGTATGAAACTGTTCTTTTGAATTGAAACCTGATTCTGAACTAAACTCAAAATACTGGCCTATCTCTGCCTTAAAAATATTCATGGACTTTGCTTCGAACACCTTTTCAGGAAAAGGGTTTCAAAGACTCATGACCTTCTAAGAGAAATACATATTACCTGGTTTAATATCCATGATTTATAAATAGTGACCCCTAATTTCAGATGCTTCCATAAGAGGCAACATACACTCTACGTCCACCCTGTCAAGACCCTTTGAGATCCTCTATATTTCAATCACTCTTACTCTTCTAAACTCCAGTGGATGCAAATCTAGTCTGTACAACCTGTCCTCATAGGACAAGTCCCCTGTTTCAGGTATTAGCCTAATAAATCTTCTCCAACTACAAAGCATTTATATCCATTTTTAAATAAGGTGACCAATATTGTGCACAGAACATGGGTTGGAACAGGATTCTATATAACTGAGCGTAACCTCTTTGGCTTTTGTATTCATTTCTCCTTGAGATAAATGATTATATTCTATTAGCTTTCCTAATTACTTGCTGTACCTGCATAATAATCTCTTGTGATTCATACACAAGGACACCCAGATCCCATTATATCTTAGAACTCTGCAATCTTTCACCATTTAACATACCTTTTATTCTTCCTGCCAAAATAGACAGTTTCACATCTTTGCATATTATACACCATTTGCCACATATTTTCCCAATCACTTAACCTATCAATATCTTTACATAATCTTCTTGTGTGCTCTTCACTTTCCTATCTATCTTGTGTTGCCAGCAAACTTTGCAACCATATCTTCCTCTTCTGTCCCTTCATCTGAATCATTTATATAAATTGTAAACAGTTGAGATCCAGCATTGATCTCTACGGCAACTTTTAGAAAAAGACTTATTTACTTTCTGCTTCCTGTTAGCCAGCTAATCTAACCGTGCCAAAATGCTACCACCTACACCATAACCTGGGATGTGCACCTTATCAAATGCCTTCTGGAAATATAATTCAGTACATCCACCAATAGACCTTTATCCAAATCATGTTATCCCAGCAAAGAACTCCAATAACTTGGTCAAACATATTTCCCTCATATAAAACCATGTCGACTCCGTCCAATTGCTTTGAACTTATTCAATTGTCCTGCTATTACTTCTTTAATAATAGCTTCTAAATTTTTGCAGAAATTAAGCTAACTGAAATGAAGCTAATTAGTCTCCTCCCTTTTTGAATAATGGAATAATCCATTATCTCCCAAACTTTGGGACCATCCCCAAATCAAGTGATTTTTGGAAGATTAAAACCAATGCATCAATTACCTCACTAGTAACTTATTTTAGAACTTTAGGATGAGGTCTACCAGGACATTTTTTTTTATCATTCATGGGATGTGGGCATCTCTGGCTAGACCAACAGTTATTGCCCATCCCTAATTGCCCAGAGGGCAGTTAAAAGTCAACCACATTGCTGTGGGTCTGGAGTCAGATGTAGGCCAAGTAAGGATGGCAGCATCCTTCCCTAAAGGACATTAGTGAACCAAATGGGCTTTTCCAATAATCAACAATGGATTCATGGTCTTCATTAGACTCTTTTAATTCCATATATTTATTGAATTCAAATTTCACCATCTGCCATGGTGGGATTCAAACCCAGGTCCCCAGAACATTACCTGGGTCTCTGGATTAACAGTCCAACACGATAATACCACTAGGCATTGCCTCCTCATTGACATGACACTTGTCATCTGCATTTTCAATAATTCACTCAGTAGCATTTTTCTGATCACTGTGATTTTCCTGAGACTCTCCCTCCCTTCCATTCTTGATATGTCACTGTTTCCGGGTTGTTACTTCTGTAGTGAAGCCTGATGCAGAATTCTTGTTCTATTCATCTTTTGTTTCCTTATTTTCCATTATTAATTCTCCAGTCTTAATGCTCACTTTGTTAACAATTTTATTCTTTAAACATTTATAGATATTCTTACTATCTGTTTTATATTTCTGACTAGCTTTCTCTCATACTCTAACATTTTGCTCTTTGTGAATTTTTTGGTCTTTACTTTTTTAAAAATATTCTGACCAATCTTCCGATCTGTCAACTGTCTTCACACAAATGTATGCTTTTCCTTTAAGTTTGATACGATCTTAAACATTTCTAGTTAACTATGGATGGTCCATTGGAATTTTTCTTACTGTTTCCTTTGAATATTTGTGATAGAAAATTTGAACTTTGATCTGACTGTATTTATTTGGGTAACCTATATCTTGTAAAATACGAAATTAACTTTTCCACTACCATTTTAGCTGCAATTTTCTCCAAAGGCACTGCTTCGGAAAATCTTGTTGACACATTCATAATTTTTAAAGGATTTCCACTCTTGGTTTCTGGTGGGGGTCCTAAACATTCTATTAAGATCCTGATAAATGGTTGTTGAAATCTGGTATCAGAATTAAAGGTGGAAGTTTAATTGGTGGTTGAGGTTTCTCCACTACATGTATGATATGTCTGGCAAAATTTCACAAGATCTTTATGTATTCCTGGCTAATAAAAATGTTTTGGTATTTTAGCTGGCATTTTTCTGATGCCTAAACGAACTGCCATTGGAATTTCACGAGCTATTCATAAAATTTTGTTGTGATACTACTATGCAGTTATAATTCACGTTTATTGCTATTGAAATTCATTGCCAACTACATCCGCATTCTGCAAAAATTACTAACATCTTTCCAATATATACCATACAACATATCTGGGGTAGTTTGTGAAAATTTTAATAATGCTCACACATAGGATTGATTTTAAGTTTCAACAGTGGTGGAAAACTGGCAGTAGTAGTTCACCCACAATTACAGATCCTATCTAATTCTCCTTTCCCGATGTCAATGGAATGGAAGACCTAAATAATTAGTCATTGATTGTCTACCATAGCCTTGCAGCCATCCCAAAACATTAAAATCAGCTAAAATCAACTCCAAATCGTATACTTAGGCTTCTGATATGATGGCTAATGGAAAATATTACAAGTTGTACATGCAAAATGTGTGACACAGTAGTTTAAACATTGGTCTGTCATCTCCATGGCCCAAGGTCAATATATTGAAATGAATTTGGGCATTGTCAATATATTTGCTCCCATGTACTTCCACTGTTATTAATATTTCAATAATGGTTGGGTTTCCTTTAATATGTACGCTAATCATGCAGAAACGGTTACTTTCCATAAATATTATGATACCCACTGGATTTTGAAACATTTGTTTCAGCTTTACGTCTCATCATATAATAGGGAAGTAAGGATAAGGAGTAAAATAATTCAAATTGAACCCAATTGGGAATGGCAGTGGGGTAAAAATTGTACATCAGACAGTTTAGGTTTATTTTTGATAATTACAAGTGCTTTGATTCCTTAGTGACTGAATAATGCATTTTTTTTCTCTAATCAATTTGTTCATAGATGTTATTACCTCTGGAGCAGGTAGGATTTGAACCCAGGTTAATACTCCTGTGCTGTTAAAAACTATTGGATAGTTGAAGGAGATATTTTCTAATCAACCTGTTCAGAGATGTTATTACACAGATGTTATTCTTAAAAAAAGCTAAAATGTGTTTCCAGTAAAATTTGTACAATGTTATAAATTAATTGATACCTCTTCATTCCTGATGATAGCAATTCCCACAATTTCTTGTAGAACCTCAGCAACAATTGCCTGAATTGGAGTTCCATCCTAGTAAAAATAAAATGTAGAATGGCTAACATGCCTATTGCCACTTAAATCAGAAAATCACTCTGTATGTAAACTGAAAACATTGTAGACTTTTGCATTACAACTTCAAACTTTGGGGCCAACACAATTCTTTGTGACAGATTGAATAAAAGTTGGTTCTGGGGAAACACATGCTGTATAATCATAAAATTTTACAGTACAGAGGGATACCATTCGGCACATTGTGTCTGTACTGTTCTGAGAAAGGGTCATTGGACCCCAAATGTTAACTCTGATTTCTCTCCACAGATGCTGCCAGACCTCCTAAACTTTTCCAGCAATTTCTGTTTTTAAGTCTATACTGGCTCCTGAAAGAGCTAACCAGGTAGTTCCATCTTCCAGCCCTATCTCTAGTCCTATCTCTAAATTCACCACTTTCAAAAATATAACCAGCTCTCTTCTGAAATCTCCTATGGAATCCACCTCCAATACTCTGCCAGGCAGCGCATTCCAAATCCTAACAACTCTCTGAGTAAAGAAGTTTCTCCTCATCTCACTCCTAGCTCTCTTGCTGACAATCTTGAAATTGTGACCCCTAGATACTGACATACCAAGAATGGGAAGAGAATATCCTACTTTACCCTACTAAAATTGTTCATAATTTTGAACATTTCAGTAAGATAACCTCTTAATTGTGTCTGCTCCAAGGAAGATAAGCCTACCTTCTCTAATCTTTCCTTGTATCTAAAATTCCTCATTCCTCGTATAATTGTAGTAAATCTCCTTTGAAATCTCTCCAGGGCTTTAACATACTTTCTTAAATAAGGTGCCCAGACTGAACACAGTACTCCAAATGTAGACTTTGACTTGTAGCGTTGGAGAAGCACCTAGTCCTTGCATTTATATACTATATCCCTCAATTTATAAACCCAAGGATTCTGTAAGCGTACTTAACAGCCATTTCAATTTGCCTGGCTTTCTTCAGAAAGTTATGCACTTGAACCCAGAAGTCCCTCTGCTCTTGTATCAACTTAGATCTTCTCTGGTTTAAGGGAAGGAACTGTCCTTTTAATTTTTGGCACAGACATTCAAAAAAACAGCTAATTGCTTACAGTAAACCACTTCAGCAATTCAAAATATATGAGCTAACTTAAGTGTTGGGTCAAAAAAAAGAGACTTGTGATATTGAATAGTAATAAGTAGAGACCTTGTTTTAGGATATCCACTCTCTAATCTTGAGAATATTGGAAAAGAGAATGCTTCATATTGGTTTCAGAGATAGCAGGAACTGCAGATGCTGGAGAATGTGAGATAACAAGGTGCAGGGCTGGATGAACACAGCAGGCCAAGCAGCATCAGAGGAGCAGGAAGGCTGACGTTTCGGGCCTAGACCTTTCTTCAGAAATGGGGGAGGGGAAGGGGGTTCTGAAATAAATAGGGAGAGAGGGGGAAGCGGATAGAAGATGGATAGAGAAGAAGATAGGTGGAGAGGAGACAGACAGGTCAAAGAGGCAGGGATGGAGCCAGTAGAGGTGAGTGTAGGTGGAGAGGTAGGGAGGAGATAGGTCAGTCCAGGGAGGACGGACAGGTCAAGGGGGCGGGATGAGGTTAGTAGGTAGGAGATGGGGGTGGGGCTTGGGGTGGGAGGAGGGGATAGGTGGGAGGAAGGACAGGTTAGGGAGGCAGGGACGAGCTGGGCTGGTTTTGGGATGCGGTAGGGGGAGGGGAGATTTTGAAGCTTGTGAAGTCCACATTGATACCATTGGGCTGCAGGGTTCCCAAGCGGAGTATGAGTTGCTGTTCCTGCAACCTTCGGGTAGCATCGTTGTGGCACTGCAGGAGGCCCAGGATGGACATGTCGTCTTAGGAATGGGAGGGGGAGTTGAAATGGTTCGCGACTGGGAGGTGCAGTTGTTTAGTGCGAACCGAGCGTAGGTGTTCTGCAAAGCGGTCCCCAAGCCTCCGCTTGGTTTCCCCGATGTCGAGGAGGCCACAACTGGAACAGCGGATGCAGTATACCACATTAGCAGATGTGCAGGTCAACATCTGCTTGATGTGGAAAGTCTTCTTGGGGCCTTGGATGGGGGTGAGGTGGGAGGTGTAGGGGCAGGTGTAGCACTTCCTGCGGTTGCAGGGAAAGGTGCCAGGTGTGGTGGGGCTGGAGGGGATTGTGGAGCGGACAAGGGAGTCCCGGAGAGAGTGGTCCCTC
>NC_063340.1:13686955-13708377 GCF_021869965.1 Rhincodon typus
GACTGGACGTCCATGGTAAAGATGAGGTGTTGGGGACCGGGGAATTGGAAGTTCTGGAGGAGGTGGAGGGTGTGGGTGGTGTCACGGACGTAGGTAAGGAGTTCCTGGACCAAGGGGAAGAAAATGGAGTCGAGATAGGTGGAGATAAGTTCGGTGGGGCAGGAGCAGGTGGAGACAATGGGTCAACCAGGGCAGTCAGGTTTGTGGATTTTGGGAAGGAGATAGAAGCAGGCGGTGCGGGGTTGGGGAACGATGAGGTTGGAGGCTGTGGGTGGGAGGGCACCTGAGGTGATGAGGTTGTGGATGGTTTGGGAAATGATGGTTTGGTGGTCGGGGGTGGGGTCATGATCAAGGGGGCGGTAGGAGGTGGTGTCGGAGAGTTGGCGCCTGGCTTTGGCGATGTAGAGGTCAGTGCGCCATACTACAACTGCGCCTCCCTTGTCCGCGGGTTATTATGGTGAGGTTGGGATTGGAGCGGAGGGCTGCACATTCTGAGGGGGAGAGGTTGGAGTCGGTGAGAGGGGTGGAGTGGTTGAGGCGATTGATATCTCGACGGCAGTTGGAGATGAAGAGGTCGAGGGAGGGTAGGAGGTCTTGGGGTGGTGTCCAGGAGGAGGGGGTGTGTTGGAGTTGGGAGAAGGGGTCAGTAGAGGGAGGGTTAGGTTCACGGTTGAAGAAGTAAGCACGGAGGCGGAGAAGGCGGAAAAACTGCTCAATGTCCAAACGTGACCGGTATTCGTTGATGTGTGGGTGGAGGGGTCAAAGGTGAGCCCTTTACTGAGGACTGACGGTTTGTCCTCAATAAGGGGAAGGTCTGGGGAGATGGTGAAGACTCGGCAGTACTGGGTGCTGCTGTCTCCTCTGGAGCTGCTGGCTGTGGAGGCGGTGGGTGGAGCAATGTCGGCGGTGGGCGGAGTTGCGTTGGCGGTGGTGGGCGGAGTTGCGTCAGCGTTGGTGGTGGGCGGAGTTGCATCGGCATCGGTGGTGGGCGAAGCGGCGTCGGCAATGGGCTGAGCAGGGTAGGCAGTGGCAGCAGTGGTGACAGTAGGTGCGTCCTCAGTGGCTATGGTGTTGCCCTTGGAAATGGAGGCGGTGGCACCAGCAGTGGTGTCGATGGCGTTCGCTTTCCCGGAAGTGGTGTACTCGGTGGCGGAGGATGTGACGTCATCCGTGGGTGCTCCGACAGTGGCCACATGGCCAATGGCGGCAGGCACATTGTGGGGAAGATCCTGGGTAGGGTTGGGGATTTGGGAGGCGGAGTAGGCCCGTTTTGGGTGGTACGCACCAGTAAGTTTACTGTACTTACGGTTTTAAGCTTCAAAATCTCCCCTCCCACTACCGCATCCCAAAACCAGCCCCAGCTCGTCCCCGCCTCCCTAACCTGTCCTTCCTCCCACCTATCCCCTCCTCCCACCCCAAGCCCCACCCCCATCTCCTACCTACTAACCTCATCCCGCCCCCTTGACCTGTCCGTCCTCCCTGGACTGACCTATCTCCTCCCTACCTCCCCACCTACACTCAGCTCTACTGACTCCATCCCCGCCTCTTTGACCTGTCTGTCTCCTCTCCACCTATCTTCTCCTCTATCTATCTTCTATCCGCCTCCCCCTCTCTCCCTATTTATTTGAGAACTCCCTTCCCCTTCCCCAATTCTGAAGAAGGGTCCAGGCCCGAAACGTCAGCCTTCCTGCTCCTCTGATGCTGCTTGGCCTGCTGTGTTCATCCAGCTCTACACCTTGTTATCTCATGCTTCATATTACCTGACTTTTCTTAATAAGGGAACCATGAACAAAGTATGATCATGATATTTTAAATTACATTATGAGAGATGTGGGAAGAATAATATATCTGGTGTATTGCCATAAATTATTTTCCCTTACAGTGAACTACCTTCGGTTGTTATATTTAAGAAATTATTTAGCTTAAACTGTCAATTTATTAAGAATCAGTTAAGGAAGGCCAACAAGTTTGATTTCAGTTTTCAATTACTGGGTGTATTCATATCTCGATATTCATATCTCGAAACTTGATGCAGTCGAGCAGGGGAGACTGATTATGCATGGAAATACCAGAAGTATGTGCAGAAAACCTGTGAGGTTTTGAACTCAGCTTGCTTTTACACCTGACTTCTGAGTTCCTGCACCAATTATTTTGAGCAGGTGTAATGCCAACCACATGGCCTTCTAAGATTTACTGAAGCAGGATTACAATTTACTTAAGTGTGCTGCCTCTCCAAATGTTTTTGCATAGTTGTGCAAGTTGGTAGTGATCAACTTTTGTAAGTTTGGTTTAGGCATCTATAGATTGCTATGTGGCTGTGCAATTTAGAGGTGCTGATGGGGGATATAAATCTAGTTCTTAAAGCAGGAAGACTGCTGGACTCAAAGCAGAAAGTTTCCAGTTAGGGCATCACAGGTCAGGATAATGACATATTTAGCAACATCCCAAAATGTCTACCACACCAACACCATCAACATGCCCTTTCAAGCCCACTCCAATATACTGTCTCACATACAAATTTACCTTGCAGGGGCATTTATCATAAAACCACATGATTTATAGCTCTCATTCATACTGAGTTCTGAAGAAGTGTCACACCAGACTTGAACCATTAACTATTTTTGTCTTCACAGATGCTGCCAGACCTTCTCAGTTTCTCCAGCATTCACCTCTCTCCCTATTTATTTCAGAACCCCCTTCCCCTCCCCCATTTCTGATGAAGGGTCTAGGCCCGAAACGTCAGCGTTTCTGCTCCTATGATGCTGCTTGGCCTGCTGTGTTCATCCAGCCCTGCACCTTGTTGTCTCGGATTCTCCAGCATCTGCAGTTTCTACTATCTCTACGTCAGACTCCTGCTCGTTGACTACAGCTCCGCCTTCAATACCATTATCCCCTTCAGACTGATCTCAAAACTGCGTGACCTTGGTCTTAGCTCTGCCTTCTGCACCTGGATCCTCAGCTTTCTGACCTATAGGCCGCAATCAGTGAGGATAGGTAACTCCACCTCCTCCACAATAACATTCAACACTGGAGACTCCCTCCCCTCCAAGGATGTGTACTCAGCCCCCTACTGTACTCCTTTTACACCTACGACTGTATCACCAAATTCTGAATGAATGCAATCTACAAGTTCGCTGACAACACCACTGGATATCTAACAATGATGAGTCAAAATACAGAAGGGAGATAGAGGGCTTGGTGATGTGGTGCAATGAAAACAATTTGTCTGTCAATGTTGGCAAAACTAAAGAACTGATCATCAACTTCAGAAAGAAAGAGGAAAATACACCCCCATCTACATCGACGGAACTGAGGTTGAAAGAGCGAAGAGCATCAAGTTTCCTGGATTGATGATGTCCGATGACCTGCCCTGGACTTCTGGCGTAAATATGACAGTCAAGAAGGCACAACAACGCCTCTTCTTCCTCAGGCGGCCCAGGAAATTTGGCATGTCCATATGGTCCCTCACTAACTTCTACAGATGCACCATTAAAAGCATACTGTCCAGGTGCATAACAGCGTGGTATGGCAACTGCTCTGACCATGACCGTAAGAAAATACAGAAGGTGTCTAAGGTTCTTGAGTAGATTTGTAGTTCAGGTTGTGGATGCTGTGGTTGGTTTGCTTGCTGAGCTGGTTCATTAGTTCACAGATGTTTCATTACTCTGCTAGGTAACATCATCAGTACAGTCTCTGATGAAGCGCTGTTGTGTTTTCCCGCCCGGTATTTAAACTCTGGGGTCCATTGGAATTGATTACCTCATTTCTGGTTTTTCTTTGCAGTGGTGTATATATAGGGTCTAATTCTACATGTTTATTGATGGCCTTCTTGGTGGAGAACCAAGCCTCTAGAAATTCCCGTGCTTGTCTCTGTTTGGTCTGTCCTAGGATCCTGATGTTGTCCCAGTCGGACTGGTGGTTCTCTTTATCCATGTGAATGGTGACAAATGAGTACCGGTCATGTCTTTTTGTTGCTAGTTGGTGTTCATGTATTCTTGTGGCCAATTTCCCCTTTCTGTCTGTCCAATGTAATGTTTCTCGCAGTCTTTGCATGGGATCTTATATATAATGTTGGCTCTGTCCATCGTGGGTAAGGGGTCTTTGGTTCGAGTTAGCAGTTGGTGAAGGGTTGATGTAGGTTTGTGTGCAGATAGCAGAAAGTAAATTTAAGTTGTCTTGGTATAATTATTTTTCTTGTGTTGGAATTTGAACCATATGATCAATGGAAGACAGAGGTTAGTAAATGAACTTGGTGCTGTTGCTCACTAAGCAAAGTAAAATGAAAAGAAAGACATTTTCTGAGGTGACTCCCAATCAGTCAAATCATGGCGAATGTCTGGAATCTCTAACAGACTTCCTGGATTAAAAGTTACATGAAAGATGACTGCTAAATGCCTTTGAGGCTTGGTCAAAATTTAATAATCTTTTGGAAAATGGACACTGATTTCATATATTCAAAGTATTTCTTGGACTTTTATCAAAATCTGCACAATATTAACTTGGGAATCATTAGATAAGCATTAGCGATTAAGATTTCCAGATTATGCTGAAATTCCTATTATGGACAGACAAGTCCAAACTGTCATTCAGTTCTCAGGGAATGGTACTATTGGGTCAGATATCTGCTGCCTCAGAAAAGTTCCGTGGGAACTGTCAGTCCTTTCAACATTCAAAGAATAAATGAAACATTTCACTGTGCTACAAATAGTATAAGACTCAATGGTTGCCAGGTTTCAAAATGTTCCATATACTAGGTATATGCATCAATGTAAAGGAAGGATTAAAGACAAGCAGAATAGTGATGAGACTGTGTGCAGCAAACACAGTTACGTCTACAGAAAAAAAATCGGAACAATAACAATGGGAACACATTCCAGAAAAGCCAAAGGATGTTAATAAACACTTTAGATATAATACTTTAAGTATTATGTGGCTGATTGTGCAGATGGAAGAAATAGAGACATTGAACTTGTGAGTCTGACTTCGATTGTGGGTAAATTGTTGGAGGTGATTATAAAAGATAGGATTTATGGACCTTTAGAGAGGCAAAATTGATTAGGGATAGTCAGCATGGTTTTGTGTGAGGAAAATCGTGTCTCACAAACTTGATTGAGTTTTTTTGAGGAAGTTGCCAAAAAGATTGAATACTGTGTCCAATTCTGGTCACATGGTTATAGGAAGGATCCATATTAAGCCGGAGAGGGTTCAGAAGAGATCTGGCAGGATATTGTTGGGTATGGGAGGTTTGAGTTACAAAGAAAGGCTAGATAGGCTGGGACATTTTTTCACTGGAGCATAGGAAGTTGAGAGGCGACCTTATAGAAGTTTATAAAATAATGAGGGGCATAGAGTTAGTGGTAGTTATCTTTTTCCTGAGAGAGGGAATTTCAAGACTAGGGGATATATTTTTAAGCCGAGAGGAGAGAGATTTAAAAAAGACATGACGGGCAAATTTTTTTACACAGAGGGTGGCTCGCATGTGGAATAAACTTCCTGAGGAAGTGGTGAATGTGGGTACAATTACAACATTTAAAAGATATTTGGATAAGTACATAAATAGGAAAGGTTTGGAGGGATATGGGTCAGGAGCAGGCAGGTGGGACAAATTTAGTTTGGGATTATGCTTGTCATGGACCGGTTGGACCAAAAGGTCTGTTTCTGTGCTGTATGACTCTATGACTATGGCGCTTAAGAGGATGATTCTGCATCTATATTTACTTCAGCAGTATGTGAGATACATTTATCAACATTCATTCTGATTTATTAACCATCAACACAAGTTTAAGGAACACAAAAATACTAACTATGTCATATTTAGTGATGACAACCCACTGAGGTTACTCAAGAAAGTGCTAATTCCATGGAAAGTATCGGGTGAAAGCTAGCATATAAGTACTGATGTAATTTCTTGTGAGATACCTATGCTGTTGAGTAAACTTTTACAAAGAATGGTGGAAAAGAAATTTGGAATGGAACATAATGAGCAGAATAATTCAGGTGGCAGGCTTTACCATCTCACCACTGAAAAAGTAAGTGTGATTTTGCTGAGGTGTGTTAGTCAGTTAAAGATGGGAATGTTATCACTCATTGGATAAAAAAGTCCTGCCTCAGAAAGATGCCAGGCAATCTGATTGAAGGAAGCCTAGGATGAGGATTGCGAAGGAAGTGAGTCAAGTCAGACAGTCATAGAAGGCTGCAGCACAGAAAAAGGCCCTTTGGCCCATTGAGTCTGCACAAGTCAGAAACAACCATCCAACTATTTTAATCCCATCTTCCGGGTCAGGACTTGACCCATAGCTTTGTGTGCCTGGTGTACATAGAGTCATAGCGTCATACAGCACAGAAACAGACTTTTCAGTCCACATCATCCATGCCAACCAGACATCCTAATCTGATCCAGTCCCATTGCCAGCATTTGGCCTATATCCATCTAAACCATTCCTATTCATATACCCATCCCGATGCCTTTATCTCAATGCTTCCTAAATATTTTGAGGGTATTTGCCTCTACCAGCTTTACAAACAGTGAGTTCCAGAAAAGATTTTCCTCATCTCCTCTCTAAACCTCCTGCCCCCTATCTTAAATCTATATCCCCTGGTCATTGATCCCTCCACAAAGGGGAAAAAATATTCCTCCTGTCTACAGAGATAGTAAGAACTGCAGATGCTGGAGTCAGAGATAATACAGTATGGAGTTGGAGGAACACAGCAGGCCAGGCAGCATCAGAGGAGCAGGAAAGTTGATGTTTCGGGTTGGGACTCTTCTTCACTTTTTCCCACTAACCTGGAGACCTTAGATAATATCTAGTTGTGGTGCAACTCCCAGTTACTTTCACCATACAAATCAACTGTTTTCATCTCCCATGCTGTCTCCAATGGACTAGTAGAATTCTGCCCTGTTAGTTCCAACTTAAAATTGATTATTGAAACTGTTCATTGACACCAACATGAATCAATGTGTAGTCCAGTTCATTGCTAGCCCAGAAGAGTGGGTAAGATATGAAAGGGATGATGGCAGAAGGGAACATGGAACTGAGGACTGGACTGAGCACTTCCACCTCAAATGTTGCCACAGCCTCAGTACCTGATATGTTGTCTCTTATCCCAGTGGTCAAGAGCTGCAAAATCCAGGGGATATTGGCCATGATATTCACAGCAATCACAGCTGGGGTTTGAACAACGTGTCTCCACCTCTGCAGAAGTCACAGGTGGTTACACCAAGTAGAAGTGCTAAGAAGAGGAAGAGTAATGACTTGTAGTTGCAAAAGCATTTAGATTGGTAAAATTCATTTTTGAACCATGCAAGTAATACTTATTTGTACAACTTTCTGTCCTACTTATTTAGTTGTTGGTTGGCAAGTCACCTTTTTCACATATGAAGGATTGAAGGATGGTAAGACAAAAACTGATGTTTGAAAAGGGATATCTAGCTGTTTGCAGGATTAGTTTGTTTTAGACAATGGGGATGGGGGCACGTGAAGGGGGAAATTACTTATGAATTGGGGTGTTGGATTGGGGTTCATGCCTTTCAGATGTGTTTGCCTGATGGAAGAACTCATGGAATCTAAGTGAGCCTTGCGATAACGTGGGCGCCTTGGTCAGCAATGTGAACAACATCCGGTGCATTGGTCGCATTATGTTCTGCCACTCCCCAGAATCATCCGAAAAGGCTTAGTGTTTACCTGTTCTTCCTACATTTCAGAACCTCATAGAGTGGAAAGTGGATACAATCTTCACTATCCTTCATTACAGTCACACTCAATTGCATAAACTCAAGACTTCCTTCTGTTACATACCAGATAAATGTATCAAACTGAACATATTGAACACTTAACAGAGAATTCAACAACATAAGCCAAACTGATCAAATACTCACTGGGTCTCTGCGAGATTGGTTATAAATATGTAAGATACTTAAAACATTGAACTCCAGATCAAGGTTTTTTACAAGTCTTTGAATTCCTGCAGTGTCATTTTGTGTTGCAAGTCGTACCATGAAGGATCTGGGGAGCAAACAATTTACAATTTCTAAGTATTTATTGATTAAGATGCAAGAAAAGAGAAACATGTTATTTTAACCTTCCACTTACTCATTAATTGGATGAATATGGATCAATTAATTTTATTAGCTGTCACCTCTTTTGCTTATGTCCTTAATGTTTTACTTTTGTCCTGCACCAGCTTGAAAAGACATTTGAGATATTATGTTTCAGCTGTACAAGACATTGGTGAGGCCTCTTCTAGAATACTACTTACAATTCTGGTCGCCCTGCTATAAGATGGATGTTGTTAAACCTGAGAGAGTACAGAAGAATTTACAAGGATGTTGCCAGAAATGGAGGATTTGGGTTATAAGGAGAGGCTGGAGCATTGGAGGATGGGGGGTAACTTTATAGAGGTTTATAAAATCACGAGGAAAGTAGATAAGGTGAATGGCCAAGGTCTTTTTTTTCAAAGTTAGGGGAGTCCAAAACTAGAGGGCACACATTTAAAATGAGAGAGGAAAGAGTTAGAAGGGACCTGTGGGGCAACTTTTTCACACAGAAGGTGGTGCATGTATGGAATGAGCTGCAAGAGGAAGTGGTGGAGGCAGGTACAATTGCCAACATTTAAAAGACATTTGAACAGATGCATGAATAGTAAAGATTTACAGGGGTATGAGCCAAATGCAGGCAAATGGGACTAGTTCAGTTTAGGATATCCGGTCAGCATAGATGAGTTGAACCGAAGGTGTTACTTTGGCAGTTTTCCAGAATCTACCAGTGCTGCTTCTTGTGATAGTAAAGCCCAAGAAATTAAGAATAAAAAATAATCATATTGGATATAGACAACTGGGTTCAAATGAATCTCTTGAACAGTATAAAGAGTGTAGGGACATTCTTAAGACGGAGACCAGGAAGGCAAAAGGATGATATGAGATAAATTTAGCAGGACTTATACAATTAAAAGTAGGTCCTGGTGTCGTGCTGTAGAACAAACAGGTACATAATTCTTTGAAGTTTGCGTCACAGGTAGGCAGGGTAGTTAAGAAGACAGTTAGCGAGCTTGCCTTGATTGCTCAGACCTTTGAGTATAGGAGTTGGGACATCATGTTGACATTGTACAGGACGTTGGTGAGGCTCTTCTGGAGTACTGTGTCCAGTTCTAATTGCCCTGTTATAGGACGGATATTACTAAGCTGGAGAGGATGCAAAAGAAATTTACCAGGATGTTGCTGGGAATGGAGGGTTTGAGTTGTAAGGATACAGGCTGGATAGGCTGGTACCTTTTTCACTGGAGCGCAGGAGGTTGAGGGGTGACCTTATAGACGTTTGTAAATGAGGGGGTATAGATAGGGGAAATGGCAGGTGCCTTTCCCCTAGGGTGGGGTTTTTTCAAAACTAGGGGGTACATTTTTAAGGTGAGAAGAGAAAGATTTAAGAAAGGGGCAATTTTTTTTACATAGGGAGTGATTGGTGTGTTGAATGGACTTCCAGAGGAAATGGTGGGTGTAGATACAGTTACAATATATAAAAGACATTTGGATAAGTACATGAATAAGAAATGTTTGGAGAGTTATGGCCCAAGTGCAGGCAGGTGGAATTAGTTTAATTTGGTAATAAGATCGGCATGGACTGGTTGGAGTGAAGGTCTGATTCTGTGCTGTATGACTCTATGACTCTATAAGGCATGATGCCTTGTGAATGTCAGGGCAATGCGGACCAGCAATGTAGGCAAAATGTGCCATGGAAGAAAAGGAAGATTAACACAGTGATGACTTGTGAAGAATCTAATAAATGCCCAACCTCTCATCCACCTGTTTCCCTAGGCAAAAACATAAAGATTGCAGAGATCCTCCACGATTTCATACAGCAGCACAAAAACATGGAAAATATGCTTGCCTGCAATGACAACATGGCAGGCTCATCTGAAGTCAGCATGCTAAGCCGAAAAGAAACTAAGATTTTCCTGAGCTAACTCCCAATATTTTTCAATGCCTTTCACTGTACAAGCCCATGTTATTGCAAAGTGTAAACAAACTGAAAAATAGACATTTTTCATATAATTACAGTCTTCATTTTTTGATATAGAGGACATTTGCAGGCAAATCAAGTTACATAGGGGCTTCTTCGTCTATCTTGAAGCTCCATTTAACACAAATTTATTTGCAGGCTCCCTGCAATTTGACTTATTGCAATTTATGTAGCTTCAAGATGATTTATGGGAGTTGAACAAATAAAATAATAGCACTGTAATATAAATCACTTCTATTTAACAATGCAGCAGTTGGGAGAGGCAGGGAGGATTGAAAACAATTGAAAAGGGGTAGCATAGTGGCTCAGTGATTAGCACTGCTGCCTCGCAGCGCCAGGGACCTGGCTTCAATTCCAGCCTTAGGTGACCATGGAGAAAGACGTGAAGGCGTGGGAACTTGGCAAAGTTATTGGCAATATCTCAGGGACAGTCCATATCACAGCAGAGGTGGCGTTGGAAGTATTAGAATGTATGACGGTGGAAAAATCTCCTGTCTTGACCAGATATATCCAAGAACCCTACAAGAGGCTAACGAAGAAATTGTGGAGTCCCTGGCTGATATATTTGCATCATCGTTAGCCATGGTTGAGGTCCCAGAAGACTGGAAGGTAGCAAATGTTGCGCCCTTATTCAAGAAGGGCTGCAAAGCAAAACCTGGGAATTATAGACCAGTAATGTTACTTGAGAAGATTGTAAGGGATAAGATATATATACATTTGGAAAGACATGTTTGCTTAGGAGTAGTCAGCATGGCTTCATGCGTGGGAGATCATGCCTCACAATTTAGTTAGAGTTCTTTGATGAAACGGCTAGGAAGGTTGATGAGGGCAAGGTGGTAGACGTAGTCTATATGGATTTCAATATGGATTTCAAAACCTTTTGATAAGGTTCCACATGGTAGGCTGCTCTGGAAGGTTAGATCACATGGAATCCAGAGATTGGATACACAATTGGCTTGATGGTAGGAAGCAGAGAGTAATGGTGGAAGGATGCTTGTCGGATTGGAGGCCTGCGACCAGTAGTGTGCCTCAGGGGTCGGTGCTGGGCCCATTGCTGTTTGTTATCTATACCAATGATTTGGATGAGAATGTACAAAGCATGATTAGTAAGTTTGCAGGTGACACTAAAATAGATGGTATCGTGGACAGTGAAGAAGCTTATCAGGAATTGAGGCAGGATCTTGAACAGCAGGGGAAGTGAGCCAAGAAATGGCAAATGGAGTTTAATGTTGATAAGTGTGAGGTCTTGCACTTTGGAAAGTCAAATCAAAGTAGGAGTTTCATGATGAATGATAGGGCCTTAAGGAGTGTAGTGGAAAAGAGGGACCGTGGAGGTCAGATGTACAGTTCTCTGAAAGTGGAGTCACACGGAGACAGAGCAGTGAAAAAGGTTTTTGGCACACCGACCATCATCAGTCAGGGCATTGAGTATAGGAGTTGGGAAGTCATGTTGCAGTTGTACAGGACATTGGTGAGGCTGCACTTTGGTCACCTTGCTATAGGAAGTATGTTATTAAACTGGAAAAGGTGCAGAAGAAATTTACAAGGATGTTGCCAGGACTCAAGGAGTTGAGTTATAGGGAGAGGTTGGACTTTTTTCTTTAGAGGTGGGGGAGGTGGTGGTGGTGGGGGGAATCTTATAGAAGTGTATAAGATCATGAGAGGCATGAATAGGGTGAATGCACTCAGTCTTTTTCCCAGGGTTGGGGAATCAAGGACTAGAGGGCATCAGTTTAAGGTAAGAGGGGAAAGAATACATGGGAACCTGAGGGGCAACTTTTTTTTACACAGAGGGAGGTACACATATGGAATGAACTGCCAGCGGGAGTAGTTGAGGCGAATAAATTAACAACATTTAAAAGGCATTTGGATGAATACATGGACAGGAAAGGTTTAGAAGGATATGGGCCATGTGCGAAGAAATGGGATTAGTGTGGATGGACATTTTGGTCAGCATGGGCTAGTTTGGGCTGAAGGGCCTGTCTCAGTGCTGTAGGACTCTATGACTCTATGACTGTCTGTGTGAAGTTTGCGCATTCTCCCTTAGTCTGCATGGGTTTCTGCTGGGTGCTCCGGTTTCCTCCCACAGTCCAAAGATGTGCTGGTAAAGTGGATTGCTAAATTGCCCAGTAGTGTGCAGGCTAGGTGGGTTAGCCATGGTAAATGTGGGGTTATGGGGATAGGGGTTTGGGTGGGATGCTTTTCGGAGGGTCAGTGCAGACTCAATGGATGGAGTCGACTCTATCAGCACTGTAGAGATTCTGTGATTGATTGGAAAAAATTCTTCATTGCTAAAAATATGATTTTTTTGACATATCAATGAGCTGTAGTTTCCCAATTACAGCACTAATTTATCACAACATTTATTTCTAATGCGTGAACTGGTGTCAACTTTCCATTGAATAGAACATTTTCATGTTATTCCATTTAAAATGTTCAGATCTAAAGATGAAGGTGTGAGGTGGGTGGTGAAGGGGTGGTGGCCATAGGCTCGCAGTACTCTAAATAATCCACGTGAGCAAACCATAAGAAGACATCTAAGTTTCAGCGACCCAGATGCACTGGTTCCGTTAATGGCTCTGTAGACATCATAAACTCAATATCTAAAAGTTTGAAACTCAAGTTGTCTTCTACCAGACCACAACATATATTATTACATTAATACAATGCACCACTGGCTAATCTTCTAATTTTCAAAACAAAATTTCATCATTCTTCAAAATGATATTTTTGTTCTTGTGTTCTCACCTCCCATCTTGAAAAGACCAACCTCTAGTTGGGATGCAGTTCTTTGTGCACAGGCAGTTGGCTGCCACCTCAGTCAGTGGTAATCCTTCATTCTTCTGCCGAGATGGTGGGTGCTAACAGGCTTTCTAACTGCAAAGGACATTTCTGCGAGCAAATTCTAGCATCAGCTAATTACTGAATCAGTGTATTTTCCAACAGGGGTCATTTGTCAGGGCCAAGATCTCCATCTCTTTTTATCTCCCTACTTCAAAATATTGAGGCCAGTTCCAGTGTGTGAACTGATGGCCTGGTTGAAATCAATACCCACAAATGATCACCCATGTAACAACCCCTGGATTATGACTTAACAGAACACCATGTAGTACATTTTCCATCTCATTCAAAAAGTAAGTAAGCATAGTAAATTGGTTTTGAAGGGTCCTTACTTTAACAAGCCTTTGCGATGAGTGACGTATAGTTCATGAGACAATGTAGTCTTGCTGTAGGGTACAACACGGACAAAATCCTTCAGCAAAGGAAACTCTGGGATGAGATGAGGTACTGTGATGACACAGTAGTCTCTGTCCTGTAGTAATCAGTGACAAAAAATGTAAGTGAAAAAAGCTAATACTTTTTTTAAAAATCCACTTAAAGTTTTTCACTAAATGATTCAGAGAACATAATAAACTCTGGTTGTGATATTGAGCAGTTTAAGCACCATATGAATATAATATACAATTAGTCACACAGTTGTTTCTGTAAACCACATATAAATGAGAAATTAACTAATAAGCTTTAATAATGAGAAAATTATTAGAGAAGCAAGACAAAATGGCAGCTTGGATGACTGTGAGCAGCTCATTGTATTGTTTATCTGAATGGAGTAAATATTACTTGTCTCTCTTGTATTGATGTACACATTTAGTTCACATTAATGGTGAGTAATTGGGCACATTACATTTGTTTATTTAAATTATTCGACAAGAAAATGTGAAAGATTGTTCACTGGGACACATGTGGACACACAAATTCATAGTCATATTAAACAAAGATCATTTGAAAAGTCTTGGAATTTACTCCATACCACCATTTTACTGCAGTTCAGATATGGCAATATAGGGAGAACCATCCTGCTTTTCTGTTAATATACTTAGCATGTCATTGTCAATCTTGCTTTCACCAACCAGTTTCTAGACAGGGCATAAAATAATTAATTAAACATTATAAAATTCTTTGAGAAAACTGGATCGAGATCTCCAAGACTATGTTATCAACCACTGGCAGATTCTAGTACAACTTCTTAGCTGCTCTGTTGCTTAAAAGCAGAATTAGGTATTATTGCCTAAACTTTTAGTGGAGCTAGGATGACTCAGGAGTCCCTTAAAAGCAATGGGCAGGCCCCAATTCTGAGATTCCCAACTCCATTCCTGAGGCTGTCCAGTTTCAGGGAGTACTTCTTAAGGTTATGGGATTGGTTTGGGTTATAAGCCCCCACCTAGAATCTTGATCTGCGATCAAAGTTTTTGTTTGATGGCACTTTGTGAGACCTTCTCACAGGCCACCTTTTGATTTTCAATGGCAATATTTTTGTGTTCAGGAGCTCAACTTTCATTTTCACTAATTCCTGTACTGATAGATGCAATCATGTAGTAGCACTGTCTTCTGTATTTGTGTAGACTTTTTTTTATAGTTTTCTTCTTTAGAGATAGGAAAGATGGCACAAATCATCAGCATTAACTCACTAATAAGCTCTGTTCTGAGGAAGGGTCACTGGACCCGAAATGTTAACTCTGAGTTTTTTCTTCACAGATGCTGCCAGACCTGCTGAGCTTTTCCAGCAACTTTGTTTTTACTCCTTGTTTTGGTTCTTATTCCAATGGCTGTTCTTGACAAATTGTGTCGCTTCATACAGGATTTTCCTCCAAGTTGGTTTCTTTTGAATAAGGTCCTCCCATGCATTGACATCTATGTTGCAGTTCTTAAGAGTAGTTGTTAGGGAGTCTTTGAAATGCTTCCTTTGTCCTCCTCTCATTTAAGTACTTGCCTTGAGTTGTGTGAAGATGATTTGCTTTGGCGGTTGAAACTCAGGCATTCTAAGCACATTGCCAGTCCAGTGGAGTTGGTTTCCGATAATCATGATCTCAATGCTGGTGCTATTGGCTGCTTCAACACCTCCCCTCCCCACCACCTGCAACTGCCCCTCCAAGCCACTCAATATCATGAATTGAAAATATATCAATACCTCCTTCACTATCACTGGGTCAAAATCCTGGAATTGTCTCCAGGGCACCGCGAATGATTGATTTATTGTCACGTGTACTGAAATACAGTGAAAAGCTTTGTTTATGAACAGTACGGGCAGATCACAGCAAGCAAAGAATGTATAGATCAAGAAGACTTAGAGGCATACAGGTTACATTATTTGAGGCTAGAGTCCATTCAACCGTCTGATAACGGCTGGAAAGGAGCTGATCCTGAGCCTACTCATGCGTGTGTTCAGGCTTTGTATCTTCTGCCTGGCAGAAAAGGTTGTAGGAGATCATTACCAGGGTGCGATGGGTCTTTTAATGATGTTGGCTATCTTCAGTGGCAACGAGCCATGTAAATAGAGTCCATGGATGGAAGGTTAGCTTCTGTGATGGTCTGGGCTGTGCACACCCCCTTCTGTAGTTTCTTACGGTCGTGGACAGAGCAGTTGCCACACCAGGTCATTATGCACCTGGGCAGTATGCTTTCAATCGACAGTATGTACAGCATGTGGCCTGGAACGGTTCAAGGAGGCCGCCCACTGCTGCCTTCTCATGGGCAGCTCATGACAGGCAATAAATACTGGCCAGCCAGTGACACCTATGTCCCATAAGGAAAAGAAACCTCCCAAATGACTGAGTCAAAAGGCTCGGTCAGATCAATGAAGGCCATGTAGAGTGGTTGGTATTGTTCCTGGGATCTCTCTTGGAGTTGTTGAGCAATGAGGTTCATGTTTGGTCAGAAGTCACATTGGCTTTTAGGAAGGAGATTGGGAAAAGACAGCTAGCAAGGATTCAGGTGATGATCTTTCTGGTGATGGAGAGTAGGGCATTAGCTCAGTTGGCTGGATAACTGATTTATGATACCAACAGCATGTGTGCAATTCCTGCACTGGCTGAGGTTACCATGAGGACTCTCCTTCTCAATCTCTGCCCTTGCCTGAGGTGCGGTAACCCTCAGGTTAAAGAACTGCCAGTTGTCTCTCCCCAGTGACAGAGCACCCTATGGCACAAATGTCAATGACAGTATATACACATACAATGCTATTGAATCTTTTGACTTGCAATCTTTATACTTTCTTTCTAAATTGAGATCATGTAATACTGTGAAGGAAGGCAGTTGATTTTGAATGAGTCAAACTTACGAAATTATGAATCAGGAGAAGAGCTTCCAACTGAAAATAGTGAATTAAATGAATTCTAAGCATTTTCTCATGTAAAATATAAAACGAGTATATTTCTTAAGCTTCATACAACCACAAACATGCTTGGCAGAATGCTATCAAGCCCTCAATGGCATGGGCCAAGGTAAAAAAATTTGGGAGCATTACATGAGAAGTTTATTGAGGCCTTTCTCAAAGTCTGAAGAGACAAGTCGTATTTTCCAACACAGTCTTGGATGTCGAAATGAGATTGTCACTCGAGTGGTGAGAGGCCTATTAACAAATAATATTGTTCATTATCACACTCATTGCTACCTTATCTCACCTGGTTACTATGTAGATTCTTAGTCTACTACCTGCCACCTAGAAAGCAGATGCTGAGAATCTTCAATATGGAAGTCAGAGCAAGTACCTGTGAAACCACCTTGCTAGCTGCCTTCTCTGGTCTGTATCTTGGATATCCAGTGATAATATCTCAGGGCATGCTCTGTGGGCAACGGTTGCTACTGGAGGAGCAGCACCTCATATTCCACCTTGGGAGACTACAACCCAATGGTCTCAATGTGGACTTTACTAGTTTCAAAATCTCCCCACCCCCGGCCTCATCCTATGACCAACCCTCCCTCTCATCCCCACCTCCTTGACCTGACACAACTTGTCCGTCTTCTCTCCCACTCCTCCCACCTCACTGACCAATCCCCACCACTGCCTACCTGCACTCACCTATCACCATCCCACCTACCTTCCCCAGCCCCACCCCTCCTCTCTCTATTTATTTCAGAGCTGCCTTCCTCCTCCCCCATTTCTGAAGAAGGGTCCCGAACAGAAACATCAACTTTCCTGCTCCTCTGATGCTGCCTGACCTGCTGTGTTCCTTCAGCTCCACACTGTGTTAACTCTGACTCCAGCATCAGCACTTCTTACTATCTCTAAGATAGGTGATGAACTGCTGACGTTTGAATCCTCACCACTTATGTGGAGTGTGTCCTGACTCTTGGTCTTGATTGGCTGACTGATGGTTTCCAACTTTCTGGACTGTTGTTAGAGGCTGTCCTTGACTTTCAGTGTCGGGACTCCCTGATCAAAATCTATCTCTTTTGACCTGACTGAGCCCTGCTGACAACCACGACAAGCTTCCAGGCTTTGTGTCTGTGCTGGACAGTGCCGTAATATAGCAGCAACGTGAACATCATATCTCTAGCTGAGTGGCAAAGCACAAAAAGACAAAGCAATGCAAGGCAGGATTGTTGTTAGCATCCAGATAAGCTCAGAGTGAGTGAGCACTATAACAGCGAGTGAAGAGCCCAGAAAGGAAGCCCCGTCCAGTCCATGAGCCGGGTGTGTATCACTGAACACACTGAGTTAGTGCTGTAGCAGTACAATTATACTTGTCATTGCACCCTGAGGTGCAGCATTGAAGCACTGAAGCATACTGTAAGTGAACCGAAGAAGTGCCATGAGTATTCTTTGAGGCTGGCACGTGTCAGATGCCAATGTATGTGGGCATGGGGTGTGTGTGGCCAGGGTCCATGGTGCATGCCCTGAGATATTACTGCTGTGTTCAACATGGAAATCCTTGGAGCAAATGGCAAGCTGAATTTGCCAGGTAGCCACTCTGATTTCCAAGTCAAGTTTTCTTGATGTCTAGCTTGTTTAATGTATTTAGGTAGAAAGGAATCTGAATATTAATGCCCTGTGTTAGACTATTGACAAGACATTTATTAAGTAATAATCCCCCTTAATTGGCAACTCACTGCTGCCTAGCAAGAAATTTGCCATTCTGCCTGTCAAAAACGAGATGCTGTCAACATCAAGCCACTCTAGACTTCTCATCTGATTCTGCCGCAAATCTCATCATAGCTAATGTCACTCAGACCCGGATAATATTCGGGCATTTTCTCTTATTAGAGAAGTAGCTTCTCACGGAATTCATCTGTCTCATGTACACAGGATTCAACGTTTCTCTGACTGGTCAGCTCGATGATTGATTTTTCAGAGGTGATTTTACAGGAGCATCTGCACCTGCTGTCCCTGTTTATTTTAGCCCTGTTCCTGACCTACCCTGAAAGCACAATGAAGCTTAATCGAGAGCCCGGGAAATCCATTATTTTGTAGGAACACCTGAACCAAGGGCAAACATTGCTTGATTGGCTGCTCTGGCGTTCTAAGCTCTGCTGTCAAGTGCCAATGTTAATTTATCGAGGTTGTGAGGTTTCAAGTGCTTGCATGGTTGACACTTTATTGTCCTGGAGTAAAATGATTTTTTTTAACATACTGGAAAGTAATGAATAATTGACAATTTTGAAGTCTTTTTTTTACAGACCGTAATGTCACAGTGGGATAACTGGTTCTATACAGTGTATAGTGAAGCAATGGGCCTGGAAGTGCCATTGCTTGGCATGGGTAAATGAGGGGCCAGAGTTGAATGGAGGGTCATAGTCTTATACAGTTACATGAGGTGACAGGGACATGGCTTGGAGTTTGTTTAGGGCCTGAAGAAAAGTGTGGAGTGAGGGTTACAGGGCCTGACTTTTTTCATTGTAACTGGAATAACTTCCAAAATACCAAGGCAGGCCTTTGAAACAGCCTGCGTTAGCACCTGGCAACCCTGTTTCCCAGGTTAGCTATCCAACTTAATGCTGCACCCAATGACCAGCAATGAAGATCACATAATTGCATGCACTTTCTTCTGAGGAGGGCAAGCCATGCCAGGTATTTTTCCAACTTCTGTAACCTACCTCAAAGATGAACATCTAAGCCATTAGTGGCAAAAAAAAATTTTGGAGACACACAAATTTTTTTTACAGGGTCACGTACATGGGGAAAAATGCAGTTGTGGTGTAAGAGCACTTCTAGATATATAAAAAAAATTGTAACCTAGATCATTTAACTCTATCACCATACCTTCTCCTTCATGTTCCTACCTAGATTCTCTCAAATACCTTTTATGCGCACATCTGAAAACTAAAACAATCTAAAAACCAAATGTCCTTTTGAAAGCAGACCTGAACTGACCCGAATGGACCTGCAGACACGCTGAGTTCAGGCCCTTTGGAAAGAAAAGCTTCGCTTTTAAATCTATTCAGGTTCATTTGGGCGAAGTAAGGGATTTTTTTTTTCCCAAAGGGCCCGAACAGACCTAAATGGACTTGATACTGTATTCAGCTTTAACTCAATTATTTATAGAAGGTTTGCTGTGATGTCAATTCATCTTTCAGGACGAAGATTAGTCTTCTGTATTTATTTTGCTTTTAAGATGTACACTGAGTGTTTTGTGGGTGCAGGACAAAACTATGCAGCTCTTGTAGCTTGGATGGGTCACTATAAAATCTACATACAAGATGTATTATGAAGCAGCCTAAGTGTATTGGAAAACCTAAAGTATGTTCAATAAATGCTGGTCCATCCAGTGATATCCACCTGCCATGAATGTATAAGAAGAAAACATTATTAATTTAGAAGATTATTTAAACTTCACTTACCGGAAAAAGATTAAAAATGTAGGGCAAAAAATCCTGAGACCTGTACACAAAAGGATATAATGTTTAAAGTTTGCTTTTGAAGTTGGTAACCAATGTGCAACTTTACTCAGTTAATCAGAATATCTAATATGAGTCTTTACTTGAATACTTACATGTACTGTAACTAACTATAGTAAAGTTAGCATTTCTCAAGATAGTTCTGTTACTTCTATCAAAGTACAGAATTAATACAAAACAGGACCTTTGTGGAAAACAATAAACTAATGTTGCAATAATTGTAAATGTAGCAAACCTTGCACCCTTTTCCTTTACACTTTGAAATATTTGTCAAAGTATGAATTGCTAACATTTGTTGAGATTACATGAGTATTTTTGCAACTGCATTACAAGGTAGCGAAATCAAGCAAGAATTTTGAGATGATGTCAAAGCTTGCAATTGTTTTGGCTTCTGAATTTGAAAATGAATTACGATCTGTAATCCACTTTTAAAAATTAACAGAACATTCATTGAGTTACATCAAATGCACAGTATAAACATGGCTCATTCAGACCAATTGATCTATGCCAGCACTTATTCTGTACATGAGTGTCCTCCCACTCTCCTCCTCCTCCTCCTCAGAGGGTGCTGTGTATTTGGAATTCTCTTCCACCAGAGTGGTGGGGAAGGCAGAGTCGTTAAATATTTTTAAAGCACAGGTAGATAGATTTTTGACTACAAAGGAAGTCAAAGGTTCTTTTGTGGGGAGTGGATGTTGGTGGTGGGGGCATGGGAGACAGGAATTGAGAACACGATCAGATTAACCATAATCTGATTGAATGGCCAAGCAGGCTTGAGAGGCCAAATGACTATTCATCCTCATAATATGTATACTGATATATAAATTTGTAACCTACTGGTGGTGGTTAATAGATGAAAAAAATACTATGGTGATGTGGTGATGACGAAAAATTCAGTTGTGGTGTAAGAGCGCTTCTAGATATATAGAAGAAATTGTAACCTATTTCATTTAACTCTGTCACCATACCTTCTCCTTCATGTTCCTATCTAGATTCTATTAAATACCCTTTTTAAGTAGAATTTTTAAAAAAGATTACTTCATGGGATGTGCACATTGTTAGCAAGGCTTGCCATTCCTACTTGCAGCTGAGAAGATGATTGTGAGCTACTTTTTTGAACCAATGCAATCCACCTGTTATAGGCAAATCCACAGTGCTGTTAGGGAGGGAGATCCAGGATTTTAACATAATGATAGTGAAGGAACAGTGATAGAGCTTCAAGTCAAAGTGGTATGTGGCTTTTGAGGGGAACTTGTAGGTGTAGCATCCCCATGCATTTACTGTCCTTGTCCTTCTAAATGGTAGTTGTCTTGCGTTTTGAAGATGCTGATCCTTCACGGGTTTTGCATTGATGCTTGTAGATGGTTACATAGCTGCCACTGTGTCTTGGAGAAAGTGAATGCTTAAGGCAGTGGATGCATACCAATCAGGTGGGCTACTATGTCCTGAATGGCAGTGTTTAGCTACTTAAATGTTGTTGGAGCTACAATCATTCAGGCAAATGGAGAATCTTCCATCACACACCTGACATGCTTTGTATGTTGTGGATAGGCTTTGATGAGTCAGGAGGTGAGTTACTTATCACAGAATTCCCAGTTTCTGATGTATTCTTATAACCACACTATTTATATAGCTAAGATAACAAGGTGTAGAGCTGGATGAACACAGCAGGCCAAGCAGCATCAGAGGAGCAGGAAGGCTGACGTTTCGGACCTAGACCC
Source organism: Rhincodon typus (assembly GCF_021869965.1). Taxonomy (NCBI): domain Eukaryota; kingdom Metazoa; phylum Chordata; class Chondrichthyes; order Orectolobiformes; family Rhincodontidae; genus Rhincodon; species Rhincodon typus. Next base: position 13,708,365 of record NC_063340.1, read on the forward strand.
TTCTTTAGAAAAA
>NC_063340.1:13708777-13736007 GCF_021869965.1 Rhincodon typus
TCAGCCTTCCTGCTCCTCTGATGCTGCTTGGCCTGCTGTGTTCATCCAGCTCTACACCTTGTTATCTCAGATCCTCCAGCATCTGCAGTTCCTACTATCTCTATTTATATAGCTCGTCCAGTTAAGCTTTTGGTCAATGGTAACCAATGGATATTGACAGTGGGGGATTCAGCAAGGTAATACCATTGAATGCCAAGGAGAGAAGATTAGATTCTGTTTTATTGGAGATGTTTGTTGTCTGGCAGAGCCTTGTCTATGTCTTGCTGCATATTGACATGGCTGCTTTACCTCAACTACACTTTGATAGCATGTTCCACATGCTTACCATTATTTGGGTAATGAAGTTTCTCTCAAATTCTCGACTGGATTTATCAGTGACTATTTTATATCAATGACTTTCAGTTCTGGATTCACATATGTGGAAATATGTTCTCTATGCTACCTGATCAAACCCTTTCATTAATTTAAAGATCTGTGACAGGTCACCTCTCTTTTCTGGAGAAAAGAGCCCCAGCCTGTTCAGCCTTTCTTGATGAGCAGATCTCTGCAGTACTAATGTCTTCTAGTGACTCTTTTTGTACCTCCCCCAATGCATCGATGTGGTTTCTATATCATAGAGACCTAAACTCTTCTCAGTACTCCAAATGTGGTCTAATCAAGGTATAATTCAAAATTAAATACAGTGTCTTTGCTTTTTAATTGCATCCCTCCAGAAATAAACTCCAGTATTTAGTTTTAGGACCTTACTAATCTGCATAATTACTTTTATTAATTTTTAAGTCTGTACTCCTATGTCCCTTTTCCATTCAATCCCAACCAGGCATTTAATAATCAAGTCTGTATCTGCCTTCCATATTCTTCTTACCAAAATACACCATATTTATTAATTATTATTATGATATATATTGCAAGATGAGTAGCAGCAGAAATATAATACCACAAAAATAACATTTTAAAACATCTATAAGCGGATATAGCCTTGTTTTGAAAAAGTCATTTTTGAACTGGCTCTGACTGTCCATAGAGAATTTTAAGCTTTAGAATATAGTGCTTAGAAAAAAGTTGATGTTAAATGTATTACTGAATTCCATTTAACACAAAAGACATTATAGGTTTCTGGTCTACTAGGGACTCGAGACTGTTAAGAGAAATTGCTTCAGATCTGCTTTGGTAAACTCATGGGAAAGGAGTGAATAAAACTGAACTGTACTCCCAAAAACTGTAAAGCTTGCTTTAAATCTATTATGGCCTCCACAGTATTCATGATGACAGCACTTCAGAAATTTGGTCATCTGCTTCTCTTAGCAACCAGAAGTAAACATCATTCATCCTGGCAGATCTGATTTGAGCCTACACAGAACCTTCATCTCATTGATGTCAAGTCATTAAATTTGCATGGATTGTCTTTGATAATGAAGGGCATGGAACTAGCATTTTTTCTTATAAATACATCAAGGAAGTAATCAGTAAGTATATTAAATTTATCTTCAATTTCAGCCCCATAAGTACACTTCAAGGTTTTCATTTATTTGGAAACCTTCATTGACTGTTACATCAAAGGAGTAATTTGTTGCCATTATGATTAAGTCCACTGCAACGTCCTTCACCACACATTTCTATGCTTTCTGACCAACCTTTTAACAAATTTCTGAGGATTGCTATATTCATTGCATTGGCCCCCTTCACCTTTCCAGCTAATGCCTGCAATCTTGTAAAAATCAGCTTCTCGTTTCATTTTGAATAGTCAAGATTCATTTTAAGTTATGCTTGTTTAGTGTTTTCTTGCCAATCTTGCAATGTCGGTTAGGTCTTAGTTCTATTTGTTCTCCAATGCTGTACAATATTGAGCCTCTGAAAAGGATGTAAAGGGGAGCTGCAAGTTCAATTCCCAATTTTAAAGATCATTATTACTAAGAAAGACTCACTAGGTCTCTACACTTTGCAGCAACATATAAAGGTGATTTGAGGGAGTTTTATAAGATGAGAAGTAACCAGTGGTGTTCTGCAAGGATCAGTTCTGGGATCTCTTTTGTTTGTAATATATATAAATGATTTTGATGAAAATATACGTGGGCTGATTAGTAAATTTGCAGACGACATGAAAATTGGTGGAGTTGTGAATAGTGAGGAAAGTTGTCAAAGGATAAAGTAGGATATAGATCAGTTGGTAAGTTGTGCAGAGAAATGGCAGATGGAGTTTAATCAGGACAAGTGTGAGATGATGCATTTTGGGAGGTCAAATGCAAGACAAAAATATACAATAAATAGTAGGACCCTTTGATATACAGCAGGATCTTGGGATACAAGTCCACAGCTCTCTTAAAGTGGCAACACAAGTGGATCAGGTGGTGAAGAAGGCATACAAAATGCTTGTTTTCATCGGTCAGGGCACTGAGTATAGAAGTTGGCAAGTCATTTTGCAGGTATATAAAATCTTTAGCTAGGCCAGATTTCGTGTACTGTGTGCAGTTCCGGTCGCCACACTATGGGAAGGATGTGGCGGCTTTGGACAGGTTGCAAAGAGTTTTACCAGGATGTTACCTGGACTGGAGTGTATTAGCTATAACAAGACATTGGACAAACTTCGATTGTTTTCACTAGACTGTCAGAGGCTGAGGACCACCTGATATAAATATATTAAATTATGATTGGCATGGATAGGGTCGATAGTCGGGGTCTTTTTTCCCCAAGATGGAAATGCTTGAGGGAGTAAGTTTAAGATGAGAGGGGAAAAGTTTAAAGGAGATGTACAAGGAAGGCTTTTCATGATGAGGGTGGTAGGCGCCTGGAACGCACTGCCAGAGGACGTGGTAAACACAGATACCATAGCAATGTTTAAGAGGCATTTAGACAGACATATGAACAGGCAGTGAATACAGGGATATGGACTACGTGCAGGCAAATGGGATTAGTTTAGATGGCATCATGGTCGGCACAGATACGGCAGGCCGAAGGTACTGTTCTGTGCTGTGCTATTCCATATTCTATGATAAAGACACAATGTGTGTTCTGTAGACAGTCTTAACTAATTAGGTTATTAAGGCCCAAGAGTCACAATCTCAAGTTATGTAACAGCATAGCTAAGTTACTTAAGTTATTTTCCTGAATGAAGAGTGAACTTCTGAAACAGCTCTTGGGTCTTTGAATTTTTTTCAAATGAAATTTGATCTGATTTTGACAGGGGTGAAGACTCATCATAGCAAGACATAAAACTGGCACTAAATTAATGGGATGTCTTCAAGTATACAGCAGTGATGTCAGCAAGCACACAAGTAGCAAAATATGTTCAAATATTCACACACAACAAACCAAGAAGTTAAAAGTAATTGTTATCTTTCACATTTAATGTAATTTTTCAGATAGTAAAATAAATAATTATGATTAGATTAGGATAGAAGCTAAAGTAAAGGTAAACAAACATTTTTAAAAATAAATATTTTTTAAAATGTGAATTTGTCATTATTTGAGAAATCTGGCATTCTGAAAAATGTATAAACAGCTTTTCAGGACCAATGAGGATGTTTAGAAGTAATATGAAGTTAGTACATTGTTTACAAACTAATTATAACCTCATTTAATTTGAAGTAGTTTCTCAACGGTTTTAAAGTGAAACTAATAATGTACAAGTGGATGTTTAATTAATTCAATTGTTTTTAGTCTGGGTTTTCCACATGGAGTGGCATAGAATCATTGACAGCAACTTCTGAATGTCAGCTTAATGCTGCTCATGTACAAATTTGAAAAGAACAGCAGAAAAAGATGTGTGGCCACATGTCAATGTTCCCTGAGACACTGTATGGTCACAGGCAGAGTGGAAGAGTCCATTAAATTCATGTGTGTCATAAAAGCTCAGAGCTATGAGTACAAGAATCCCCCTACTCAGAGAATGGCCAATTCCATGGAGAGCATCAAGTTTTATCAATCCAAAGGGCCAATCAAGGGCTGAGGATTTTACCGATGAAGGTAAGGGTGCCAACACCATGTTGCACTATCATCATTCTTGGACCCCTTAGCTCCTCTAATAGCAGAAGTCTGTACAACAGGGGCAATTAATGGAGGCAATCCCAGCAAATCCTAGCTTCTGGAGATGCCGCACAGATCTCTGCATTGAGGGCAATTCTCATAATAGCCATTCACCTCCTTGTTCAGCTGCAGAACCTGCAGTATTCTGTATCCTCTCTTTCCACTTTCTCCATGCTGCCACCCCCCCCCCCCCCCCCCCCCCCCAACCCCGCTCCCCCATGTACTGCCCCTCCACTTACTCATTGAGCTGTCTCCTTCTACAGCCTCAACACCCTCAAAGTCCAAGCCTTTCTAGAGGGTCATGTTATGAAGAACACAGCAACTCACCATGATCAAAACAGGAGTTAATTGTAGGACACCATTCAACTGTTCCAGGTACCAGAATCACATTTTCAGAAGCAACATTAGCAGTTGGCTTCACTGAGGAATGAGTATTATCTTTTAAAGGGATAACCCCTTGTTGTTGCACAGTCATCCACAGACTTTGTGGAGATTGGATTGAAGAGTTACAACATCCTGCACTGTCAGTGGATTAAAGAGCCACAGCAGTTGACAGGATAATGAATACATACATGAAGGAAGAAGAGTCTGTGGAAGAGTCTCATTCAACTTAAAGCATTAACTCTTCTTCTCTCGCCATATATGCTGACAGACCTGTTGAGTATTTCCTCCACTTTCTGTACCTGTGAGGACTCATCTGTTGTGAACTGAATCTATTGTCCAGTCCTGGCAAATAAGGTAACAGTGACTTACCAGTTTCTATGGTATCCAGCCATTGTGTGATGCCACCAAGGTCTATTGCGTTCCTATCCTCAAGGCATGGCTTCCTGTCTGTCATTCATCTTCTCTGCCCAGATGCCAAGGCTCTGCCCTTCCAGCAGAGGATTTTGCTCTAATATTGCCACTGATAATCTGAGAGTTGTGCACTGATCATCCAACAGTCTTTGGAAGTGTTGGCCACAACCTCTTGTCCCAATGCCACTAAGAATATTACAAATCCTTATATTGCTAATGCTCTTACTGACTACTTCTTTCAACCTGCGCTACATCAAGGGATTCTGCTTGTCAAAAATGGCCAATTCCTCACTCAGCCATATCAAAACTGAACAGAATATATAACCTTGAATTGCTCATACACTTCCCAGTGATCCATAAATTCTGGGACTAGTCACACTCCATTTAGCAGAAATCAAGGCACCACCAAGCACAAGGAAAAATAGCCATGGCTACGCCTTCATAAGTTAAATTCAGTTATTATAACACCAAATGGACAGAAAAATAGTAATTGAGTAGAAAGTTTCAAACCACTTACCCCTTTCACACACCAGAAAGTAGGGAACCCTATGGAAGTTGTCCTCTAGGGACAAGCCCTGTGCATAGACAGGATTTGCTTAGACAAGGAGAATGTGATGGAGATCTAAGGATGCTGAAAGATGCCCTCATAAGAATGGGATATGATGTTCAGTATCGCCAGTTCCAACATGCATAGCGAAAAACTGTAATGACTTACTCAGAAGACAGACACAGGATATGACTGATCGAGTACCCTTCGTTGTCCAGTACTTCCCCAGAGCCATGTTCTTTGCAGCCTTCAACATGTCATCAATGACGACGAACACCTTGCCAAATCATCTCTACACCTCCACTTCTCATCTTCAAACAACCACCAAATCTTAAACAGACCATCATTCTCAGCAAACTACTCAGCCTTCAGGACAACATCGACCACAAGAGCACACAACCCTGCCACGGCAACCTCTGTAAGACATGCTAAATCATTGACGTGGATATTAGCATCACACATGGGAACACCACCCACCACATACACGGCAGATATTCATATGACTCTGCCAATGTTGTCCACCACACTCTTGCAGGCAAGGATACCCCAAGGCATGGAATATTGGCAAGAATATGCAGATGCTAAGACAATGGACACTGCACAACAATCGCTAGAAAGGAATGTTCCCTCCTAGTCGGGGAACACTTCACCGGTCAAGGACATTCACCCTTCAATCTTCGGGTGAGCGCCCTTTAAGGCGGCCTTCAATGTACACAATAACGCAGAATCACCATGCTCAAACAGATAGCCAATTTCTGTACCCACAAAGATGGCCTCAACCATGATCTTAAGGCTTATGTTGTGCTACATGTGACCCCACTATACTGTTCTGTAAAATCTTCCTTCCTGTCCTGTTTTGACAATATCACCTTGATAACTTGTTATGATCTCTCTACCTTAATCAGTTTGTACAGTTTTGGACTACTTGTTACTTTGGTTAGACCCTTGGCATGTGGCTCTTATACCTAGCACGTTATTCCAGTCATTTGGTTTGTCTCCAGCACCACCTCCTTTTTAAGTTTTTGTAGTTATCGCTTTGCCTCAATTAATCGGATTATAGGTCATCTCTTCATTTGTTATTCAGCTGTTGACACTTTATTCACATCATCTGACACCCTTGATCACCTGCAAAGACCTACTATTCAGCCTATCAACATTCCATTCACACCATTTGTATAATCTGTTGATCTCTCTGATTATAAAGTCTGTGCCTGGGTGCTCTCTTCACTTCACCTGACAAAGGAGCAGCGCTATGAAAACATGTGATTTCAAATAAACCTGTTGGACTATAAATCGATGTTGTGTGATTTTTGACCTTGTCCACACCAGTCCAACATCGGCACCTCCACACCAGGAAGTAGGGCACAGCCAATTACATCTATCAATGATTCTCTTCCATTCTCATATTGAACTCTCTGCCTTCTTACCTTCCATCTCCCTATTTTACTAATTTTTTTCCCCTTTCCCAGCGTTCATTCCTTAATTTGCAGAGAATCCTGGACCAATGGTATGAAACCAATCATTATTCTCAGTTTCTGCCTCTCCTGCAATCTTTTCTGCTGCCCTTTGCCCCTCCACAGGCTTCTCTTTCATTTTCTTTCATGTTCTCTTTCATTTGCTCCTTTACCCTCACCCTCCTTCTTTTCCATAGGGATGACCTATGAACCTATGAGATAATTACAAAAAATCTAGAGTCTCAACACCATCTTAGTTTTGATATTTTTGTAATTATCTCTTTGCCTTAATTATTAGGTTCATAAGTCATCGCTTCACTTGTTATTCACCTGTTGACACTTTACCCACACCATTTGACACTTTTGATTATCTGCAAAGTCTTGGTATTCAGCCTGTCAACACTCTATTCACACTATTTGTACTTTTCTGTTGACACTCTTAATGACCTGGAATTATCTTGCCATTATTTATCTGCCTATAAATTCTGTGCCTCTGTGCTCCCTCCACTCCACCTGAAAAAGGAGCAGTGCTCCAAAAGCTTATGATTTCAAATAAATCTGTTGGACCAAAACCTGGTGTCATGTGACTTCTGACATTATCTGAGACTAGTTATCCCATTGCCTTGTCATTGAACTGAATATTACACTTGCCCAATATTTCCTGCAATGACTCAACTGGAAGGATTGACTGTGATAGATGGAGATGGAAGAGCAGTTAGTAATGATGCATGAGCAGAACAGTGGTGAGGTGTCCCAGTAATCAAGCAGAAAGAGCAAAGGGCAGGAAGGGTTAGTAGTTTGGGATGACAAGGAGGGAGAGAATAATTGAGTAGACATGGTACATGCAACATCAAGACTTGTAGTCATTGAGCGGTACAGTGAGTGATGAGCCTATGAGGGTGAGATGGCAGAGCAAAGATAATACTGAACTTCTTACATTGCTGGACATCCATTTTCATCCAGGACAAAGCACTGACCTGTGCTGTAATTTGTACCTAAGGCTGGCTTGGTCTGGTGTCGTGGCCTCCTGTGCAATCAGCTGAGAAAAGGATTGTTTTGGGGATCATTCTTGACTTGCAGTGTCTGAAGTGGTGTGCAGCTGGGCTTTAAATATGTCACCAACAGCGCAATCATAGAAGTTCCTGACATGGCTAGTGCTTTCACCTCTCCATTGCACAAATCCTGAGAAAGGTTCCCAGGAACCCAGGAGTGTATTTAATGAGGTGAATAGCAGATGATTGCATGAGAAAAGCTGCTGAAAGCCAGGGTGGACTGAGCACCACGAATCACACTTTACCCAAAAATGGGAAAATATTGCCCTTGGTCTCTATTTGCAAAGCCAGATGAGATCAACTAATTTCATGTTAATCATGTTAAGCTACTTAATCTCCCTTTTTGCACATATTTAGAAGGAATTAATGTAATTTGTAGAAGGCAACAGATATAGGATTTGGATTGGTTTGAACCACTCAACACAAATAACACAATTAGTAACATAAAGACAGATAGAAATTTTATGAGCACAAAAATATCATGTGTGACTATGATTTGTATTACACGGACAGTGCCTGCATTCACATGCAATGTGCTATGATTACAGATGACTTCAAGTGCCTGATTAATGTAATTGCTCCTTGTAGGGCCTCATATCAGTCACAAGTAGAACCCTTGTGCTCAGACAGAAAAAGAAAACTTACTCTGTTCACTTTGGATGTGGTCACAAACATTTTTCATTTCCAGTGTGCATTTATGAGTTACATGAACATGGAAGGTAATGCAGGGTATGTTTGACATAGTTAGTCACAGGCTTAGCCTGTGTAATCAAGGGGATCCTCCATGCTCCTTTCTTTCTGGCAGTCCCTACTGAGCCCATCAGTACTGAGCTTCCAAACATTACTACATACCTCTTTGAATTATGACTTCATCTCTCAACATTACTCTGAGCTCTAGTCCTTTGGCTCAGTCATGCCGACCATTGCACTGCACCTGTCAAGGCCAGGGTAATTGTGACCATCAATGGCTCAGTTATTAATAAAACAGGAAATTTTGCATTTCAGTCGTTTCTCTAATGTTGACTGGACACACAAAGAACTAAAATCATCAGAAAATATTGAGATAAATAACTAGTTTGGCAGTGTTATTTGCTGGTTAAAGTCCTTATCCATGTTTTCATTATTTCTGGATAATATCTTCAATATTTCCTTTGTTACTACTGTGTCCCCGTCCTCCAAAAGATAATATTGAAAATCTTCAACCTCATCCAAAAGAAAAACAAGTCAAGGCATCATGGCACCATATGTTGGCAACTACTCTAGCTTTACATCCCCTCTCACATCCTGTAGTTCAGATTCTGGACACCTGTCTCCTTGTCCACTACTCCTTTTGAACGGGTCTTCAACCATCTCACCTTACTTTTTGGAACTCCTTTACCACAATCTTCACTAACTTACAAATATAAATAATTAACATTGCTCTAGAACTTGCCTTGTTTCATATGTCTCATCAATACAGAACAACACAACACAAAAAGCATTTGAAGAATGGCTGTCATTTGGACTGGAAGCGATCTCTTTGCTGCTCTCTGCTTCTTTGGTTGTTTGGTCTTCAACATCACCATCTGGCAATTTGGCATTTTCAACACTGTCTGACACTTCTCCCTGCAGCAAGATGAGGCAAGGGGTAAAAAAATTACATTTAGTTACATTTGCACTTGCACACTCAGTCACATACTAATTATTTCAGCATACATAAACATTATTCTTTGTCAGTATTGACTAAAACTATAAGGCTTGCAACAACACCTACTGAAATGTGAAGATATGCTGAAACTACAGGAGTCTTACAAATTTCTACTAAAATACATGTACATTGAAGGTATGTTCACAATGAATGAGACATCTACAATAGTGTCATTTTAACTAATTTGGAAAACAAAACTGTATTCTAGAACTGAAATTGCTCCAGAAAATTGGCAACAATTATTTCTCAATTCAGAGTTATTTTCTGAGTGCAGATTCATGATTCTTGAATTAACCATAAATTTTCCAGGCCCATCTAGAGCAATTAGTAGTGCAGGTGGGGAATTTAATTGAGTGGGAGATAAAAATTCCATTTCCCAACAGTGTTTTAAATTTGTACTATTAAGTTTTCAGAACCCTTCAGGCAGATCAGCCTACCAGATCTTCATGGTCAAGAGTCTCTTTTGCATTCATTAGAATATCATGAATATCGTTAACACTCCAGCCCACTGGAATTCCATTTATGGGTACAATCTTGTTAGCCAAAAACGGGAACAGGAGTGTTTGCAAACCTGTCCTTATATATGAGGAGTGTATCTAGTGGGGTTGTCTTTTTGCTCCAAGTTCCAGTGAGTACAACCTTCTGTTACTTGGCCCCTTTGTGACCAAGCTTTATCGTTGTACAAATGCTTACAGTGTAAGGGGTGCTGCCCCTCTGCTAAGGTTAAGGAGAAAGAACAATGCCAACAGAAGCAGGGACACAAGGCTTAGGGGCTACAGCTGTGGAAAGATAAACAAACATGAAGAAGAGAACCAGAGTCCTCAGCAACATCATGCAGACTACTGAGAGACAGTGTACAGAAAAATGTTGCAGCTATGTGAGGATGAGCAAAAGGCAATGCTAGAGGCATATTCGCAAAATTATGGAAGCTGTCACTTGTATCTGCTATTTCTGCAGGCAAATCTGTAGTCACATTGCTTGGGAGGTCCTGTGGCTTTGAAGATAACAGCCGCATTGAATTTCTTAGTGATTGGTTTCTTTCAAAAATCAGCTGGGATTATTTGTGGCTTCGACCAACTGGCAGCCTATAGATGCATTTGTGAGTTCAACAAATGCCCTTTACAGGAAAGCAAATCTGTTTGTCCAGTTCATCATGCACCCAGACAGCTAAGGCATCTGAGCCACTGAATTTGCAAACATTGCTTGGTTCCCTCATTTACAAGGGCCAATCTGCTGTACAATTGTGAAGATCAGAGCTCTGTGGCATAATGCAGCCAAATTTCTGAACTGGAAGGAATTTCACTCCATCAAAGTTCAGCTTGTTGTGACCACAGGCAAGAATTCCTGCAGATGTATGCCTACTATCCAGGGAACTGCAGCCTGCGTATTCTCTGAGACATCACTGAATAGACAATTGGTATACTGAAGTTATAGTAGTCCACTGCCTGGACTGCTCAGGAAAAGCATTCCAGTTTTTGCTACACAGGGTCTGAGAAGAAAGATTGTTTGCTGTGCCCTGCACAACCTAGCTCAATGATAGTGTAAGAACTTAGAAGATGGGGAGACAGAGCAGCCAATTGTCTCCTAAGATGAAGGAGAAAAGGAGTCCAATGGAGACGCTGAGGGAACGAGGGAGGAAGCCAGGGCAGTAGTGAGATGAGGCAGAAGGTCCTGAATAACCTGATTGTGGCTACACTTGACAGCAAATGGCTTCGCAGTAATGTATCCAGACTTTTATAAAGATTCATAATATATTGTTATTTGAGAACTTGCGTTCTGAAATGGAGGATAATAATAGTTAGGATTTTCAGTCCTGCAAAGATCTGTCATTCTTAGAACCATCACAAAATAATTTTGAACATTGAATTCAAAACAGCATTCATTTAAAATCATGTGATTTCAGCTAAATGACCAGTAAAACATGGAATATAATTGCTAATGTGTTTTCTAACTTGAGTTTTACAACCACTAGAGAGACAGAGTGAGAGAGAGAGAGGTGGGGGGGGAGAGAGAGAGACAGAGAGAGAGAGAGAGAGAGAGAGAGAAGGGGCCAGAAAACAAGTTTATCCAGAGAAAGGGGGCCAGTAAAGGAAAGGAGCTGCTTTTAGCAGTCTGCAAGCAGTTAGGATGGGTGTGTGTGTCTATGTGTAAGTGGTTTTTTTATTCATTCATGGAATGAGGGTGTCACTGGCATTCATTGCCCATCCCTAATTGCCCAGAGGGTAGTTAAGAGTCAACCACATTGCTGTGGGTCTGGAGTACGTAGGCCAGATCAGGTAAGGATGGCAGTTTCCTTCCCTAAAGGACATTAGCGAAACAGATGGGCTTTTCCCAACAATTGACAATGGATTCACAGTCATCATTAGACTCTTAATTCGAGATATTCACTGAATTCAGATTCCACCATCTGCCGTGGTGGTATTTGAACCCCGGTCCCCAGAACGTTATCTGGGCCTCTGAATTAACAGTACAGCAATAATACCATGAGGCCATTGCCTCCCCAGTATTTAAAAGATATTTAAAAGTCACTGTAAAAAAGGCTACATTTGCTGACACTGTGGAACATGCATGATACTCCCCTCAAATACATGTATGCACATTATCACTTTGACTGTTAACAGAGAGGGGATTGAGAATGGACTGGGGAGGATGGGGAGATAGAGCTGGGGGGAGAGGTCAGGCTAGAATTGTTCGGGGTAAAGATCAGGTTGGGGCAGGTGGTGCGGAGACAGATTGGGCTGAATGTGGAGGTGGAGAAATTGGGTCAGGGTAGTGAGGGCAGAGGTCAGGCTAGGGGAGAGATACTGGGCCGAGGTTTGCAGTGGGGTTGGGAAAATGGGCCATCTGTTACCACCACCGCCCCCACCCCACCCCCCGCTGCCCACCCTGTCTACCCGTCTTTACGCATGATACAATGACATACAGAGTCTGGAACAGTGTGCATGCACGTTTCCAAGTGAACACATAAGTGTGATTGCTCCGCAGTTCCACTGTCAGCAAACACTGCAAGGAAATGCTCCAAAAGCAGAGGGCTGGCAAGTATCAGAAAGGAAGATATGCTCCAAGGTTGTTGAAAATGTGAGTTTAAAGAACCCATGTTAAGTAATAGTGAGCTGAACTTTGTTTCTTTAAAGGGTCTTGGCTGGGATATTAACTGAAGAAACTACGGTCTACAGATTGCACAACACTTTGCTGAAAGCAAACAATTACAGCCAACAGCTGAGCAAGAAACTTTAGCGTGTAGATAAGAGTTAGTCTTCTCTGAGGTTTGAGTACTTGTATGGCTGGGCTAAATGATGATTGGAATGGGGTCATTTGAATAGTCATTATGTAGAGTAATAAACATCTTTTGCGTTTTTGTAAAAAGGATATTGACAGCCTCTTGTGAAATGTTTAGTGATTGACCTCCATCGTCAACTAAAAGAAAACTTGTGGAATATCAAGGTTTCACTTTGATTCTGACTTGTTCAGCATGATTGCAGCTGGCAACAAAACAGGATACTCTGCACTATAAGCCAATTATGGCACAAGGCATTCCTCAAGGGAATGCATAGTTTATATCTTTAAAATATTTAGCTACTTTGTTCGGTGTAAATTTGAAGTTAATTTGATCCTTTTGGACGAATAACATCCTGCTCCTGACTAATGGTTAGAATCAAAGTGTTAATACTGTTTCTCTCTCCACAGATGCTGCCAGATGTGATGAGTTCCTCCAGAACTTTCTGTTTTCATTTCAGATGTCCTGTATTTGCAGTATTTTACTTTTATATCAATACGAAGTTATGAGTGACTACATCGGGGCTGCGCTTGTATCACCCAGATCTGCATTTGAAATGGTCACTGATCTATCACTGAGATGTAGAGGGTCTTAACTATGCTGATTGACACTCAAAACCCAACCATCTAGCTTAAGTTCTTGCTTTCCATAGTTATATTTCCCTCAAAGGACAGCAGTGAATCACAGCCTCAGCACTCTATGCACCACTGCACGTGACGATCATGAATCATGTGATCATTGCCCCTTAATCATCAAGGTAGCCTACAAGGAAAACATAAAGTGAGTTTGAAACATACCACAGGACTCTCATACAAAGTGCTGTATTTATGGCAAATGTTATACAGAAAGATTGGAACCCATGCACTCAAAGTAACTTCAATGTTCTTTAATCTTTCTTTTCCTACTGCTACATCTTGGTACCACTTCAATAACTGGAGATGAGCTTAAGGAAATCCACTGACTGCTTTGCTTCCATGCCCTAGATTACTTTGGTGGGCATACTCCTGAGATCTGGAACCTATTTGGATTGGTGGTGGTGGTGGTGGTGGGTGGGTGGGGTGGGGTGGAGGTGGGGTGGTGGTGGTGTGGTTTCATTTACAGAAGCACATACAACCTCCTTGGCCCGACCTGATGGTCACTGACTCATGGCACTGCTTTTTTGTGTGGTATCTCACATCTCCGGGGGTGGATAGGGGAAATACTGACACTGTCTGATTTGATTGTTGAATAAATATTTTACCTTCATCACATCTAAAGAATTAAATGAATCTTGTATATTAGGAGATCTACCTGTAGTGTGATCAGGAGGCCACAATCCTTGTGTAGGATGACAGTCAACATAATTAAAGGCTCATTCAACCAACATTGTTACTTCTATAACAACTTGCATTCACAAATACATTTTGCATATTTCAACCAGTTGTTCTGTGCCTTTATGTTGTGATATGTAGATAGCAACTCTGATCCCCAAATTTCATTCTTAATCTCTAATGCTGATTTTACATTTCTCTTCTCTACACCTAGCACATAATGTTATCACAGATTTGAAATTAGCTGAAGGAATTTGGATAGAACATTTTAGAAGTGGACATACAGCAACACCAAAACACTGAATGAATTCTCTGATCATCCAAAAGTTTGGAGAACAAAAGTTTTCATGATTATAACACCAGCGTACTAGTAGAATTTGACAGCTGCTTTCTATAAAAACAATTTGGTCACTACAAAAGATTTGTTTTTGGGCCAACCATGTTCTGTGCTACATCCTGTTAGATCTGAGGCATTTTTCTCCAGCAAAACTGGAGTCAAGGGAAACTCAAAAGTGTTGGAGTCATACCTGGCACAAAGGAAGATAGCTGTAATTGTTGGAGCTCACTCATGTTGATTCCAGGACATGTCAGGAGTTAAAATAAATAGTGAAAAATGATTTACTATTTCAACATTTCATGACTCAATATTTATAAGTAATGAAGGTCGTGTTATATGAGTCCCAATCAGATATTTAATATGCAGTTCGGACAGAACCAGAGAGAGTGAAAGTCTGTCACAGTTTTTAACTAATTATCATGTTATGTTTCAGTCTTCTTGGACCTACGGATCAACTTTTCAGATGCTGAAGCAACGTGATCTGCTACTCGCACTTAAAATTTTTGAAGGACTTTCCTAGTTCTTCCTCTATAACAGAAGATTAATGGAAACCGCAGAGAAACACTGCAAATATTTCTGCAAAGTTTATGTAAATTCTTGGTTAATATTGTGTCAAATAAATGGGAATATCTGGAAATTCTATCTCTTTTATTTCTACTGGCAAAGAGTATGAGTGAAGAATATTACTCGAGCAGCATGAAATAGGCATGGAAGCTTTTCACTGGAACTCAGAAAATGTTTGAGCTAATGTACGCATCAGGTAAAGACCATATGTAAAATTTGAGGTGCTATTATAGAACTTTTAGGAGATGCAAAACGCAATGAAGCAGTCTAAAATGTTGGCTCACCTGAGGAGAACAAATTTCAGCATGAAATTTGCACAGAAAACCACATGGATAAACTGCGCAAACTATTCAGAGGATAGATAGGAAAGAAAATTTCAGCCAAAATGGTTTTAAGAAACTAGGGACTTAACTGAACACAAAACCAGCCATAGTAGTTGGTATCCCATGAAAAACATTACACAAATTTCTTTTGCAAAGCTTTGTTCAAAGTTGAAAGACTTTTGATTGCACTTCTTTTTGGTGACAAGTGACATACCTTTTCGTCTGTATTATCTTCAGAAACTCCAGTTGAAGCGCTTTTGTTTTCTGTTTCTAGAAAATCAATAATTCCTCAATTAACTTCTAGGAGTCAGATTAAGCGCCATATGTGTTTGATTACAACTATACAGCCTACGTTAAATGAAATCATTGTTTCAGCTTTTACCTCCTTTGGCCTTAACTCCACATAAACTATAGATGTGGCAGGTAAGCAAGGCTGCTTGCAAGTTCTCTGCAATATTGACTATGGGGTTGACTAGCCTGCAGACATTTGCTCTACTCCTTTTCTTCTCCTTTAAGAAACTTGTTAAAAAAATATCTTTTTGATCAACCCTTTGGTTATGTTTCTTCTAGTTTAGATCTTGGGATCACTGTTAACTTTTGTCAGGTTACATTCCTGTGAAACATCTTGGGACATTACACACCAATTGCTGTAAAACTGCAAGCTATTGTTTTAGAACACAGGAAGACTGAGATTTAAAATGTCTGCATATGGGACTCACAAGGATTAAAACATTGCTTTATCTAAAGTTGTAAGCATTAGTGCTTTGCCGAGTATAGGACTTTGGTTTGACCACATTTGGAATACTGCGTACAGTTCTGGTCGCCACATTACCAAAAGGATGTGGATGCTTTGGAGAGGGTGCAGAGGAGGTTCACCAGGATGTTGCCTGATATGGAGGGCACTAGCTATGAAGAGAGGTTGAGTAGATTAGGATTATTTACATTAGAAAGACGGAGGTTGAAGGGGGACCTGATTGAGGTCTACAAAATCATGAGAGCTATAGACAGAGTGGATAGCAAGAAGCTTTTTCCCAGAGTGGGGGATTCAATTACTAGGGGTCACGATTTCAAGGTGAGAGGGGAAAAGTTTAAGGGAGATATGCGTGGAAAGTTCTTTACGCAGAGGGTGGCGGGTGCCTGGAACGCGTTGTCAGTGGAGGTGGTAGAGGCAGGCACAATAGTGTCATTTAAGGTGTATCTAGACAGATACATGAATGGGCAGGGAGCAGAGGGATACGGATCCTTGGAAAATAGGTTTAGATAGAGGATCTGGATCGGCGCAAGCTTGGAGGGCCGAAGGGCCTGTTCCTGTGCTGTAATTTTCTTTGTTCTTTGTTCTTAGTCTGAACTTGGAAGTTTTCTGTGAGCTGAAATGGTTTTGAACAGTCTATTTCCTCAGGTTAACCTGACAAGGACAGCGCAGTTACTGTTTAGCAAACAGTCCTCCAGCATGAGAAGTTTGATGCACATTAGCCAACATTTCCTGTTAAGAACTTACACCAAGACCCAAGGATGAAATCCATCAGAAATCCATGCAGCTCCAACAGTTTGCTCAATGCCCTTTCCCTATGATTATTGGAGTCAACATTAAATTCAACAATTCCAAACCCTAAGTGAACTTTCACCTCCCCATGAGAGAGGTAGTGACAAGGAGAAACAAATTACACATGTTTGCTCTGGAGAGAAACTAGCTCCCTTGTTGTTTCTTCTGCAACTAAGTGCTGGGTAAGATGGTCCAGGGGCAACTTTCCCAACTTGCCAGCAATTAAAGCACTTTACTGGTCAGTTAGTAGCCACCTAGGACCTCATCTCACCACCTTTCTGATCACCTGTTTCCACAGTGGGAGAGAAAGGTAGTTAGTTCCCACCTGGGAAATTATGGTGAACAGCCTGCTGCATTTATTTGGTGATAACTGAAGGCAGAGATGGCGGACAAAGGAGTGACCTTCTTTAGCCCCCATCTTGCCCTCGCTTCTGACACCCTCTGACTTCACCCCTCCGCCCCACATGACTCTGACTGCCATGACAAGAAGGGAATTAAGATTTACCTTTTCACTGTTAGATCCCGAGAGTCGCAACAGGCAGTCTATAGGAACCAGAAGCTTCTGGTGACCTGGCGAGATGAAGTCCCACTTTCACATTGAGAACAACCTCCATTGTGTTGTGAGGCACTATCACCGTGCTAAATGGGACAGACTTCACACAGATCTAGCAACTCAAGTCTGGGCATCCATGAGGCATTGTGGGCCATCAACAGCAGCAGAATTGTACTCCAGCATAATCTGTAACCTCATGGCCCAGCATATCCCCCACTCAACCATTACCATCAAGCCAGGGGATCAACCCTGTTTCAATGAAGAGTGCAGGAGGGCAAACCAGGAGCAGCACCAGGCATACCTGAAGATGAGGTATCAACCTGGTGAAGCCACCAAACAGGACTACTTGCACGCCAAACAGTGAAAGCAGCAAGTGACAGACAGAGGTAAGCGATCCCACAACCAACGGATCAGATCTAAGCTCTGCAGTCCTGCCACATCCAGTCGTGAATAGTGGTGGACAATTAAACAACTCACTGGAGGAGGAGGCTCCACAAATATCCCCATCCTCAATGACGGAAGGGCCCAGCACATCAGTGCAAAAGATAAGGCTGAAGCATTTGCAGCAATCTTCAGCCAGAAGTGCTGAGTGGATGATCCATCTCGGACTCCTCCAGTGATACCCAGCATTACAGATACCAGTCTTTAGCCAATTCGATTCACTCCACGTGATATCAAGAAACGGTTGGAGACACTGGATGCTGCAAAGGCTACAGGCCCTGACAACATTCCTGCAATAGTACTGAAGACTTGTGCTCCAGAACTTGCCGCTTCCCTAGCCAAGCTGTTCCAGTACAGTTACAACACTGGTATCTACCCGACAATGTGGGAAATTGCCCAAGTATGTCCTGTACACAAAAAGCAGGACAAATCCAACCCAGCCAATTACCGCCCCCTCAGTCGACTCTCGATCATCAGTAAAGTGATGGAAGGTGTCACCAACAGTACTATCAAGTGGCACCTGCTCAGAAATAACCTGCTCAATGACGCTCAGTTTGGTTCTGCCAGGGCCACTCGGCTCCTGACCTCATTACAGCCTTGGTTCAAACATGGATAAAAGAGATGAATTCCAGAGGTGAGGTGAGAGTGATAGCCCTTGATGTCAAGGCTGCATTCGACCGAGTGTGGCATCAAGGAGCCCCAGCAAAACTGGGATCAATGGGTATCAGGCGGTAAATGCTCCGGTGGTTGAAGTCTTACCTGACATATAGGAAGATGGTCGTGGTTGTGGGAGGTCAATCATCTCAGCTCCAGGACATCTCTGCAGGAGTTTCTCAGGGTAGTGTCCTAGTCCCAACCATCTTCAGCTGCTTCATCAATGACCTTCCCTCCATTATAAGGTCAGAAGTGGTGATGTTCGCCAATTATTGCACAATGTTCAGCACCATTCATGACTCCTCGGATACTGAAGCAGTCCACATTCACATGCAACAAGATCTGGACAATATCCAGACTTGGGCTGACAAGTGGCAAGTGACATTCACACCACACAAATGCCAGGCTATGACCATCACCAATAAGTGACAATCTAATCACCATGCCTTGACATTCAATGGTGTTACTATCACTGAATCCCCCACTCTCAACATCCTGGGGGTTATCATTGACCAGAAACTCAACTGGACTCACCACATTAACAGAGTGGCTACAAGAGCAGGCCAGAAGCTAGGAATACTGCGGCGAGTAACTCACCTCCTGACTCCTCAAAGCCTGTCCGCCGTCTACAAGGCACAAATCAGGAGTGTAATGGAATACTCCCCACTTGCCTGGATGACTGCAGCCTCAACAACACTCAAGAAGCTTGACAACATCCAGGACAAAGCAGCCCGCTTGATTGGCACTACATCCACAAGCATTCACTCCCTCCATCACCGACGCTCAGTAGCAGCAGTGTGTACTATCTACAAATGCACTGCAGAAATTCATCAAAGATCCTCAGACAGCACCTTCCAAATCCACAACCACTTCCATTTAGTAGGACAAGGGCATCAGACATATGGGAACACCATCACCTCCAAGTTCCCCTCCAAGTCACTCACCATCCTGACTTGGAAATATATCACCGTTCCTTCATTGTCGCTGGATCAAAATCCTGGAATTCCCCCCCTAATAGCATTGTGGGTCAACCCACAGCAGGAGGACTGCAGCGGTTCAAAAGCAGCGCACCACCACCTTCTCAAGGGCAACTAGGGACAGGCAAGAAATGCTGGCCAGCCAGAGATGCCCACATCCCACAAATGAATAAAAAAAAATACCAGTGTTGAGGCACCTGAAAGGGCAAGATATTTTCCTATGTCTTGGCTATCCTCTCTTAATGATGGTAATGACTCTGCATTTCACATACATTTGAATATACCTTTTAGTTTTTATCCTATTACCAACTCATTTTTTGCATTGCATTATCATTCTCTTGTATTCACTTCCGCTTTTTCTATTCTATCCTGCTTTTTTATTTTTTCTGCATCCCTTTTCCTGCCTTGCTTTAAAACACTAGCATCGCAAATTACTTGAATTCTGATAAAGGATAGTCTGCTAGTACACCCAATGACTGTGATAAATTCAGAATCCACCAGAGGAGGACTAAAAAGATAATAGAGACAGAGAAAATAAACCACAAAGGTAAACTAGCAAGGAATATAAAAACTGACAATAAGAGGCTCTATAAATGTGTAAAAAGGAAGAGAGAGATTAAAGTGAAAATAGCCACATGGAAAATGAATCTGGAGAGATGTTTTGGGGAACAAGGAAATGGCAGAGGAGTTAAGATGATATTTTGCATCAGGCTTTAAAGATAGTTCAGACATTTCATTAATACTAAAGAATACAGGGAGGAATTAAGTATCATCACCATCACTAAAGAAGTAATATTCAACAACCTAATGGGGCTAAAGACAGTATTGTTCACTGGTACTGAGCCAAAAAAAAAAATTCTGTTGCTGGAATCCAAGGTAGACAAACAGGAGGCTGGAAGAACACAGCAAGCCAGGCAGCATCTAGAGGAAAGGAGAAGTCAATGTTTTGGGTATTACTCTTCTTCAAGACTGGATGTGGGGCTAGGGGGAGCTGCAGATAAAGGGGGAGGGAGGGTCATGGAATGGTGGTGATAGGTGGACACTGGTAGTAGGTACTGACCTGGTTGTTCGATGGGAGGGATGAATCCAGTTGGTGGCTGGAAAGGAGCATCAAGAGGTGGAATGGAAAGGAGGAGGTGGAGCTGGAAAGGGAGCCAGGGGATGGGTGTGAAGGTTATTTGAAATTAGAGAATTAAGTCCTCTGGGCTGTAGGGTTCTCAGGAAGAAGATAAGGTGTTGGTCCTCAAATTTGCAATATGATCCACTGCGACACTGGAGGAAATGAGAATGAAAATGTCGGAGGGGGAGTTGGCGGGGGAGTTGAAAAGGAGCAGTGACTGGGAGGCTAGGCTGTCCGTTTTGGGCCAGTCGAAGATGCTCAGTGAAACGATCACCTCATCTACGTTTGGTCTCACCGATGTGGAGAAGACCACATTGGGAGCACCAGATGCAGTAGACTAAATGGAGAAGATACAGGTGAAGCTCTGCCTCACTTGGAAGTACTGCTTAGGGCCCTGAATGGAGGTGACGAATGCGGTGTGTGGGCAGGTTGCATCTTTTATGGTTACAGGGGAAGGTGCCGGGGGGAGGAGCGGGGCTGGAGGGGGTCATGGTGTGGTTGGTGGTGAGTGTGGCACGAACTATAGAGTGGCGAATGGAATGGTCCTTGCGGAAGGCAGAGAGGGGTGTGGAGTTCTGGGTGGTGAGGTCTAATTGGAGTTGACAGAAGTGTTTGAGAATGATACGTTGGATGCAGAGGCTGGTGGGGTGGCAAGTGAGGACAAGGTGAACCCTATCTTTATTATGTTTAGGGGCGGGAGTTTACAGCTATGGAGTGGGAAATGGAGGAGCCGCGGTGGAGGGCTGTCTGGATGACAGAGGGGGAAAAGAGCGTTGTTTGAAATAGGAGGGCATCCAGGATGCTAGGGAGTGGAACATCTCTTAGTCACAGCTGATGTGACAGAGAATTGGGAAAACGGGATGGAGTTTTTGCAGGATACACAGTGGGAGGATGTGTAGTCCAGGTAGCTATGGAGTCTGTGGATTTATAGTCAATGTTGGTCTGTAAACTGTTGCTGGAAATGGAAATGGAGAGGTCAAGAAAGGGGAGGGAGATGTCTGAGATAGACCAAGTGAATTTGAGGGCAGGGTAGAAGTTGTTAGTGGAGTCGATGAACTCCTCCAGTTCAGCCTAGGTGCAGGATGCAGTACTGATGCAGTCATTGTTGTAATGGTGGAAGAGTTAGAGAATATTACCCGTGTACGTACTGAAGAGGGACTGTTCGACATTACCAATCATGAGGCAGGTGTAGCTGGGGCCCACGTGAGTGCCCATGGCCACCTGGATTTGGAGAAAGTGGAAAGAACTGAAGGAAATGTTATTGAGGGTGGGGACTAATTCAGCGAGGCAGAGAAGGGTATTGGTGGGGAGGGACTGGATGGGACTGTGGAGAGGAAAAAACTGAGGGCCTGGAGAAATTGAGGCGGTTGATGTCACATTGACAGTTAGCAATAAAGAGGTCCAGGACGGGTAAGAGGCCATGAGGGGTGTCCAAGAGGAGGAGGAAAGTTGGAGGCAGTAAAATGGGTCTCCGAAGGGTGGTTGGGAGTCTTTACTGAAGAAGAAGGCATGGAGGCGGAAGGTGACGCAAGAATAGTTCCACATTGTGGCAGCACAGAACTCGTCAAGGTGGGGGTGGAGAGGTACAAACATGAGCCCTTTACTGAGGACAGAACATTCAGTCTCAGAGAGTTTGAGGTTGGGGGGATGGTGAATATGTGGCAAGGTTCAGGGGTGGGATTTTTAGGGGGTCTCGAGGAGGCTGAAGGAGGGGAGGGGGGAAGGGCAATAGCATATGATAGGTGAGGGTTGGACGTGGTGTGGTGGGGGGGGGGGGGGTAGTTGTGGGAGGGAAAGGATTTGAGACCAAACGTCGACTAGGTGACTGTTTCACTGAGCATCTTCACTTGGCCCGAAATGGCCAGCCTAAACTCGCAGTCACTGCCCATTTCAACTCGTCCCCCACTCCCCCTCTGACATGTCCATCCTCAGCCTCCTCCAGTGTCACAGTGAATCAGATCGCAAATTTGAGGAACAACACCATATCTTCCACCTTGGCACCCTATAGTCTGGAGGACTTAACATTGAGTTCTCTAATTTCAAATAACCTTCCCACCCATCCCCCGGCTCCCTTTCCAGACTCCTCCCTTCCATTCCACCTACCGACTCTCCCTTCCAGCTACTAACTGGATTCATCCATTCCATCCACCAACTAGGTCTTACCTACTACCAGTGTCCACCTATCACCACCATTCTGCTACCCTCCTCCCCTCCAACATCACCCCCCCGCCCACTTTATCTGCAGTTTCCTGTACCCCCACATCCAGTCCTGAAGAAGGGTAATTCCTGAAACGTTGACTTCTCCTTTCCTTCAGATGCTGCCTGGCTTGCTGTGTTCTTCCAGCCTCCTGTTTGTCTTCCCTAGTCCTGGTGGCTTGCATCCTAGGATCTTAAAAGAGGTAGGTGCAAAGTAGAGAAGTCTTTCCCCAACAGTACAAGGTGTTGGTGACATTGCATCTGGAGTACTGTGAGCAGTTTTGGTCCTCTTATTTAAGGAAGTATATCATTTCAATGGAGGTAATTTAGAGAAGGATCACTGGGATGATCCCTGGTATGGAGGGATTGTTTTATAAGCAAAGGCCAAACTCTACTCACTGGAATTTAGAAGAATGAAAAGTGATCTCTTTGAAACATACAGGATTCTTAAGGGACTTGACAGGGTAAATGCTGAGAGGATATTCCCCCAGTCGGAGCATCTAGGACCAGATTCTCAGGATAAAGGGTTGCCAATTTAAGACTGAGATGAGGAGGAATTTCCTCTCTCAGACGTTTGTGAATCTTTGGAACTCTTTGCTACTGAGAGCTGTGGGGGCAGAGTCATTGTGTACATTTCAAGCTGAGAGAGATAGATTCTTGATCAGCAGGGGAATCAAGAGTTTAGGGGATAGGGCAGGAAAGTGAACATGAGGAAAGTCAGATCAGCCATGATTCTATTGAATGGCGGAGCAGGCTAAAGGGACCGAATCTGACCCTGAAGGAACTGCAATATATTTCCAAGTCGGGATGGTGAGTGGCTATTTGCCAATTTATGCATATTTGGAAAGATTAATGAGATAGAAATGCAACAATATTCCACTCATATACAAGTATGAAATGGGTACTTGTACCTGAAGTTGTTACTGTTAGTTTTAAAGATGCTTCCTCTTCAGGAGTTTTACGAAGACCATGAAATGGACGTAAATCAAAGCATTCATTCAGTAGCTTGACATTCACTTCACTGCACACGCTAATGAACCCCACTGCACTGTTATTTACCTGCATAACATATGAAATTAACACAGTATTATCACGGGTTCTTTTGAGATTCTGGACAAACTTTGGCCAGAAATTTGTTGTTAGTATTGGAACACAAATGTCAGGTCCAAAGGGGCACCTGAGCATGCATTTGCTGACAGCAAGGTTACTACTGCAATCTTTTGTGAGATAGCCACAATTTGGACCTTTGGCATGCTAATCGGTAAGATAGGTGTGACTAATGCAGGTGGATAACTGGGAGAACAATTGCACATAATTATGTAGTGGGGATATGGACAGGGAGGTAAATCTAGGTGGAAGGAAAATACGTTTGCTGGAATGGTTTTGGCAATAGTCACAGTATTTTGTGAATGCAACTCCTTCTTTGTGGCATGGATCCTCTGATGTTGATAGATCCTAGCTTTAAAAATTGAGGCCACCTCCATTGAGGTTTGGGGTCAATCAGATGCCAGCAAAATGGCAGACACACTGCAATCTCACCCCTAATTGGGCCCTTAACAATGAAAATTGTATGTCCACTACCACGTGGCCACCACAAATTTAGTTCTTTATTTGCCAATTTATGTACCATTGGAAAAATTATTGAGGTAGAAATTCAACAATGTTTCGCTCATTTATAGGTTCAAAATGAGTACAACCATGACAAGTTTAGAAGGGGGAAGAACCACATTCCATTTTGCATGCCTCTGCTAAATTAATGTGGGCACTTTGTGAAGCAGCCATGAGTGTAGATTCCTTATTTCAATATTTATATGCCTGCCATTGAGCACATAGTATATGACACATAGATGATATTTTTATTTCTGGCTTAGTGTGCATTTACCCAACACAACAAGTCTTCAGTGGTCACCTGTAACACATGCAGGGCAGCGTTGGCCTAATGTAATACACATATATAGCAAAAACAGAATTTGCTTTTCACTAAAAAAAATCTGACAGTTAACAATAGTAATGGAAGTGAGAGGGCAAGGAAACAAAAAGGCTATTACAAAGCACAGAATTTAAACTTGAAATATATCATAATGGAAGAGCCATGAATTTACCTCTTCCCACTCTCACTTTTCTGGATCTGATCCAGATTACAGGTGCCAGGTTCATGCAAGCCTCTTATATATGTGGGATGGTAAACAAAAGGTGGAAATCTGACTGATCTTTCACATTTAACAGAACACTCCAATATGTCACTTGTAGTATCATGAATTTTAAACTCCACCATTTAGCACACACATTGGGTGTTTTGGTTTGTTTGACTCAATAGCACTTCTCATGAAGCACTTAGAATGAGGCGTGTCTAAAAAGTCAACTCAAAACCTCAAAGAAGTACATATTACTTAATGCTCTTCACAATTTGGTATATTTCAAGCTGGAAATCTGTGAGGTTATTGCATCTTTAGAGATCACAGCCAAGCTACATTTCGCAGTCTCAACTGATTTCCAACTTAGGTCCAAGCCAAATTTTCCAAATTGTCATATGTTCAAGTAAAAATTCCAGAAGGTCCAATGCTGTAGTCCCAGACTTTGAAACTCACTTTATAAGGTACAGGAGCAATTAACATATAATGTTCTTTATTTTGTACGGTACCTGCTTTCTTAGTAGTTTTAACATTCTTCACTAGCTTTAAAATTCTTACTAGTTTCTCTATACTATTTAGTATTTTTTCTCTGCATCCCTTATCAGTGTTTTGCATTAGCTGTATAGTGTATACTGCCATGCAACATGTACGTGGTGCTCTTTAAACAAATCTGAGGATGAGTTTATTAGCATGATAAAAAGCAAAGCTAAACACAGACCTCACAGACAGCAGCTCGGGTCGTTTCATCTTGAGCTTCTATTAGTTCTGCCAGGAAGTATTCACCATAAATGTATCTCAGTGTATCAGTCTGCTCATTGAAGATAGGTGTGACATCATCATGATCCTCTATCCTGGGTAGACAAGAATTCAAGGATTTCAGTTCAGAAGTGTTTCAATTACCATTATGTTTTCTTAAGCGTTTAAATACCATTGTACAGTTATAAACTAAATCAGAAATTAAGTATATATTGTGATTCTTTACAGTGTACAAGATGCCTATACCACTCCAAATTGGACAGGATAACAGGTGATCAAGAGGAAAGATGGGAGATGTGGGGGTTATTGCCATGTCTATGAAGACCTACATTTTCATCTCCAGCTCACTGAGACAGTTGTTCACTGGTGCTACTCTTCCTGCCACTTGTAAATTACAATGCAGATGATATTCTCTGCAGATTCCATTACACTTAGAGACTGACAAGATAAAGGTAGCAGCAATCCTCAAAATACTGCAGGGAACAGTGAAAGGTTGTTTAAAATTAATTTTTACTATCCTGAGAGGTAATATATTGGATGTATTTTTGGGAATGCCGCTAGGAAGTCTAGGTCTCATCATTTTTTGGGCTTTTCCACTCCTTTAAAATTGTTGTGTCCTCCTGTCTGTAATATTGCCAGAATGTTTCTCAGGGCTTTGTTGGGTCCTTATTTATTGATGTGGTTCCCATCATGAATACATCATAAATCTTGACTGAGGAAACTCTATGGGGTCAGGATAGGTGGAAATTCTACTTGAACATCCTTTGAACAATTAAGGAAATTCCAGATGTAAATATTTGCACTTAAATTATGAAATATAGCTTATTGAATATTGAATAAGCTGTTAAAGTTCAGTTACTTTGACTTATGTGGTTTTCTTTATAAATTGCATCACAGCATGGCTGAAGAGGTTTACACCAGTGGTTTTCTCTTATACAATGGTTCAGATATTCCAAACAGGGTTGGAAACCCCTTTTTTTTAATCTTATCATTTTCCTGGGTAACTATTCAGCTTAAGTGAGTTAGAACCCTCTGAATTCGGAGTCTACAGTCTACACAAAAGAAATGATTCTCTAGCCTTCAGATAATCTGGGCAAATAGATGAAATCTTAGAGTGTAAGTAAGATATTTTTGTTAAAAGTTACATTCAAGCATCTGCTCTTAAACAGTCTCCATATAGGATTGAAACAGATCATCTGAACTTTTTGGCAGATACAGAAAAGGTGCATGCAAAATTATGTTTGCACAGGAAAAGAGGCAAAAGAAAGGTTGATAGTAATTAATTGTATTCCATGCTACTACTAGAGTCGGTTGGAATTTTAGGCCCTGATGGGGCAGAGCACAGAGGTGGATCTGCTCGGAATTTTACACTGGCAACTGATATATCAGTTTAAGAAAACAAGGTGTAGAGCTGGATGAACACAGCAGGCCAAGCAGCATCATAGGAGCAGGAAGGCTGACGTTTCGGGCCTAGACCCTTCATCAGAAA